>NC_081439.1:34697664-35018086 GCF_949786415.1 Peromyscus eremicus | reverse complement strand
TATGAATTACAAGTTCAGTGAATGAAAATACCCAGAATATAGAAAACTGAGATTGTTTTTTTTCCTTAGGTTGACATCCTAAACTAATCGCCCTCTCCCTCTCATCTTCCCATTCCCTGCCCCACCTCCCATTCAAGTCTTACATGTGTCAGATATATTGATGGCCATTAATATCTCCAATTCTATCGATATATATTTACACCATTCATTATTTCCATGGCAGTATGGAAGATTTTTAGGTTTATGAGGTCACAGTTTTCAATTCTTGGAATCTAATTCTTGACAAATGGAATCCTGTTTGGAAAAATCCTGTCATACACTTGTACCTTGAAAGATACTGCCTATGTTGTTTTCTAGGGTTTCCAGTGTTTCAGGAGTCACATTGAGGACTTTGATTCACTTGTATTTAATTTTGTGAAAAGTAATAGATTGGAACCAATTTTAATGTACTGCATGTAGACACCCAGTTTTCTCAAGGACATTCCTTGAAGACACTTTTTTTCTCCAGGGTAGGTGTTTTGACTTTTGCTAAGGTCCACATGGTGGTAGTAATGAGTACTTGTATTTGGGTCTTCTACTTGATTCTATTGCTCTTTAAGACTATTTTTGTGCCTGTATCAGATTGTAATTTTTATTATTCTGTTTATGTTTTAAGATAATGATAGTATTACTTCACTTCTCCTTCTGTTTTTCCCATCCAAAAATCCCATATGCCCTTTGTGCTCACTTCCAAATTCATAAATTCTTTTTTTCTGGAATTGTTCTCACATAAATATATGTGTGTGTTTATTCCTATGATTTTTACACATAGGAAAATACAACCTGTTCAGTCTGTATAATGTTACTTATGTGTTTACAAGCCTACCATTTGGGATTGAATAGCCAATTACTATGCTCCTCAACAGAAAGATTATATCTCTGAATCATGGCTTTCATCAGTTGCTAGTGAGTTTTATCTCTAAAACTGAGGCCTCATGATGTTTCCCCAGTCTACTCTAGCATGCCTATTGTTTTTGTCATCCTTATTCTGCTGCTATTGAGGCAGTCATATAGATGACACCTTGTGGGTATAGCTTCTGATATTACTAGGATAAAGAATCTCATACCAAACTCCCTGACCCTCTGGCTCTTTCTATCTTTCTGGCCCCTTTTACACAATGTTCCCTGAACCTTAGGTATGGGGATGTTTTTTAATATACTCCATGGGGACAAGGCTCCACATCTCTGCCTTCTGATTGGTTGTGGTTTTCTGTAATCGTTCAGTGTGTTGAAAACATCAGTTTGCTTTAAGAGAGTTGAAGAATACACTTTTCCATGGGTATAAGCACAAAATTGTGGTTGTTTTTGTGTGTATCATTTTTGTTTTTGTTGCTGCTCTTAAAGGCTATGCTGGTTTAGTAGAGCGGCAGTTATTTATACTGTACATCACAACATTGGTCCTGGGTAGTTAGCTAGGTTTTTTAACCTTCTAGCTCTATAAGATATCTTAAGGACAGCAATGATAATACCTCTTGTTTTCATCTTTTATCTCAGGATTCATTATAAAATCTAGAGTCATTTCTGGTTCCATATGAAAATTAGGATGTATATTCTTTCCTATTTGTGTGAAGAATGTTATGTTTTTTGTTTTCTTTTTTTTTGCATTGCATTGTATCTGTGAATTGTTTTTTACTGGATGATCATTTCTCCAATATAAATTCTACCACTCTATGATTATTAAACACCTTTTTCCTTGTGTAGGAATTTTCTCAAACCCTTTCACCTGAGATTGGAAGTTTACTTTCTTCTTCTTGGTTATGTTTAATCCAAGATATTTTCTTTTAAAAAAAAGATGCTATTTTAAATGGGATTCTGTCCATGATATCTTCCTAAGGTGGCCTTATTGTTGGGATACACAAAGAATGTTGATTATTGTATACTGATTCTTTCCATGTTATATTGTTAAATTGTTGATTCTACTACATGTGTTCTGGTACAATTTGGCTATGTCTTAAGTATAATAACATGTCATCTGAAATAGGGGATAATGTTAGTTCAACTTTTCATAGATGTGTGCCTTTAATTTCCTTCACTTCCTGTATTGCTCAGTGTAATACCTCTAACACAACATTGTAAAGGAGTGGGGATAGTGAGCACCCTGTCTTCTTCTAGATTTTAGTAGTTTTCCTTGCGGTATTTCTACATAATGAATTGTATTGGTAATATGTTTGTCAGACATAGCTTTTAATATTTTGAAGTATGTTCCCTCCATTACTACTCTCTCCGGGATTTCTATTTATAAAGCATGAGATACGCTGTCTAAGGCTTTTTCTTCATCTGTTGAGTTAAACCTGTACTTTGTTGCCTTGATTACATTTTAAGATTTATTATATTTATAGAATTCTGTATGTTGAACCAAGCCTCAACCTCCTGAATAAAGACACTTTAATCATTATGGATGATCCCCTTGATATGGACATGTATTCATTTTTTTAGTATTTTATTAAGGATTTTAGCAGCTTTGATCACCACATGTTACTCTATGCTCGTGGGCATCTCTCTCTCTCTCTCTCTCTCTCTCTCTCTCTCTCTCTCTCTATCACTCTCTCTGGCTTTGTGTGTGTGTGTGTGTGTGTGTGTGTGTGTGTGTGTGTGTGTGTTCTTTAATGGGTATTATATTAACTGCCTCTATATAACATATTTGGGAGTGACCCTTCATATTCTGTTTCAAATAAAATGTTAAGAGAGTTTGGTTGTAATTCTTCTTTGAAGGACTTGTGGTAAGACTGGTGTCTTTTTTATGATCCTCTCCATTCATTTTAAGAGCAACTGAACCAGTTTTCACTTCCACCAATAAGAAACAAGTGCAGTCCTTACTCTGTATCATCATCAGCTTGGGATATCATTTCTTTTAGTGATCTTGGTTATTCTGACTGCAGTAAGACAAAATCTCTCAGTAGTTTTAGATCGTTTCCCTGATGGCTAAGGATGTTGAACACTTTTAAATTTTTCTCAACCATTTGTGTTTCACTTTCTGAAAACATCGTTTTTAGTTCTATATCCATATTTTGCAATAGAGTCATTTGTTTTCTTGAAGTTCATTTTGTTGGCAAGGCAGAGAAAGTAGGTTCCATGGGCATTGTTAACTTGCAAAACCGGCACCTTTGGGAGGCTTTAGGCTGCTATGAGAACTCATCTGCAAAAAAAAAAATCTGCAATTTGATGCATGAAGTTTATACCTGGCCACCATAAAAGTACTACCAACTAAGACTGGTATTTAAATCATCACTCTGGTATTTTTGGTTAAAAATTACCATTCAGAATACACTTAGAAATTATACTGTTTGATAAAAAGAATATTGGTAGTTGGATATGTTCATGAAAACATGCATGATTTACCTTCTATAACTCAGGACATAAGTTCAACTAATCACCTTTGAGTTACCTCTATGAATGGGCATACTTTACCCATGAGGTCACTATGTGAATGGTGTGTTTTAGAACTTCCATGCCATTTGAAGACCCAGCAGCTTAGACAGCAACTTTTGATAGTAAAAGAAGTAGTCCTATTGAATTTATCTTTATAATGACCACATATAAGTAAATGAAGACCAAGGGGCCACCACTGAACATGAATACATATTAGAAACATTAACAGGACACAATTGGGCTATAAATTTCTGGGTAAATCTCTCTCTCAACACACACACACACACACACACAAATATGTATATTCATGAAGAAGTTGGAAACTGGAAGAAGACTTTGGGAACACAGAAATAGTAGTTATTAGTTACTGAGTGATGGGGAAAATAATATAAGTGGACATTGAATATACAAAATTAAAAATAATTAATCAAGTATTTTTCTAAAGTAACATTGCTTAACTTGCCACACGGAGATGGATTAAATAACTGTGGGGTTTTTTTCAACAAAAAATATGTCATTGTTCCTTATTCATATCTTTTGTTTACAAATATGGAATGTACTTTACATCTGTTATATCTTTGCACTTCAAGAGACTGGATGTAGCAACACTGTCTAAAATCTTTTCTTTTTCCTTGTTTCAAGCCCTTTAAAAAGATTGCATCTGCCTTTTCTATTTTGATAGCTAATTACATTCTAAGGAATCATTGTAATACAAACAGAAAATTGTAATATATACACACATATTTGTAGGGCTTGGAATCTATGGAATATACTTCTCATGAATTTACTCTATTCTTCAAATGTGAATGATTAATGTGTACCCTAGTAAAGCATATCCAGATTCATTTGCTTATTGAAGTCATTTAACAAGAGATAATCACCTCAGATGTACTTTTGAAAACAGATTTCATCCTCTCTTTTAAATAATGTGGAACTCAAAGGTAGACCCAAAGAGTTTGTCATGTGAAACCTCTAAGTGTGTTAGGACCACTCAACCACAAATCACAATTTACAGCTGAAAGAGTAAATATGAAGCACAACATAAAATTCACTTCTGCAGTGTTCTTGTCCATGGCTCCAGTAATTGTGACATTTCCAAGTATTACAGTAGTTTTCGGTAATACAGATATTATTTTGCAGAGATCCATGGCCAGGCGCCAGGCTGAGCCCCAGGAATCCAATCGATGAGAGAGAGGAGGGATTCTACAGGGAGGGCACTTCGAGATCATGATGGGAAGACGTGCAGAGATGACGGGCCACACTAGTGGAAACCCATGAACTGTAGACTAGTGGCTGTGGAGCCCCCATGGGACTGGACTAGGCCCTCTAGATTCGGAAGACGGTTGTTTGGCTCAAACTGTTTGTGGGGCACCCAGGCAAGGGCATCAGCATCGGTCCCTGGTGCAAGGGCAGGCTTTGGGAGTCCAGTGCCTGTGGTGTGATGACTTGCACAGTCTTGTTGTATTGGGGAGGGGCTTGGACCTGCCTTGACTCAGTGTGCCTGGCTGTGCTGACTCCCCATGAGAGACCTTGACTTGGGGGATGTGAGGATGTGCAGTGGCCTGGGAGGGAGGGTTGGGGGTGGAAGGAGGGAGGAGTAGGGATCTGTGGGTGCTATGTAGAGAAAGTAGAAAATTTCATAATAAAGAAAAATGAAAAAATACAGATATCATTTGTTATACCAGACTGATTATTTTAATTAGCATAATGGATATATATGTGCTTTTTGAATGAGATCATTTTCACACGGTCTTTATTGCTTCTTGAAACACTTTATTTAATCATTCAGAAAAGTAAGAACAGCTCATAGATCATGAAAAAGGAAAGGAGACGTAAGTCAGGAATTCGGTATGTGGTATCCTGACTTCACAGGAGAGGGGACAATTCATTCAGAAAGAAATGGTGATTTATATGTGATACTGATTCCCTGGTCAAGAGGATATGATGCATAATTGTCATCCAGTTGTCCTCTGTGTAAACGTGAAACAAAAATGAAAACATTGTTGAAAGGATAGGAAAGACTTCATTCTTGAGAGTGCATGAACACAAAATTAAATATAACAATATAGAGTATAGGGAAGGGATTATACACAAACAGTTCCTTTCCTAGAAACCACAAGTATCTTATACTTTGGATTCCATAGGAGCACTATCTACAGGAAATAATGACATTCTGTGGCCTCACATATAATTTGAGATTGAGAGGATTCAAAGAATACATAGAAAATTTCAACATGCTTGTACCATATCTGTGGCAAATAATATTCCACAATCATAAGTAAACTAAGATTTTTCAAATGACAAGACACATTTTCTTGATGTAATATTACACAATATGAATGTATTAGTAATTCTGAATAAGATAAAATTCCTTCATATGAATAAAAAATATCTATCCTTTACTTTTGTCACTAAGATGTTCAGCTTAAAAAGGCAGATAATAATCTGTCCTGATTTTGTCTAATTTTGTGTTCATTATTCTCCTCTGTCACAGACTTATTTCTAACTATTTATGTAATAAGCACAAATACATTCAAATATCAAGATGATTAAGCATGGCTTCTGTTTCTACTCACCTACAGAAGGTGTTTACTTTGGACAAGTATCTGTAAAACAAAGTGAATGGTGTAAGGAGAGACAGAAATGTTATCGTAAGAATATAAGAATAGCTCCCCAATGATTATTGCTTGAAATAACAAATGGAAGACAGTATGTGACTAGATATAATCTGAATCAGGTGTCTAACTGAATATATATATATACATATATATATATGCATATATATGCATACATATGTTTATGAATATATATCAACATATATGTATGAATGTATGCTATAGCCAAAAAAAATTCATTGAGGTTACCTGTAGCCTGAACATCTTGAATGTTTTCTGGTGGAATGTTTTGTTTCTCAACATATTCCTCAAATTTTCTATCTTCTTCTTCAGTCAAAGGCTCACCTTTTCCTACATTTTATGAATAAAAATGTCAATGACATGTTGAGTAGAATTCTGCAGAATTTACATTGCTTCCTTAGTGTCCCAACATGGTATGCAACAGAAAATCTCAACTACTCCAAATTCATTCTTACTGGTTGGATCAATACAATCAATAATAATTTCCCCGTGTTCCATTTAATGAAGTCTAAATGGTGGTATGACATCACTTTCCAATGTTTTGTGATACATCAAAAATAAAAACTCTTCTCTAGAGAATTCATGCATCTCAATCCTTTCCACTTTTAAAAACATAAAACTAGAGAATCATCAATGCCTCTCAATGGAATCTTCACATTTCTCCCAAGTCTATACTCGAGAGTTCATGTTTTAATTTCATATACTCTTGATCAAATGACACTCAAAATGGTCTGAACTTTGGGAAAACAGTATCTGTTCCATTCTTTCCAGTGTGGATACATGAAGATAAACTCTTCCAATAGCCTCCTACATTGTCCCTAGTTGTCAATGACCATGCTACTTGAATTACAATATAATGTAAGAGTTGGTCCACACAACAATAGGATTATCATTTAGTGGACAGGAATTTAGAAATCTCATGATACTGTATTTGGGAGTGAATCTGACTGAATCCTCTTTTGCAGAGTGATACTTTTGCTACAGTTTCAGAGAATCCCCTACCATTCTTACCAAGAACAAAAACCAAGTTTGTTACTCTGCCGGTTCTATCCACATTCGTACTCTCAAAGACTGCATTCTTTGGTGTTAAATACATAAGTTGAAATTTGTTGTCACCTTCAACTGTAAAATGGAAATATTTAAAAACTCAGTGTCAGTAATTTTTATTACTTTATATGATGTCACCTATTTGCTAAACATTCATATTGACCCTGACTCTAGCAATCATCTCTGATTCACTATCATATGACACTTGTGTGCAAAGCTATTCTTGTAGTCATTCATTTTGCATATCCCACCATAATACAGTGACCAATCATTTCTGCTCTTCAAACCTGATAGTGAATCATAAGTACAGACACTTTCTCTTTTCTCTGAATTCCTAGTGTCAGGACTTCTATGACCAGTCTGTTGGTTATTCCTTTCTCTTTCAACCAGATCCCAAAGCCCATTTTTTCAATTCACTGAAAGTATGAAACTATGGTGTTATACCATGATACTTGTTGGGAAAATGTGTACATGTGCAAAAATAGATGGTACTAATTAGTAATATGCACAAGTTATCATCTTGTAAGATTACTAATGGAAAAGATGTAAAGATGAACACTTTGTGTATACCAGACATTCATGTTTTCTATGTCTGTCTGTCTGTTTATGTGTTTAAGTGTCTGTCTGTCTTCTCTCTCTCTCTCTCTCTCTCTCTCTCTCTCTCTCTCTCTCTCTCTCTCTGTGTGTGTGTGTGTGTGTGTGTGTGTGTGGTTGTGTGTGTGTGTATGGTATTTCCACTTATTGACACTTATTAAATGATAAAAGTGGTTGTTCATGGGAAAATAAAAGGAGTTAGGATCTGATCACTTTCTATTACAGGAATACTTTTTAATATCCATGTTAAATTAGGAAAAATTAGACTTGCCAAAAGAATGTATCCTCTGTTCACTTAAAATTAAATCAAAAGTCAAATTGTGTATAATTCAGTGGGATGGTATTGATATTACTTTAGCAATGCTTACAAAATTGAAATAGTCAGTCTGAAATTCTTAAATAGATTTCCCCCTAATTGCTGTTAAAAATTGAAGTTTATCATCCAATAATATAAATGTTGTGATCTCTCCAAATTATGAGAAACAGAAACACTGAAATAGCACTGTTAATTTAAATTTTCCATAAATCAAGGTGACACATAATTTTTGCAATGTAAGTACTTGAGAGCCTAAGGCATGACATTTGAGAAGATGTTTGAGGCCATTGAAGCCTATTAGTGAGTGGTAGGTCTGTCTGATAACAAACTGAGACATTGTATGAAAGAAAAAACACTGAATATCAACTAGAAATAAACTTTCATGCAGGAAAATTATTTGAAGACATCTTGTTAGAATTATTCACACTTTTAGGTAGCAGTGTTTTTCTCCATGTAAATTTCAGATGACCTATGATGTACTCTGACCTTGTAGCATATCTCAGTTCATTGGAAGGATTGATAACTTTCTGAGTAGCCAAAATTGCTCTAGATTCATGTCCCTATGTGTGGCTGAAGTATTAGCATGAATGTGCACACTCACATTGCTTTTGTTCATAAAGGAAATTCCTAGATCCTGTACTTACATTGGGTTTTGTAGGTGCCATCTGCTTGCTTATACCCAGTGACTTTGGTCTTTGAGCATTGGCCATTCGAACTAAAAATCAAACAGAGAATCCATCGTTTACTCTTCATAACTTGTAAATTCCTATTAAAGATCTTCAAATGTTATAATGAACTTGAGACAGTCTATGAACAGTGTATAGAGCTAGGACTTACCTCACTATTCCTATTTCTTGTTTAGAAAAGATCATTCTGTTTGTAATCATACGGATGACTTCCTTATTTGTGCCAATTTCGGCAAGTGCTCTGTAGGCCTTTATGCCTTCATTATCCAAACTATACTATTCACAGCATATGATTTTAATTATGCTAATTCTCTTGTTCTAGTCCAGAGATAATATTGAAACAAGTGTATATGCATGTGTTGAAGTGGTTTTATTTGTAACCTGAAACAAATATTTGTGGCTACAAGAGAGAAATGGTTCTAAGCATTTAAGTCCTAATGGTTTTATGTAGTCTTTCATTAAACATAGTCATCCAAATGCCAGAGAGAGAGTCTTTGAACCTAAAGCTTCAGAGAAAGGGATTCATAAGTTAGATTTATCAGACCTGTTTGTGGAGGACTTTTCTCTGACATCATTGTTTGGATAAGATAATATATATGGCTTTGACACAAATGCTCACACATATCTTTTGATTCACTAGAAATGAAAACCTTAGAGTCTCATACATCTAATATTAGAGAATAAAATTAAACCACAAGCCTCCAACCACAAGAATTTCTAAGGGAACACTCATGGAATTGGAGACAGTATCTAATCTCTGTGTGGTGTCCAGAGATACCCCATCATGGAATAATATAATCATATTGCTAAAGATGTGATTTCATGACCAAAAACAGAACATTCCCCTATTAATTTAACAACATAAAGGCTGAGAAACATAAATAGTCTGCTCAGTTTACATGGCTGACCATTTACTTACTTGACATAAAATGTGACTCCCATTTCACTACATCAAAGCTTAACTGTATAAATAATGGGGAAAATGCTGCTAGATGTCCACTGGTGATAAATACAAGTATCATTAATTAAAAGAAACCAAATCAAGTGAAACAGTCTATAAAAATAATAACCTCAGAGAAATTATATAATTGTGCAAAGGGACTTTCCATTCAAGCTGAAAATAATGCTTTACACTTCCTAAAGCGATGACCCTCCCCATTCAGTTGACTTCTTTACACACCAAATCCAAGGTCTATGTTGTGCTTAGCGATAGGATGTTTTCATCCATTTCTAGGAACCACCAAGAAGAATATCAGGACTCTGTAGTTCTTGTTCATCCTCTGGGGCTTCCCTCTCTAACACATCAAATAACCTACAGTTAGCACTTTGGTAATTTTGTTTGACAATCCATGGTTTCTGACTACACCATTACAAAGCATTAGTCTGTAATTTATGACACTTTCTTTAGATTATTTCATGTTATTATCTCTATTTCTTTCAGTTTTTAAAATTATACCATAATAACATCATTCTGCACTCCCCTTTCTTCCCTCTAAACTCTCCAATATGTACCTACTTCCTCTATTTCAATTTTGCGGACTCTTTTTTAACTAAATGTTGTTATATGCATATGAATTTGAATGGTCACATTTGAGTCCTAACTTTTATCTGAAGATTTGGAGCTAGGAATAACAGAAGAGACCTAACATGCCACATTTGTCTTTTTAGATCTGGGTTACTTCAACCAGAAAGATCTTTTGTAGTGCATGCCATTTACCTGCAAATGTCATGAATTCATTTTCCTTTACCTTGGAATATTATCATGGAGTGTATAAGGACCACTATTTCATTATCCATTAGACAGCTGTAGAACATTTATGTTGTGAATAGAGTAGCAATGAACATGAATAAGAAAGTATCTATGAAATAGAATATCAAGTCATCTAGGAATATTTCAAAGAGCTATATAACTGAGTCACACAGTACAAATTTTCCTTCAGAAAACTAAGAATTCTCCACACTGCTTTCCAGAGTTGCTATAGAAATATGTAAATCCGAACAAAAGATATCTCTGGGCAACACAATTGTACAATCTCTGTCTCTGTCTCTCTCTCTCTCTCTCTCTCTCTCTCTCTCTCTCTCTCTCTCTCTCTCTCTCTATCTCTCTCTCTCTCTCTTACTTTCTCATTCTTTTGCTCTGTGCGGTTGTCTGTGTGTGTGTGGTTGTGTGTGTGTGTGTGTGTGTACATGAGTGTGTGTGTATTTACATGAGTGTCACAGTGTGTGTGTGCGTGTGCGTGTGTGTGTGTGTGTGTGTGTGTGTGTGTGTGTGTGTGTGTGTGTTTTGTTTTCAGTTGACTCTCTTCAGGTCCTGTACCCATTTTGACTGGACTTTCTCTTTTCTTATACTTTGTGTTTTAATTTTGTCGGGTTTTCTGGATATTCATTCACACCCAGCATGTTTGCTTATACTGGACATAAAGTAACCATTTCCTGTCTTCTGAAGATTATGGAAGAGGACTTCACTCATGGAATTGTACACCTCGTTTCTAACCTAGGGGCCACTGATGGGTTGGAGCTAGGAGGAACATTGGCCAGCCCTATTCTTTCTACTTGTGAAAACATTAGGGCCCAAGTGTTAGTTCCAGAATGAAGGGCACATATATAGCCCTGATTAAACTCAAACTCATAGAGCCACAAATAAAATTAAAATAAATGATACTGTGAAAGGGACTTGTTTGGGAGGGAGGACTTGACAAGATTGAAATGACATCAGAACTATCAGAAAATTTTATTTATGTGGGAAATTGTCAACAAACAAGTTTTTAAAAAGCATTTTACTTGAGATATTCATGGCAAATCACCTTTTTGAAAAAAATGAAAAAGAAATATTGTGGAGTACAGAATGAAATGTGAAATATTGAGACATTATATGCTTTCAGGTTCACAGACCTGGGCCCCTGAGCCGCAAATATTCTATCTTCCATGAAATCCCTCCACTCTGTCCCAAGACCCAATCTTCTGTTTAGTGACACTCATGGACTGTGTGTGGTCTCCAAATTCTACAAACATGAAAATAACAGTGTAAGGGACACTAGTTCTCATTCTTTCTTCATGTGCTTTTGTTTTCTGTTACCAGTCAGTAACAATGAGTGGAGAATCCACTTTATAATCCAATTACAGACTGATGATGTGCTTCTCTGTTTGTTGACCTTTTCAAACCAAGTTGATGATTCACTGACTTCTGTTTCTCAAGAACTCAGCTGCTGTATTTCTTGGCTTGATGCTCAGGACCAATAGGAAGAGAGGCAGGCACCTGTCTGACTTAATTGCCTCTACCATTTGGCCAATACTCAGCCCTTGGGCACAGATGCACTGTAATACATTTGTTATGGTTTCCAATGGGAGTTTTATTTTATATTTTCAGAGGGAATAAACTGACTTGTTACATGATTGCTCCTTCACTATTTTCTATAGTCCTCTGTTCAAATCACTACTCGTTTATATTAGCTGTGTTCTTTTTTATTAATATTCGGGATTTTGTTATGCATTCTGAATATATGTGCTGTTAGAAATAATGTATTCAATTATCTTCGCAATATATGAACTTTCTATCAACTATTTCTTTGGTGTACCTCAAAATCCCAAATATCTAAATTTTGATAAAGTTCACCTCTGTCTCTCTGTCTCTCTCTGTCTCTCTCTGTCTCTGCCTCTCTGTGTCTCTCTAACTGTATATCTCTGTCTCTCTCTCTCTATGTCTGTCTCTGTCTGTCTCTGTCTCTGTCTCTTTCTGTCTCTGTCTCTGTCTCTTTCTCTCTCTCTCTCCCTCTCTCTCTCTCTCTCTCTCTCTCTCTCTCTCTCTCTCTCTCTCTCTCTTTCTCTCTCTCTCCCTCTCTCTCTCCTTCATAGGGCAATCCAGAAATTCACTGATGAATTTCCTAAAACAATTTTCCTCTAGCCTATATCCAATATTTTAAAGCTTCACGTGATTAGTTCTCCTAGATCTTTTCCAGCTTTGTCTCTTAAATGTAGGGATCTTACATTTTCTTGACTGTAGATCTATGTGCCATGGATATTAACTCAGGAGTTTCTGATTACACATATTCATTTTTTCCTGAACAATAAATATGTTGTAAGGAGTGATTTTATTTACTCAAATGTTTATCAAAATCCTTCAGCAAAGAATATTCACCAGCATATGTTCCTTGACATACTTAATAAAACAGATTTTTACTATTCCCAAATTAATAACTATATTTGGACCCTGCTACAAAACCAAAGAGATGTGCTTTCTGTTCAATGCACAAAATGGCATAAACATCACCAAAAATGAATCAACCATGATGATTCAGAAAATCAATACTCTTTAATTATCAGTTGAATGACAAATAATCTCAGAGTGTCCAGCCTCAAGCAGTGCCTTTGGATTAGGATTCCTGTATCATCAGATTCAATCATCATCATCCATTCAGGTTGATGTGAAATCAGAAGAGATTTATTTTATTATTTTCCCCTTCTGTCACCTTTCCTCTTTTGTATGGCAGGAACATGCCCTGGACATTCCCACTGTCCTTGCTGGAGTAAAGGCATATGCATTCTCTACTTACTACTCCAGTGCTATGTCTCATAGTGCCTAATTTCTAAAGGTTAATGAAGTTTACCTCTCCTCTCCACCTCTTTGAAAATCCTAGAATAAAATGTTCCTTCATTAAATTCCTATGTCCAGTGTCCATCCAAGTCTTAGACTTTAACATAATCAGTTCTTCTAAAGTTTCTTAAGCTTTCCTTCTCAAATACATAGATCCAGGGTTCACATGGACTTAGCTCTAGTGTATTGGGGAAAACAACTCTGAAAATTTTGATTGCAGACATTCATTCCCTTCCAAAAATTTGTTTATGATTAATAATATTTCCTCTTCTGCTTATCAAAATTCTGTCTCCTTTCCATTTTCCATTATAAAGTGTAGTTTTAAATTTCCAAATTAATATCTACATTTTTGCCCCATTGTGTCTTAAAAGAAACGTGTCTTTTAAAACCATAATGAAGAGTACAAAGTTGAATTAACCATGAGAGTCTGAAAAGTAAATATTCTTTATTTTCAGGTGAGTGACAAGTCTCCTCAGAGTCCCCAACCTCAACAGTTCCCTGTGGTTTTGGCTTCATGTTGAATCCTAGGCAATTTGCCTCATCTGTTCAGGTTGAGGTTAAATCAGGATAGTTTTTAAATATTTCCTTCTTCCATCATCTTAATCTTCTTCTGGCATTAATGTGCCAGGAAATTCCCAGTGTCTTTGCTTGAGTATAAGCATATGCACAAACTTAGTTAAGGATTTGGTTTTCTGAAAAGCTTTATGGAACACTAATCAAATTCATTCATTCCAATTCCCTTGTTTCTGTCTATACTCACAAAACAGTCATATTAGTTCATCAAATTTTCACAATTTTTAATGTGACAACCATCAGTTTTAAAAGAAGTCCTGAGTAATGACAAAGACAAGAGGGGAACATGGGGTGGTTCAGAAGAAGGAAAGGTAAGGAGCAAATGATGTGATTATAATATAATATCTTAAAAAGAAAGAAATGAAAAGATTTCACAATTTTAAATTAATATCTGTTATAAATATAATCCTCTGTTTATTTTGAACAGTCTGAAATCCATTTTTCATTTCTTTCACATTCCCTGATTTTTATTTTATATTAATCTTATGAGTGACAAGCCTTAAGGGCTTATTTTGATGTTGTATTCAGGATTCATCCAATAGTAGTAACTATGAATTCCATCATCACAGAGTAAAAGCACCCAGGATATTTACACATGAGGTCTTCATCTAAGGACATGTTGCATTCTCAGAGCCTTCTCTCACTCTGATGACAGACCTTATACTAAGGTTTTGGCTAGAAGGAGAAAACCCCAGGCAGTAGCTTTCATGGAATATACAACTTTATACACATGAAGCTATTTCCCTCTTCCTTGCATGTTTTGTTCGTAGGTTCACACATGCCACACTGAAAACAATGTACTGCTCTATACTTTCTTCTTGTCTCTCTACTTTCTCTTTTCTCAAAATAAATTTGGCAGACACAACTTCATGAGCCACAGCTTTGAGGAAAGGAGGCAGTTGGGAGTGACTCAGTTGAAATTCTGTATGTATGGAGCTACCTTAAACATTCTTCAAGACATGTAATGAAAATAAGAGTAAATAGTCCTCAGCAAAGAGAAAAATAACATAGTTAATATAGTGAAGATGCAAATGAATCATAGTCAAGTGACATATGATCCCGACTGTAAAATATATGAAGTTCAATGCTCTGTTCTGTTAGAAAGAAAATCCCAAAAATGTCAAATATTTAACTGTGTTCTTTACACATCAGGTACTATATTAATACGTTTTCTTGTTTTCAGTCGCCTTCAACTTACATCATTTTCCCTCTTCTTCTCCTTCCTCAAGCCCCTCCCACATACCTTCCCTCCAACATCTTTTATGCACCACCCACTCAACTTTATAGCCCTTTTCTTGGATTATTATTGATGCATACATATATATATATACATAGACATGTATAGATGTGCACATGCACACAACCTGATGAATACCATTTTATTCCTTGAGTATATATGGTTTCTTGGCTGACTATTTTGCAATGAACAACCAACTGTAGTGTCCTTCTTACCTGGGAGAGGTTAATTCTCCTTCTTCCTACACTCATTAGATTTTTGTGGTCACCGTCCAAGGGCTGGGACTCTACATAGATTTCCCCTTCCATGTTAACATTGCCACTGATACAGACGTCTCCCCCATCTTGTTAATCATATAATTTCTAGCCAAGAAAGTTTCACAGCAGAATTCTTGGTATTCTGGATTTTAGAATCTTTCCACTTTCTCTTCTGAAACAAGATCCCTTCTTCTTAGATGCAAAAGCTGAGATGTAGACTGGTCTTTTGCGACATGGCCCCCACAAATTGTTGTTCTCTATCTTGTGTCCAGTTGTGAATTTCTGTGATGGTTTCCCTTTGATATAAAGAGAAGTCTTATTTTTTCAGTAGGGGTTTCTACCTACACTTCTATCTGGTTATAAAGATGAGATTTGGAATATAGGAAGGAATTGTGCTGGTCTAGCAAAGTTGCAGAAGTAGATGCTTTTCTAAATTACATGACCTCAACTATCCCTGGGCATTTGACAAGCTTTCCAGTACCAGGAATGATTTCTTTCTGGTTGAGTGGTCCTTGAGTCCTATCAGATACCTGTCGGTTGCCACCCACATGTTAGTGTCACTTCTTGTACCTTCTTGCTTTTCTTGTAATGTCATTCTTCACAGGTGCCTCATCTGGGTAGGGCTGTTTGTATCCCAGCTGTGCGTAACCGCTTGTAGCTAAGGTTGGTCAGGCCTGGGGCCTAGGCCCAGCTAGGTACAGGCAGGGAGCCGGGCCCCTCCCCATGTAGGGAGCTGGGCCGGGCTGCCAAGCCAAGCCTAGCCAAGCAGTTTTTAATGAATTCTTGCCACGTTGGGTGCCAAATGTAGATGTAATAATCTTATTAAATGTAAAACACAGAGCCAAAACAGAGTTAAAAGCCCAAGAGGTCAGAGCAGTAGCTAAGAGCTGATACCTAAAACTGCCTTCTTACCCGTCCTGCCACTGCTGTCCTTCCCCTCTGAAAGAGGCCTACTTCCTGTTTGTCTGTCTTTTTATTGACTTTCTGTTCTGCCTTTTTATTGGTTGTAAACCCAACCACATGACCTCCTCCTTACTGCCTGTCTATACAGACCTCTAGGTCTCTATGGTTAGTATTGAGATTAAAGGCCTGTGTCTCCATGCTGGCTGCATCCTTGAACAAACAGAGATTTGCCTGTCATGTGATCGGATTAAAGGTGTGCGCCAGCACCATCCAGCTTCTGCTATGGCTTGCTATTAGCTCTGACCCCCAGGCAACTTTATTTAATATACAAACAAAATCACATGTCTGTACAAATAAAATGTCATGAAATCATCACTAAGTTAGTAGCCATTATCGAAGTTGTTACTAAACTTAAAATCATGGCTAAAAGTAAGCAGACTCATGTGTTTTCTGAAAACCATCTGCCAATGCTTTTTGTCCTGCCAGAGGCCCTGACTGGGAATCTGTCCCTTTAAAAATGGGATTGCCTTCCTGGACTGCAAGAATACACCCACCTGAACAGACATCAACCTCTAGGGACAGTGGCTGATTGAAACCCCATGACTTCAAAGGGTCTTTAGGCTGCTTCTAAAACCAAACAATTGTCCTGGTGATAACCAGCTAGCTCATATCACCTAATTTGTCTGGGATCAGTCCTCCAAGAAACCACCAGATGGATTCAGAAGTTACATGTGTTAGCTCTCAAATTCAGGACAAACGCCTGAGGTGCCCATTAATATATCAAAGGGGATGCTGTCCACCAGTCTCTCTCAGTATTTCCAGTATCTGTTCTGTTGTAACAGTAACAGAGTCCTGGATCCTCAGCACTACTCACCCTGCCCTCAACTAATCCAGTCCCTGAGCATCACTTACCTTCCCCAACCTCTGATTCCTATATAGCCTCAGTCATTTTAGACATGGGATCTGTTGGTCTCTTGGTCTCCTGATTTGTTCCTGGCCTCTTGGCTCCTCGTTCCTCTCTCTTCCATTCTCAATCCCCTCATCCTCTCATGGCCCAGTTCAGTTTGCCTATGAATATTTCATCCCTCATATCTATAATTAACCATCTCATCCACCATATCTATGAGCATATGAGCATCATGTCCTTTTTTTGTCATTCAGCATGGTTTATTTCACATATATGCTGTGGAAAATGAACAGAACATGCAAAGATCCGTAAATGGAATACTCTTTGACAATCAGATGGGGATGCTATTTAAAAATACAAAAAGATACTCTAATTCTAACCCTTGCCAGAAACAAATTTTAATATATTTTATTATTTTTGTGTTTAAATGTTTGCCTTCATGTATGTCTGTGTACCGCATGTACCCCTGATGCTAGCAAAAGCCAGAGGAAGACACTATATCCCCTGCAACTGGAATTACAGTTGATTGTGAGCCAGAACATAGGTGCTGGAACTACTGAGTTGTCTTTCCAGACCCTCAACAACCTCAATTTACTTCATCCAAGTAAACATTGAATGAAGCACACATGAATTTAAGCAAAATCACTCTTAAAGGAAATCCAAAAAAATAGTAATTTGAGCAATGCATGAATTTCTCAGTTGTGAATGGCCTGCCTTTCTGTGAAAAGCATGATGTCTTTTTCAGTAAACTTCATACTCCTGAAAGTTTCATGATATCACTGTATTTCAGCTTTTGTCCCCTTGTTTTTCAATTTCTTTAATACAGTTCCTACAAGCAGCCATATTTCTCTGTGAGTCCTCTTCTCAGATAAGGAAACTCAGTTATCTATATTCACTAAAATGACACAAACTGCACTCTCTCAAAAGTGAGGATTTTGTCCTACTATAGTTACTAATTGTCGAAAGCTACTTTCAGAAGGACACAGCGCCACACACTGGCCATTTGAAGATGCTGTGAAGTAAACAATATAATTACCTTTAAGACCACATTTTCCGAGAGCTGCCAGCACCTTATTGGACTAAGATGTGAGTTTCTGTCCTCATACCCGAACACGCTAGCCCTTAGGCTTTGGGGCCAGGGGCACAACCCTGCTCCCTTACACCACCGCCCATTGCAATCCCAGTTTCAGGCCAGTCTGCAGACAGGTCAGACTACCACCATCCTGCATCAAACCCTGTCAACTATAAGCCCCACCTCCCCCAAATCCCACCCACCCTCCAAGACTGCAAGTGTTCCCTGAGACAGAGCCTGCCAGTGCCCCATTGGACTAAGAGGTGAGTCTTTGTTTAGGTGGGCCCAGGGGCACAGCCCTGTGCCCCCACATCACAACCCATTGCAGTCCCAGTCTCAAGCCAATAGTCAGGCCTCCTGCAGACAGGTAGACTACCACCATCCCCAACCCTAAAATCCCAGCTCCCTCAAATCCCACCCACCCTCCAAGACTACAACTATTCCCTGAGAGGGAGGCTGCCAGCACCCCATTGGACTAAGAGGTGAGTCTCTATCTTCATACCTAAATACCCCGGCCCCTAGGATTTGGGCCCAGGAGCACAAACCTGCACCCCTACACCACCACACATTGCAGTCCCAGTTTCAGGCCAGTGGGAAGGTAGACCTCCTGCAGGCAAGTCAGACTACTATCATCCCCAACAGACCCTGCAACCCAAAAGCCCTACCTCCCCCAAATGCCACCCACTCTCCAGAGACTGCAACTGTTCCCTGAGAGGGAGGCCGCCACCACCTGATTGGACTAAGAGGTGAGTCTCTATCTTCATACCTGAACACCCCAGCCCCTAGGCTTTGGGCCCAGGAGCACAACCCTGCATCACTATACAACCACACATTGCAGTCCCAGTTTCAGGCCAATGGGCAAGAAGACCTACTGCAGACAAGTCAGACTACCACCATCTACCACTAGACCCTGTAACCCACAAGCCCCACCCTTCCCAACCCACCCAGGCCAAAATTGCAGCTACTCCCTGAGACAGAGCACACTAGCACCAACTGGACTAAGAGCTGCTCCCTGAGACAAAGAGTCCATCAGCACCGAATAGACCAAAAGCTTCCACTGGACCAAGAGTATCGATCAGACCAAGAGAGGCTCCCTCAGACACAGACACCACTTGCACCAAGTGGAGAAAGAGATGGGTAGATGCCAGTGCAAAAATGCAGTCAACAACATAAAAACAAATACGGCTCCAAAAGAACCTACATCAGCAAGACCTGAACACCCCAAAACAGAAGAAACAGAAGAAATTGACCTTAAAAATGACTGTAAGGAGATAACAGAGATCTTTAAAGAGCAAATGAAAAATTCCCTTTAAGAATTCGAGGAAAAGCAAAACAAAAAAATGGGAAGAAATCAGTAAATCCAATAAAGAAAGACAAGAGAAAGCAATTAAACAAGTGAGGGAAACAGTTCAAGATTTGAAAACTGAAACTGACACAATAAAGAAGACACAAATTGAGGTATTGCTGGAAGTGGAAAATCTGAGTAAAAGAACAGGAACTGCAGATGCAAGCATAACCAAGAGAATGCAAGAGATGGAAGAGCAGATCTCTGGCATTGAAGAAATAGAGGAAATAGATTTATCAGTCAAAGAAAACACAAAGCCAATAAAGTCATGACCCAAAATGTCCAGGAAATTTGGGACACCATGAAAAGACCAAACCTAAGAATAGTAGGGATAGAAGAATGAGAAGAATGCCAACTCAAAGGCACAGAAAATATATTCAACAAATCATAGAAGAAAACTTTCACAACCTAAAAAAGGAAATGCTATAAAGATACAAGAAGGTTACAGAACACCAATCTTCTGTATGCTGACATCTAGTTATGCCAGCACCATTTGTTGAAGATGCTTTCTTTTTTCCATGGTACAGTTTTGGCTTCTTTGTCAAAAATCATATGTTCATAGGTGTGTGGATTAATGGCAGGGTCTTCAACTCGATTCCATTGGTCCACATGTCGGTTTTTATGCCAGTACCAAGCTGTTTTTATTACTATAGTTCTATAGTAGAGCTTGAGGTCAGGGATCTTAATGTCTCCAGAGGTTGCTTTATTATACAGGATTCTGTTAGCTATCCTAGGGTTTTTTTTTCATATAATGTTAAGTGTTGTTCTTTCCAAGTTTGTGAAGAATTGTGTTGGGATTTTGATGGAGATTGCATTGAATCTGTAGATTGCTTTTGGTAAGATTGCCATTTTTACTATGTTGATTATACCTATCCATGAGCATGGGAGATCTTTCCATTTTCTGATATCTTCTTCAAGTTCTTTCTTCAGAGACTTAAAGTTCTTATTATACAGGTCTTTCACTTGCTTAGTTAGAGTTACCCCAAGGTATTTTATATTATTTGTGGCTATTGTAAAGGATGATGTTTCTCTGATTTCTTTCTCAGCCCCTTTTTCATTTGTATATAGGAGGGCTACTGATTTTTTTTTGAGTTAATCTTGTATCCTGTTACTTTACTGAAGGAGTTTATCAGCTGTAGGAGTTCCCTGGTAGAATTTTTGGGGTCACTTATGTATGCTATCATATTGTCTGCCAATAATGAAAGGTTGTCTTCTTTCTTTCCAATTTGGATCCCCTTGATCTCCTTTTGTTGTCTTATTGCTCTAGCTAGAACTTCAAGTACTATATTGAATAAGTATGGGGAGAGTGGACAACCTTTCTTGTTCCTGATTTTAGTGGAATTGCTTTGAATTTCTTTCCATTTAATTTGATGTTGGCTGTCAGCTTGCTGTAAATTGCCTTTATTATGTTTAGGTATGTTCCTTGTATTCCTGATCTCTCCAAGACCTTTATCATGAAGGGGTGCTGGATTTTGTCAAAGGCTTTTTCAGTACCTAATGAGATGATCATGTGGTTTTTTTCTTTCAGTTTGTTTATATGGTATACTATATTGACAGATTTTCATATGTTGAAACATCCTTGCATCCCTGGGCTGAAGCCTACTTGCTCATGGAAAAAAAAAGAAAGCATCTTCAACAAATGGTGCTGGCATAACTGGATGTCAACATGCAGAAGATTGCAAATAGATCCATTTCTGTTGCCATGCACAAAACTCAAGCCCAAGTGGATTATAAACCTCAACATAAGTCCAGTTACACTGAACTTGATAGAAGAGAAAGTAGGAAGTAGTCTTGAATGAACTGGCACAGGAGCCCACTTCCTGAATATAACACCAGTAGCACAGACACTGAGAGCAGCAATTAATAAATTGGACCTCATGAAACTGAGAAGCTTTTGTAGAGCAAAGGACACGGTCAATAAGACCAAACAACAGCCTACAGAATGGGAAAAGATCTTCACCAACCCTACATCTGACAGAGGGCTGATCTCCAAAATACATAAAGAACTCAAAAAGCTAGACATCAAAATACTGAACAATCCAATTAAAAAAATGGGCTACAGAGCTTAACAGAGAATTCTCAACAGTATAATCTCAAATGGCTGAAAGACATTTAAGGAATTGCTCAACATCCTTAGTCATCAGTGTAGCTGGTGAGTTTTCTCTCCGGGTTCACCAAGCCACGGCAGTCCCTTAGCCCACTTATAAAATAAACATACAGAGGCTTATATTACTTAAACTGTTTGGCCATTAGCTCAGGCCTATCATTGTCTAGCTTTTACTCTTATATTCAGCCCATTACTATTAATCTATACTTTGCCACGTGGCTCGTGACTTACTGGTACCTTACATCTTCCTTGTCCTGGCGGCAGCTGCATTCTCTCTGCCTCAGCCTCCACTTCCCAGAATTCTCCTCTCTGATTGTCCTGCCTATACTTCCTGCCTGGCTACTGGCCAATTAGAATTTTATTTATACAGAGCAATATCCACAGCACTTTCCCTTTTCTTTTTTTTTAAAGGAAGATTTTAACTTTCACATAGTAAAATTACATATGACAAAAGAGTTATCTAGCAAGAATTACAGTTACAATATCTAGTCTATTTGTATTTGGAAAAATTAAAGAAGATACCCCATCTATCTTATATTTGTGGGTCTAAGGTTTCATATCTAACTTATCTTTTATCATAACTAAAGAAAATTACAACTAGTTTTCAACTACATCAAAGATCTCAGGAGGATATAATGTTACCTGAGAAATGGGAGAAGGATGTAAGCACCTTTTGGGAGTCTTGCAGGGTAGACAGAGACAGCTGGCAGCCTGGACAGTCATCCAAAATTCTCTTGTAAAGTTGGGGCATCTGTCTTTAGCCCACAGGACTAGAGTGTCTCAGTCATTTTTTTCTGTGTCCTGTAGGATGTCTGGCAGTTTCCTCTGTGAAGCAGGAACCTAAAGGACCATTTTGCCAAGCAAAGTATAGTGGTCACCTTTCCATGGGTCCTGTATGTCCAGTTGATCAAGCAGTCCAGGCAAGGACAGTTTCTTGCCCAAATGGCTGTTTTTGCCAAACCAAAGATAACTCCATATGGAGTGTCTTCGATGCCAATCCTCCTCTCTGAAGTAAATTGGTGCTGTCAGGAACAGACATATCTCACTGTCTAGGAAGTCTAAATTTTAAAAATATTTTAAATGCCTTATTCTGTAGGTCTCTGAAGTATTTGAAGATTATCTATCTATCTGAAATATATCTATGTATACCTAGAAGACTTAACTAACATGGCTATGAGTATGATTATCATAGATGACTAATTATTAATCTATTTTTTAATTATCCATTACAATCTAAATAAGTTACATAAACATAATACCTCAAACAAGAATAGAAATATACATACAGTATAACAAAATTAAGTTTAAACTTGTATCAATAAACTAAAATCCATAGCAATGTAAAACATTTTTAAACAAGTTGCTCTTTAAAAGTAGGTTCAGCAATCTACACTTTTATCCTATCATATCTATATCCTATATATCTATATCATATCCCCTTTTCTTTTTTAGAAAGAGATCGCATTTATAATCAACCTGATTTAAATAAAAATATTGGTTTTTCTCTGTCCCACACCAGAGGGCTCTTCTGATATGGGACACAAGAATCTCTTAACCTTTTCTTTTAGCAATATGCCTGGGTTTAGAGAAGGAGTGAGCCTATTCCATCTCCAAAGCCAGCTTGGTATATTTGGGAATTTGGGAGTAGTTTCTCTTACTAATTCCTGCTGGAGGGGGGCACTGTATCTTATGGGGATACAAAGAAAATTTTAGTCTCGTGGGGTAGTCCATGAGGCTGTATTGTTTGAGACAGTTGCCTTGAAACCGTTCTGGATGTTGGATCACCTGGGCCATGATGTCATCGGAAACCTTTCAGGGGGTCTTGGCTGGTCAAACCTGATGTATCTTAATCTGGAACAAATCCATAGCCTCTTGCCTTCTGTGGAAACAAAAGCAGGGCCTCCTTTCCAAAGCAACATATCCTTACATTCAAATTTTGAAGTCAAGGTACCTTTAAAATATACATTTTTATTTAACTCAACAGCTTTTACCATCAAATGTTTTTCTGTAGTTAAAAATCCCAAAGATAACACAGTCCAGATTCTCTGTGTAATATCCATCTTTACATGGCTTATTTTTTATATCAATTTTACTGTCTCTTTAAAGACTTTATTTTTTAAAACTATGTATTTGTTTATATAACTGTATATATCACCCTTTTCGTCTCTTTCAAGTCTACATATATTTTTATGTACATTGTAAACTATTTTATCTGAATCAGTCTTATTGTGAACCCATTGCTTTAAATTGTAGCATTCTAAGACTGAAAAGTCACTGTGGCTGCTGGCTCCACCCACTTTAGCTTCCCAACATTGTGGTGGTATGTTTTCCGCCAGCTCTAGGAGCCATCAACTCTCAGAAATAGTGGGTCTATGCTTCTATCAAAGCAGCATATAGCCCAGAAACCTCTTTTTTTGTTTTGTACTAGCAAAGGCTAAATCCACCAGGCAGCATAATGTGCCACTTGTAGAGGCCTCATTTCTGCAATACTGTATGTCAAGCGCACACGCCAGGAACCCACCATAGTAAATAGTAGCTCAAACCTGCAGGCTGTTGCTAACTTGAGAGAGACAACTAGGAACTGTTTTTAGCTCTGTATTAGAATCTTTTTTCTCAGGTTTTAGGTAGAAACTCTTGCCCCATGTTGGTTGCCATTTGTAGTTGGGGAGTTTTCTCTCCGGGTTCCGCCAAGCCCCAGCATTCCCCTAGCCCACTTATAAAATAAACATACAGAGGCTTATATTACTTAAACTGTTTGGCCATTAGCTCAGGCCTATCATTGTCTAGCTCTTACTCTTATATTCAGCCCATTACTATTAATCTATACTTCGCCACGTGGCTCGTGACTTACTGGTACCTTACATCTTCCTTGTCCTGGTGGCAGCTGCAGTCTCTCTGCCTCAGCCTCCACTTCCCAGAATTCTCCTCTCTGCTTGTCCTGCCTATACTTCCTGCCTGGCTACTGGCCAATTAGAATTTTATTTATACAGAGCAATATCCACAGCACATCAGGGAAATGCAAATCAAAACAACTCTGAGATACCATCTTACACCTATCAGAATGGCTAAGATCAAAAACACTGAAGACAGCTTATGTTGGAGAGGATGTGGAGCAAGGGGAACACTCCTCCACTGTTGGTGGGAATGTAAACTTGTACAGCCACTCTGGAAATCCATATGGCAGTTTCTCAGAAAGTTGGGAATAATTCTTCCTCAAGACTCAGTTACACCACTCTTGGGCATCTACTCAAGGAATGCTCAATCTTACCACAAGGACACATGCTCAACTATGTTCATAGTAGCATTATTTGTTATAGCAAGAACCTGGAAACAACCTAGATGCCCCTCAACTGAAGAATGAATAAAGAAAATATGGCACATATACACAATGGAATACTATTCATGGTAAAAATCAATGATATCATGAAATTTGCAGGCAAATGGATGGATCTAGAAAATGTCATCTTGAGTGAGGTAACCCAGACTCAGAAGGACAAGCATAGTATGTACTCACTCACAAGTGGATACTAAATGGGAGGGAAGGGATGACCAGACTGCAACCCACATTTTCCAGAGAGGCTAGCTAACAGGAAAAGATACGGGGAAGGACACATGGATGACCCCGTGAAGGAGAGATGGATGGGATCTGCATGAGTGGACTGGGTGTGGGGGGTGGTGGCGGAGGGTGAAGAGTGGGGGATGAGAGCATGAGGAGATGGGAGGGTCAGGCTGGAGCAGGGACAGGGTGGGAGGACAAGGACGAGGATGCCATGATGGATGAGGACATTGTGAGAGAGAGGGAGGCAGGGTGCTGGGGAGGTTCTCAGGAATCCACAGGTTTGACCCCACCTTGATCTGCTGGCAGGGATCTGCTGGTCTACTCTGGTGACTGGTCTAACAAATACCCTAACTGTCATCATAGATCCTTTGTCCAGTGACTGATGGAGGCAGATGCAGAGATCCATGGCCAGGCACCAGGCTGAGCTCCAGGAATCCAAACAATGAGAGAGAGGAAGGATTCTGCAGGCGGGGAACATCAAGATCATGATGGGAAGATGTGAAGAGGTGACCGGCCATAGTAGTGGAAGCCCATGAACTATGGACTGGTGGCTGTGGAGCCCCCATGGGACTGGACTAGGACCTCTGTGTATGGAAGACAGTTGTTTGGCTTGAACTCTTTGGGGGGCACCCAGACAGGGGGATTGGGATCTGTCCCTGGTGCATGGGCAGGCTTCTGTAAATCTGGTGCCTGTTGTGTGACACCTTGGACAACCGTGGTGCAGTGAGAAGGGGCTTAGAACTGCCTAGGCTCAGTGTGTTGGGCTCTGCTGACTCTACATGGGAGATCTTGATTTGGGGGATGTGGGGATGTGGAGTGGCTTGGGAGAGAGGGCTGGAGGGTGGGAGGATGGAGAAGGGAGAGGTGGGATCTGTGGGTGGTATGTGGAGTGAGTAGAAAAATTTTTAATAAAGAAAAATTAAAAAATTAAAATAAAAAATAGAAGACGTGGAGTGCTCAGAGCTTAGTGGGAAGTAAGATAAGAATTTTGAGAAAAGTGCAAATGATGGAGGCAAGACTTGTGATATTTCAGAGACTCAACAGGGCTCTTTTCTATTATATATATATATATACATATATATATATATATATATATATATATGTAAAACATTTGTGTAAGTGAAAAAAAAAAGAGAGGCCTGAATGGAAAGGAAATTTAAAATTAGTGAAAATGAAAAAAGAATTGTGACATTTTTGCTCAGCTGGAATATAGAGTATCATTGAGATTAGCTTCCTTAAAATGCTAGATTTTATCACTTGGTATGTAGGAAAAAATAAGTAAAAATAATGACTGAAGTCTTTAATTTTCTTTACTTTTTCCTTGGCCCACTAGAGAGTTATTCATTTTCCAAGAGTTTGTACGCTTTCTGTTGTTTCTGTTTTTGAAGTCTGGCTTTAATCCATGGTGATCTGATAGGATACAGGTTATTTCAATTATCTTGATCTGTTAAGACTTGCTTTGTTCCATGAGGTGCTGAGAAGAAGGTGTATTCTTTTGTGTTTTGGATGAAGTGTTCCACAGATATATTTTAGGTCCACTTGAGTCACAACATCTGCTGGTTCCATTGTTTCTCTGTTTATCTATCTCATTGTTCTCTTACTGACATATCCATTATTGAGAGTGGTGTGTTGAAGTCTCCCACTATTAATGTGTGGGGTTCAATGTGTGATTTAAGCTGTAATGTTTCTTTGACAAATGTGGGTACCCTTGCATTTGGGGCATGGATGCTCAGAATTGATACATCTTGGGTGCATTTTTTCTTTCATGAGTATGAAATGTCCTTCTCCACTTTTTCTAATTAATTTTGGTTATATTTTGTTAATTAGGATGGCTACACCTACTTGCTTCTTAGGTCCATTTGATTGGAAAATCTTTTTCAATCCTTTACTCTGAGGTAATGTTTATTTTTGATACGAAGATATGTTTGTTGTAGGTAGCAGTAAGATGGATCCTTTTTCACATCCATTCTGTTACCCTATGTCTTTTATTGGCAAACTGAGTCCATTGATACTGAGAAGTATTAATGACTACTGTTTGTTAATTTGTTACTTTGATGTTGGTGATGGTGGTAGTGTGTATGTTTGTGTGTGTGTGAGTGTGTGCGCATT
Organism: Peromyscus eremicus; assembly: GCF_949786415.1. Taxonomy (NCBI): domain Eukaryota; kingdom Metazoa; phylum Chordata; class Mammalia; order Rodentia; family Cricetidae; genus Peromyscus; species Peromyscus eremicus. Next base: position 34,990,739 of record NC_081439.1, on the reverse strand, counting down.
TCCCTTCTTTGTATTTTTTGTGAGATTATCTATTGCCTTTGTTTTCATGAGTGTAGTTTACTTCATTTGGTTGAAGTTTTCCTTCTAGTACCTTCTGTAGGGCTGGATTTGTGGATAGATATTGTTTTAAATTTGATTTATTATGAAATATCTTGTTTTCTCCATCTATGTCAATTAAAAGTTTTTCTGGGTGTAGTAGTCTGGGCTAGCATCCATGGTCTCTTAGAACCTGCAAGACTTCTGTACAGATCCTTCTGGCTTTTAGAGTCTCCATTGAGAAGTCGTGTGTTATTCTCTTATTTTGGTTTTGAAGACAAGGTTTTTCAGTGTAGTTTTGGTGCCTGTACTAGATTTCACTCTGTAGACCTGGGTGGCGTCGAACTCACAGATATCCAACTGTCTCTGCCTCCTGAGCACCACCACTGCCCGGCCATAAGCCTTTACTGCCTGGAAACAATTCAGGTGTAATTCATATAGATCTGCTTTTATACATTACTTGACTACTTTCCCCTATATTTTTCAACATTATTTCTTTGTTCTGTATGTTTAGTGTTTTGATTATTATGTGATTCAGGGGCTTTCTTTTCTAAACCAATCTATTTAGTGTTCTGTAAGCCTCTGGTAACTTTATAGGCATGTCCTTCTTTAGGTTAGGGAAATTTTCTTCTAAGATTTTGTTAAATATATTTTCTAGGTTTTAAACAGTGATTCTTCTCCTTCTATTGCTATTATTCTTAGGTTTGGTCTTTTCATGGTGTCCCTAATTTCCTGGATGTTTTATGTTAGGAAATTTTAGATTTAACATTTTCTTTGACTAATGAATTGATTTCCTCTATTGTGTCTTCAATGCCTGAGATCCTCTCTTTCATCTCTTCTATTCTTTAACAGCCTGGGAGACCAGCTTCCAGGACTAATACCCAGGGTTATTCAGAGAAAGACTTCTCAAGAGCAAGGACAGAAATATTTCTTATCTATAATAATAATTCACTCATAATCTGAGGGTCATTCTTTTTTATTCTTCTTCATAACTTAAGCTTCACCCTTCACTCAGTACACACACACACATTCTAAGACACACACTCACTGCTCTACACTCTACATACCTATTCTCTCCACATCTCTCTTTTTTCCATATCTCTTCACTACATACATATATCTCTATTTTACATACTAAATTCTCCTCACATGCTTTCCTTTAACTCTCACACACATTTCTCTCTATGTACACTCACCTACATCTCTGTCAGCACATACCTCCCCACACACACTCGAAGCTAGCTCTTTACATAGTTCTACATAACCCCAATCCACAGCCAAACTGCAAAAATATGACTTACATTTTCAAGGTCACAAAGTATTTCTTGAGTAAACAATCAGAGACAGAATGAAACTGATACACATAAGGAATCACATGGTTTCTTTCAGGCTAGGAAGGTCACATTGATTGACCAGTGAGTAATGCTTGGTCATGCACATAGCTCTTTCCCAGACAGAAATTGGCATTGAAATCCAGGACTTAATAATAAGAGTTAGTTGGCTGAAACTTGAGTAATAGGGGTACATGCAGAAAGAGAATTACTGCACGGAGGTATTTCTACCAGTGTTGATTCAAGTCTGACCTTGATTTAGCAATAAACACCTGGAAGTTTGTCTTTGTGTATTTTTAGCTTGTCTGTTTTGAAGTTGTTCTGAAGACTAAAATTAGCTGTGTTTGTGACTGAGAATACTGGTCCTTTCCTGTGTCAGTTATGAAAAATATTCTAGTATTATCAGAATTATACAGCTTAAGCAGAAACCATCTTCCTGGCCATCCACAGCTATATGTGTGCCCAAAGATGTAAAACATACTACTAATGGGCTGTGGAAAGACCCCCACAGCTGTTCTTTTTACGGAGGTAAATAGTGGCACACGAGAAAGTGATACACAGAAAACAACCAGTTTCTCTCCCACGCCATCCCAAATCCCCACCTCCCCCAAGGCAATGTCTCCCCTGGGGAGTCAGCAGAGCCTGGCACATTCAGGCTAGGCAGGTCCAATCCCCTCCTACCTGTACCAAGGCTGAACAAAGTGTCTCAGCATAGGCACCAGGCTCAAAAAAGCTGGCCTGTGCACTCAAGACAGGTCCTGGTCCCACTGCCTGGGGCCTCCCCAAACAGTTCAAGTTAACAACTGTCTCACTCATCCAGAGGGCCTAGTCCAGTTCCCTGGGGGCTCCCCAGCCATTGGTTAACAGCTCATGTGTTTCCACCACCCTGGCCAGTTGTCTCTGTACTTCCTTCAATCATGGTCTTGATATCTCCTGTTCATATGATCCCTCCTCTCTCTTGTTGATTGGACTCCTGGAGCTCCACATGGGGCTTGGCTGTGGATCTCTGCAGTTGCCTCCATCAGTCACTGGATGAGAGTTCTATCATGACAGGGTGTTCAGCCATCCAATCACCAGAGTAGGTCATCTCAGGCACCCTCTTGACCACTGCCAGTGGTCTATAGTAAAGTCATCTTTGATCATTCCTGGGGATCTCTCTAGCAATCGGCTTCCTCCTATTTCCATGGTGTCTTCATTTATCATGATATCTCTTTCCTTGTTCTCCCACTGTGTTCCTGATCCAGCTAGGACCTTCCACTCCCCTAAGCTCTGTTTCCCCTGACCCTTTCCCTCCATTACCCTCAAACCCCGAGTTTGCTCATGTAGATCTGATCCATTTCTCTGTTGCTGAGCAATCCCTGTGTCTTTCCTAGGGTCCTCTTTACTAGCTAGTCTCCCTGGAGCTGTGAGTTGCAGTCGGGTTATCCTTTGCTTTACATCTAGTATCCACTTATGAGTGAGTACATACTATATTTGTCTTTCTGAGTCTGGGTTACCTCACTCAGGGCGATATTTTCTAGTTCCATCCATTTGCCTGCAAACCTCATGATGTTATTGTTTTTCTCTGCTGAGTAGTACTCCATTGTGTATATGTACAACATGTATCCATTCTTCAGTTGAAGGGCATCTAGGTTGTTTCCATGTTCTGGCTATTACAAATAATGCTGCTATGAACATAGTTGAGCATGTGTCTTTGTGGTATGACTGAGCATTCCTTGGGTATGTGCTGGATCTTGAGGGAGATTGATTCCCAATTTTCTGGAAAGTGCCATACTGATTTCCAAAGTGGCTGTACAAGTTTGCATTCCCACCAAAAGTGGAGGAGTGTTCCCCTTGTTCCACATCCTCTCCAACATAAGCTGTCTTCAGTGTTTTCGATCTTAGCCATTCTGATAGGTGTAAGATGGTATCTTAGAGCTCTTTTGATTTGCATTTCCCCGATGACTAAGGATGTTGAACAATTCCTTAAATGTCTTTCAGTCATTCGAGCTTCTTCTGTTGAGAATTCTCTGTTTAGCTCTATAGCCCATTTCTAGTTCCATCCATTTGCCTGCAAACCTCTTGATGTCATTGTTTTTCTCTGCTGAGTAGTATTCCATTGTGTATATGTACAACAGTCATTTGAGCTTCTTCTGTTGAGAATTCTGTGTTTAGCTCTATAGCCCATTTTTTAATTGGACTGTTAGGTATTTTGATGTGTAGTTTCTTTACAGCAAATGGAACTGTGTAATTATTAAAACAGACTCTGTATTCAAACTGAAGATTGACTTACTAAAATTCTTGCAGGAAGGACCCACACTGACCAGTTGCAGCTTGACATCTTTCCACATCACAAACAAGGTGTGTGTCATCTTCACCAATACAGTCTTGCCATCTAGTTATTGGGATAACCAAAAAGCATGGGAGAACCCTGTAGTATTTGTTGAAACTCTGAGCTTTCTCATTCCAACTCAGATGGAATTATCTACACTTGACACTATGATATTTCTTAATAACCTATGGTTTCTAATTACATGACTATCAGCCTTAAAGGACTGCCATTAAAGATACATTTTTAAAATTTGATTCCATTTTTCATTATCAGTGTTTTTTATATTTTTGAGATTATAATTCAATTTCCTTTTTCCCTTTCATCCTTCTAAACCCTTTTTGCATATTCACTCTTCCTTGTTCTTACTCCAATTCATGCTGTCTATTTTCATTAATTGTTATTGAATTCATATTTATACATGTATTACATATCTATTCCTAAATACAACCTGCTCAGTCAGTGTAATGTTACTCATATGTATGTTTTCAGTGACGACCATTTGGTATTGCATAACCAGTTGTTCTTCTGCCCAGAGAAGACTGTTTCTCCTGCTCTCAGCATTCGACAGTTCCCCAGTTCTCTGTGTAGGGTTGTTCTTTCTCCACTCTAAGTTAGTATGTTTATAGCTGATGTCCTATTGATCTCCTGTTAGGCAGTCATATTGCTGAGACTTCATGGTCTGGATGATACAAAATCTTTTCTGCCTCTTCTTCTTCAATAATTTCTGAGCCTTATGTGCAGCAGTTATATTATAAATGTATCCCTTGGGACTGGGCTTCACAACTCTGTATTTTAATTAGTTTTTCCTTTCCATATAGTTCTTCCTCTATGACAAAGAGAAGTTTCACTAATGAAGGGAGACCTCTACTTATAACTGAAGACTAGGAACTAGAGTCCTCAGATGAAAAAGAAAGTCTGATATTTGTTTTTCTGTGTCGGGGTTACCTCACTCTTTATAGTATTTTCTTGTTTTATCCATTTTACCTACAAAGTTCATGGTTTCTTTTTGTATTTACAGCTGAATAGTATTCTATAGAGCATATTACCACAATTCATTATCTATTCATCAACTGTAGAACATTCAGATAGTTCCATTTCCTAGATATTGTGAAGAGTGTAGCAATGAATATAGATTACCTAGTATCTGTGGAGTAAGATGTTGAGTCCTTTGGGCATATATCAGGAAGTAGTAGAGCTAGGTTGTATGATAGATTTATTTTTATCCTTTTGAGAACCCTCCACACTGATTTCCATAGAACCTGCATCAGTTTTCAAACCCAACAACACTGACAGAGGATCTTCTTTTCCCCAATGTGTTTTAGCAATTGTTGTCTTTTATTCTGTTGATCTTTACCATTCTGGTTGGTGTAAGATGAAATCTCAAAGTTATTCAAATTTGCATTTACCTAATTGCTAGGGACAAGGGATATTTTTAGACATTTCTGAAGCATTTATTTTTTTCATTTTTGTTCAGGTCCTGTACTCAACTTTGCAAAAGGTTTATTTGTTTTTCTTCTTATTATGTTTTTAAGTTCTTTATGTATTTTGGATATTAATCCTTTGTCAGATACAGAGCTGGTGAAACTCTCTCCTATTATGTGTGTTTCCTCTTCACCCTGTTTATGCTTTCTTTAGATATACCAACTTATACCCATATTTTTTTTTCCTTTTCTAATGTCCAACTTGTAAATTTTGGCTGTTATTCACAACTGACATATTCCTGAACTGGGTCTATATTAGATTTTGCCAATATGTTGGGATTTATGGATGAGGAAATTACTCATGTGATTTTTTCCCTTCCATTCTCAACTATGGGCCATTAAAAGAATATTTTTATGTATATAGAGACATTACCTACACTATTGTACATATTAGTGAAGCTTCTAGTCCAAATCTAATGTCAAAAGCTATCTGTCATTACATTGATAGGTTAAACTTTAGGAGTCACCCCCCCAAAAAAATTTTAAAACAGCAAAAATAATGTGAATTTTGAAAAGGGACCTGTTTCTTGAGGAAGGTTTGATAAGCTCACATGAAGATCTGGGAAATGAGATAAGAGTAAACATAATAAGAATACCATATATATATATATATATATATATATATATATATATATATATATATATATATATATATGTGTGTGTGTGTGTGTGTGTGTGTGTGTATGTGTGTGTGTGTGTGTATGTGGTTTGTGTCTGTGTATGTGTCTGTGTCTGTGTTTGTGTTTGAAACTGTCAAAGAACAATTTTATTTGATCAATACATATTACTGAGGATATATATGACAAACCACTTATTTTACAAATAATAAAATAATTATAGAGTCTTAAACAAAGTAGGAAACACTGAGATATTCAACACTTTCAAATTCATGGAAATGGCACATGACTCACATAGAATCCATGAAATCCCTTCTTGCTGCTCAAGAAACACATCCTAAGGTTTGTGAAACCTGATGTTTATGTGTCTCACATTCTAGAATTATTAGTGCAAGGGTGATTAATTTCAATATTTAGCCATGTAGCACAGTTTTCTGTATTTTGTCTCTGGTGGCCTTTCAAAGGCTGATTTCCATCTATCAGTGAGTAATAATCAGGGATTCAAATGCAAAATCACCATTGAATTAATAACTGATGGATGTATTTCTATGGTTGTTGACCTTTTCAAAGTAAAAGGAAGAAGCCCTCACTACGTGCCCTCAACAACTGTGCAGATGTATTTCTTAGCTTGATAGTAAGGCTTAGTACTGTCATAAGATGCACTAACTCATTGATATTTTCCCTAGAAAATTGTTCTTCTCTCCACTGTTGAGATTCTTAAACTCTAATGTGATCATTTTCACTAAAGCTTCTCCAGATTTCTTCTTAACTATTCAGGTCTATGACATGGCTGTACATAACTCTACCGTACTTTGGAAAATACCTCTTCTTGTAAATCTTTAATTTACCAGAAAGAAAAAAAGTAGCCTACAACAAAAACAAAACAGCTTCCGTTGTAAAGAATAAGATTTATTGAGCTCATACTTAGGAAAATCTTTCTTCATAGAATATCCACCGACAACACACTCTTTAGATTTCCATTGAAGTAGAGAATTTTACTATTCCCAAATTTATATCTACATTTTGGGCACTGTTACATTATAAAAGAGATATGAATTTTGTTTGACAAAAATAAGATTTAAACAATAACAAGACGAATCAACCATGACAAGTCAAGAAAGTAAATATACTTACATTTCATTTGAGTGACAGATCCCTGAGAGTCTCCAACCTCAAGCAAGGCTTTGGCTTCTCCCACAGTCCAAGGCAAATTGTCTCTTTTATTCAGATTGAAGTTAAATTAGTACAGATTTATTTTATCATTTCCTTCATCTTACTTCTTACTCTTCTCTGTGAAAGGAATACTCCATGGACATCCCCTGTGTCCTTACTGGAGTAAAAGCATATATACAAACTAAATGCAAGAGAAAGGAGGGAAGACAGCGGTCAGGTTGTAAAAAAAAATGACCAAATAAAAATATATAAAAGAATAAAATTTCATTTCTGTATGGTTTTTTGGAACACTGAAATACTTCTCTAGTCATTGATTTTTCTCTTATTTCTATGCATCACAAAACACTGATAGTAGTTCACCAAATAGCCACAGCTTTTAGATTAAAATAAGGGCTGTATTATATCACTGCCTCTGTTTATTTGAAAAATAAAAAAACCAATGTGGTTCCATTTCTTTCAAATTCCCTCAGTTTGTATTATATTTTATACTAATCTTAACAGCAAGGAACGTTTAAAGCTTATTTTTATTGAGTTTGTAGGATTCAAACTAACAACAATTACTATGAATTACAAGTTCAGTGAATGAAAATACCCAGAATATAGAAAACCTAGATTGTTTTTTTTTTCCTGAGGTTGACATCCTAAACTAATCTCCCTCTCCCTCTCGTCTTCTCATTCCCTGCCCCACCTCCCATTCCAGTCATACATGTGTCAGATATATTGATGTCCATTAATATCTCCAATTCTATTGATATATATTTACACCATTCATTATTTCCATGGCAGTATGGAAGATTTTTAGGTTTATGAGGTCACACTTTTCAATTCTTGGAATCTAATTCTTGACAAATGGAATCCTGTTTGGAAAAATCCTGTCATACACTTATACTTTAAAGATACTGCCTATGTTGTTTTCTAGGGTTTCCAGTGTTTCAGGAGTCACATTGAGGACTTTGATTCACTTGTATTTAATTTTGTGAAAAGTAATAGATTGGAACCAATTTTAATGTACTGCAAGTAGACACCCAGTTTCCTAAGGGGCATTCCTTGAAGACACTCTTTTCTCCAGGGTAGGTGTTTTGAATTTTGCTAAGGTCCACATGGCCGTAGTAATGAGTCCTTGTATCAGGGGCTTCTACTTGATTCTATTGCTCTTTAAGACTATATTTGTGCCTGGCAGTGGTGGCGCACGCCTTTAATCCCTGCACTCGGGAGGCAGAGCCAGGCGGATCTCTGTGAGTTCGAGGCCAGCCTGGGATACCAAGTGAGTCCCAGGAAAGACGCAAAGCTACACAGAGAAACCCTGTCTCGAAAAACCAAAAAAAAAAAAAAAAAAAAAAAAAAAAAAAAAAAAAAAAAAGACTATATTTGTGCCTGTACCAGATTGTAATTTTTATTATTCTGTTTATGTTTTAAGATAATGATAGTATTACTTCACTTCTCCTTCCTTTTTTCCCCTCTAAACAATCCTATATGCCCTTTGTGCTCACTTCCAAATTCATAAATTCTTTTTTTCTGGAATTGTTCTCACATAAATATATGTGTGTGTTTATTCCTGTGATTTTTACACATAGGAAAATACAACCTGTTCAGTCTGTATAATGTTACTTATGTGTTTACAAGCCTACCATTTGGGATTGGATAACCAATTACTATACTCCTCAATAGAAAGATTATATCTCTGAATCATGGCTTTCATCAGTTGCTGGTGAGTTTTATCTCTAAAACTGAGGCCTCATGATGTTTCCCCAGTCTACTCTAGCATGCCTATTGTTTTTGTCATCCTTATTCTGCTGCTATTGAGGCAGTCATATAGATGACACCTTGTGGGTATAGCTTCTGATATTACTAGGATAAAGAATCTCATACCAAACTCCCTGACCCTCTGGCTCCTTCTATCTTTCTGGCCCCTCTTACACAATGTTCCCTGAACCTTAGGTATGGGGATGTTTTTGAATATACTCCATGGGGACCTGACTCCACATCTCTGTCTTCTGATTGTTTATGGTTTTCTGTAATCGTTCAGTGTGTTGAAAACAGAAGCTTGCTTTAAGAGAGGTGAAGAATACACTTTTCCATGGGTATAAGCACAAAATTGTGGTTGTTTTTGTGTGTATCATTTTTGTTTTTGTTGTTGCTCTTAAGGGCTATGCTGGTTTAGCAAAGCTGCAGTTGTTTATACTGTACATCACAACATTGGTCCTGGGTAGTTAGCTAGGTTTTTTAACCTTCTAGATCTATAAGATATCTTAAGGACAGCAATGATAATACCTCCTGTTTTCATCTTTTATCTCAGGATTTGTTATAAAATCTAAAGTCATTTCTGGTTTCATATGAAAATTAAGATGTATATTCTTTCCTATTTGTGTGAAGAATGTTATGGTTTTTGTTTTCTCTTTTTAATTTGGCATTGCATTTTATCTGTAAATTTTTTTTTGCTGGATGATCATTTCTCCAATATAAATTCTACCATTCTATGATTATTAAATGCCTTTTCATTTAGTAAGATTTTTCTCAAACCCTTTCTCCTGAGATTGGAAGGTTACTTTCTTCTTCTTCTTGGTTATGTAGCACCTAAGAAATTTTCTTTTAAAGAAAGAACCTACTTTAAATGGGATTCTGTCCATGATATCTTCCTAAGGTGGCTTCATTGTTGGAATACAGAAGGGCTGTTGATTATTATAAACTTATTCTCTCCTTGTCATGTTGTTTAAATTGTTGATTCTACTACATGTGTTCTGGTACAATCTTGCTGTATCTTAGGTATAACAACATGTCACCTGAAGTTGGGGATAATGTAAGTTCATCTTTTCATAGATGTATGCTGTTAATTTCCTTCACTTTCTATATTGCTCAGTGTAATACCTCCAACAAAATATTGTAAAGGAGTGGGGATAGTGGGCACCCTGTCTTCTTCAAGATTTTAGTAGGTTTCCATGCAGTATTTCTACATATAGGATGGTGTTGGCAAGTATGTTTCTCAGAGATAGCTTTTAATATTTTGAAATATGTTCCCTCTGTTACTCGTCTCTCTTGGAGTTATATTTATAAAGCATGAGATATACTGTCTAGGGCTTTATCTTCACTATTGAGTTAATCCTGTTTTTGTTGCCTTGATTACATTTTATGACATTTCGTATTTATAGAATTCTGTATGTTGAACCAAGCCTGTACCTTTGAAACGTAGAATCTTTAATCATTATGGATGATCTCCTTGATATGGGCGTGTATTCATTTTTCTAGTATGTTTTTAAGGATTTTTACCACTATGGTCACCATATGAAAATTATGTAAATATACATTGAATACACAAAATTTTCAAAAAATATTTTTCAAGTATGTTTTCTAGAGTAACATTGTTTAACTAGCCACACAGAGAACGGTTAAATAACTGGGTTTTTTCAACAAAAAATATATCATTGTTACTTATTTATATCTTTTGCTTATAAATATTGAATTACTTTGCATCTGTTGTATCTTTACACTTCAGGAGACTGGATGTAGCAACACTGTCTAAAATCTTTTCTTTTTCCTTGTTCCAAGCCCTTTAAAAAATTACATCTGCCTTTTCTATCTTGATAGCTAACTACATTCTAAGGAAGCATTGTAATACAAACAGAAAATTGTAATATATACACACATATTTGTAGGGCTTGGTATCTATGGGATATACTTCTCATGAATTTACTCTATTCTTCAAATGTGAATGACTCATGTGTACCCTAGTAAAGCATATCCAGATTCATTTGCTTATTGAAGTCATTTAACAAGAGATAATCTCCTCAGATGTACATTTGAAAACAGATTTCATCCTCTCTTTTAAATAATGTGGAACTCGGAGGCAGACCCAAAGAGTTTGTCATGTGAAACCTCTAAGTGTGTTAGGACCACTCAACCACAAATCACAATTTACAGCTGAAAGAGTAAATATGAAGCACAACATAAAATTCACTTCTGCAGTGTTCTTGTCCATGGCTCCAGTAATTGTGACATTTCCAAGTATTACAGTAGTTTTCAGTAATACAGATATCATTTGTTACACCAGACTGATTATTTTAATTAGCTTAGTGGATATTTATGTGCTTTTTGAATGAGATCATTTTCAAACGGTCTTTATTGCTTCTTGAAACACTTTATTTAATCATTCAGAAAAGTAGGAAAAGCTCATACATCATGAAAAAGGAAAGGAGAGGTAAGTCAGGAATTTGGTATGTGGTATCCTGACTCCCTACAGGAGAGGGGACAATTCATTCAGAAAGAAATGGTGATTTATATGTGATACTGATTCCCTGGTCAAGAGGATATGATGCATAATTGTCATGCAGTTGTCCTCTGTGCAAACATAAAACAAAAATGAAAACATAGTTGAAAGGACAGGAAAGATTTCATCCTTGAGAGTGCATGAACACAAAATTGACTATAACAATATAGAGTATAGGGAAGGGATTATACACAAACAGTTCCTTTCCTAGAAACCACAAGTATCTTATACTTTGGATTCCATAGGAGCACTGTCTACAGGAAATAATGACATTCTGTGGCCTCACATATAATTTGAGATTGAGAGGATTCAAAGAATACATGGAAAAGATCAACATGCTTGTACCATATCTGTGGCAAATAATATTCCACAATCCTAAGTAAATTAAGATTTTTCAAATGACAAGGCACGTTTTCTTGATATAATATTACACTATATGATTGTATTAGTAATTCTGAATAAGATAAAATTCCTTCATATGAATAAAAAATATCTATCCTTCACTTTTGACACTAAGATTTTCAGCTTTAAATGACAGATAATATTCTGTCCTGATTTTGTCTAATTTTTAGTTCCTTATTTTCCTTTCACATACTTATTTCTAATTTTTTATGTAATAAGCACAAATACATTCAAATATCTAGGTAATTAAGCATGGCTTCTGTTTCTACTCACCTACAGAAGGTTTTACTTGGGACAAGTATCTGTAAAAGAATGTGAATGGTGTAAGGAGAGACAGAAATGTTATCAAAGAATATAAGAACAGCTCCCCAATGATTATTGTTTGAAATGTCAACTGAAAGATAGCATATGACTAGATATAATCTGAATCAGAGGTCTAAATGAGTAGATAGATAGACAGATGAAAGATCGATTGATAGACAGATAGATAGATAGATAGATAGATAGATAGATAGATGATAGATAGATAGATAGATAGATAGATAGATAGATAGATAGATATGTATATATATGCATACATATATTTATAAATATACATCAATATACATATTACACACACACACACACACACATATGCTATAGCCAAAAAAAAAATTTATCGAGGTTACCTTCAGCCAGAACATTTTGAAAGTTTTCTGGTGGGATGTTCTGTTCCTCAGCAAATTTCTCAACTTTTTCATGTTCTTCGTCAGTCAAAGGCTCACCTCTTCCTACATTGCATGAATGACAATGTCAGAGACATGTTCAGTAGAATTCTGCAGAATATACATTGCTTCTTTAGTGTCCCAGCATGGTATGCAACAGAAAATCTCAACTTCTCCAAATTATGCTGGGTAGGTCAATACAATCAATAATAAATCTCTTCGTGTTCCATTTAATGAAGTCTAAATGGTGGTATGACATACTTTGCAGTGTTTCATGATGCATCAAAATAAAATCTCTTCTCTAGAGAATTTGCACATCTCAATCCTATCCACCTGCAAAATCATAACACTAGAGAGTCGTGAATGCCACTCAGTGGAACCTTCACATTTCTCCCAAGTCTATACTTGAGAGTTCATGTTTTAATTTCATACACACTTGATCAAATGACACTCATAATGGACTGAACTTTGGGAAAACAATATTTCCTCTACTGTTTCTAGTGAGGAAACATGAAGATAACATCTTCCAATAGCCTCACACATTGTCACCAGTCGTCAATGACCATACTACTTGAATTACAATATAATGTAAGAGTTGGTCCACACAACAATAGGATTGTCATTCCAGGGGACAGGAAATTGTAAATCTCATGATACTGTATTTGGGGGTGAATCTGACTTAATCCTCTTTTGCAGAGTGATACTTTTGCTACAATTTCAGAGAATCCCCTACCATGCTTACCAAGAACAAAAATCAACTTTGTTTCTCTGCCAGCTCTATCCACATTCCTACTGGTAAAGACTGTATGCTTTTCTGTTACATACACAGGTTGAAACGTGTTGTCACCTTCATCTGTAAATTGGAAATATTTAAAACCTCAGTGTCAGTCATTTTTCTACTTTATTTGATATCACCTATTTGCTAAACATTAATATTGACCCTGACTCTAGCAATCATCTCTGATTCACTATCATATGACACTTGTGTGCAAAGATATTCCTGTAGTCATTTATTTTGCATATCCCACCATAATACAGTGGCCAATCATTTTTGCTCTTCAAACCTGATAGTGAATCATAAGTACAGACACTTTCTCTTTTCTTTGAATTCCTAGTGTCAAGACTTCTATGACCAGTCTGTTGGTTATTCCTTTCTCTTTCAACCAGATCCCAAAGCCCATTTTTTCAATTCACTGAAAGTATGAAACTATGGTGTTATACCATGATACTTGTTGGGAAAATGTGTACATGTGCAAAAATAGACCATACTAATTAGTAATATGCACATGTTATCATCTTGTAAGATTATTGATGCAAAAGATGTAAAGATGAACATTTTGAGTATACCAGACATTCATGTTTTTTATGTCTGTCTGTGTGTTATGTGTTTAAGTGTCTATCTGTCTGTTTTTTCTCTCTCTCTTTCTATCTCTCTCTAACGGTGTGTGTGTGTGTGTGTGTGTGTGTGTGTGTGTGTGTGTGTGTGTGGTTGTATGGTATTTCTACTTACTGACACTTATTAAATGATAAAAGTTGTTAATGAGATAATAAAAGGAGTTAGGATCTGGTCATTTTCTATTACAGGACTACATTTTAATATCCATGTTAATTTAGGAAAACATTAGACTTGCCAGACGAATGTGTCCTCTGTTCACTTAAGATAAAATCAAAAGTCAGATTGCGTATAATTCAGTGGAATGGTACTGCTATTACTTCAGCAATTCTTACAAAATTGAAGTAGTCAGTCTGAAATTCTTAAATAGAATTCCCTCTAACTGCTTTTAAAAATTGAAGTTTATCATCCAATAAAATAAATGTTGTAATCTCTCCAAAATATGAGAAAAGGAAACATTGAAATAGAATTGTTAATTTAAATTTTCCATGAATCAAGAATGACGCATAATTTCTGCAATATAAGTACTTGAGATCCTAAGGCATGAAGTTTCAGAAGATGTTTGAGGCCATTGAGGCCTATTAGTGAGTGGCAGGTCTGTCTGATAGTAAACTGAGACACTGTATGAAAGAAAAAACACTGAATATCAACTAGAAATAAATTTTCATGCAGGAAAACTATTTGAAGATATCTTGTTAGAATTATTCACATTTTTAGGTAATAGTGTTCTTCTCCATGTAAATTTCAGATGATCTACAACGTACTCTGACTTTCTAGTGTATCTCAGTTCATTGGAAGGATTGATAACTTTCTGAGTAGCCAAAATTGTTCTAGATCCATGTACCTATGGGTGGCTGAAGTATTAGCATGAATGTGCACAATCACATTACTTTTGTTCATAAAGGAAACTCCTAGATCCTGTACTTACATTGGGTTTTGTAGGTGCCATCTGCTTGCTTATACCCAGTGACTTCGGTCTTTGAGCATTGGCCATTCGAACTAAAAATCAAACAGAGAATCCATGGTTTACTCTTCATAACTTGGAAATTCCTATTAAAGATCTTCAAATATTATAATGAACTTGAGAGAGTCATAATATCTATGAACAGTGTATAGAGCTAGGACTTACCTCACTATTCCTATTTCTTGTTTAGAAAAGATCATTCTGTTTGTAATCATACAGATGACTGGGTTTTTTGTGCCCATTTTGCCAAGTGCTCTATAGGCTCTGATGGCTTCCTTATCAAAACTTTGCTATTCACTGAGTATGACTTTCATTATGCTAATTCTCTTGTTCTAGTCCAGAGATAATATCGAAACAAGTATATATGCATGTGTTTAAGTGGTTTTATTTGTAACCTGAAACAAATAACTGTGGCTACAAGAGAGAAATGGTTCTAAACATTTTAGTCCTAATGGTGTTATGTAGTCTTTCATTAAACATAGTCATCCAAATGCCAGAGAGAGAGTCTTTGAACCTAAAGCTTCAGAGAAAGGGATTCATAAGTTAGATTTATCTGTCCTGTTTGTGGAGGACTTTTTTCTGACATCATGATTGGATAACATAACATGTATGGCTTTGACCTAAATGCTCACATATACCTTTTGACTTACTAGAAATGAGAACCTTAGAGTTTCATGCATCTAATATTAGAGAACAAAATTCAACCACAGGCCTCCAACCATAGGATTTCTAAATAAACTCTCATGGAATTGGAGACACTATCTAATCTCTTTGTGGTGTCCAGAGCTACCCCATCATGGAATAATATAATCACATTGCTAAAGATGTGATTTCATGACCAGAAGAAGAACATTCCACTGTAAATTAAACAACATGAAGGCTGAAAAATATAGTCTGCTCAGTTTACATGGCTGACCATTTGCTTACTTGACATAAAATGACACTCCCATTTTACTACATTTGTCATTACAAGTAAGTTCACGAACGTAAAGTCTCATAGGTGCTCCAAATGCTATCTTGTCAGCTCTGTCAGCGATGATGGCAACTGTCCTCCATTTTCCTGCAACCTGAAAAAAACAAAAAGATAAATAAAGGAGAAAAATAAAACAGGTCATTAAAGTATGAGTTCATACTCTCATCTCTGATCCTAGTCCTTGGAAATATGTAAACAATCTAAAACTATCAATCAATAATGTTTTGTTTATTAGTTCAAGATTATGTATCTACAGCTGTAGAATAACACAGGGTAGTATGATGACTTGATTATCAGCATTTTGGACTTGAGACTTTGTGGAATTGCTCATGTTTTGGCCTCTTATGCTCTGCAAATTCAACCTATTGTTTGCTTATTTCATTTGTTTCATCCTAGAGAAATATGATTGGAAAGCATACCTGAGTGAAGATCAGAAAGCTTATTTCATTAATACAGACTTGCAAGGACTAACTGAATGACACATCACATCCACAGAAATACGCTGTTGAGGAACCTCAGACATAGGCACAGACCATATGATTTTACCTTAATTTGAGCATGAGCCAGTCCAAATGCCAAAGCCAGCAGCAGAAACTTTACCATGGTAGCACCTGTCTTTGGTCTTCTTCAGAAGCTCAGAGTAGGTCAGTGGATATGAAGGAACTGAACTGACAAAGACTTTTATACAATTAGTTAGAGGGAGTTTCATGAAATCAACCAATGGTTCTGCACCACAACAACCTACATCCATCCGGTATTTCCTCATTGGCCCTGCTGAATGGTGTATAATATCATATTCCTAAACTAAGAAGATTAGCCTTAAGGTCAAGTTATGTTGGGATGATTAATTGTGCATCCTGTCAGAAAGAAAGGATTATCCCTGTGAGAGCATTAAGGAATGGCTTTGCCTCCAGAACTATACTGGTGGATAAAGGTCACAATGCATATGTCTTCTTTGATTCGTTTAAACAACATGACATGCGTTTTAAAATACATTCTGAAACTAAGCATAATACTGTGCAGTTAAATGCATTTAAAAACGTGGCCTGGGATATATGAGACCGAGTAACCACACTCTTAGAAGATAAGATTTTAAAACATTTGGAGGATTTCCTGTAAGGATGTTGATATGTCTTGTGCTGCTTTTAAGTCGTTCCATACATTGACTTCTATAGCCTTCCACCACATTAAATTCAACTACCATGGTACAGAGCTACAAGAGCTATCATCAAAGCTTAACTGTATAAATAATGGGGAAAATGCTGCTAGATGTCCACTGGTGATAAATACAAGTATCATTAATTAAAAGAAACCAAATCAAGTGAAACAGTCTATAAAAATAATAACCTCAGAGAAATTATATAATTGTGCAAAGGGACTTTCCATTCAAGCTGAAAATAATGCTTTACACTTCCTAAAGCGATGACCCTCCCCATCCAGTTGACTTCTTTACACATCAAATCCAAGGTCTATGTTGTGCATAGCGATAGGATGTTTTCATCCATTTCTAGGAACCACCAAGAATATCAGGACTCTGTAGTTCTTGTTTATCCTCTGGGGCTTCCCTCTCCAACACATCAAATAACCTACAGTTAGCACTTTGGTAATTTTGTTTGACAACCCATGGTTTCTGACTACACCATTACAAAGCATTAGTCTGTAATTTATGACACTTTCTTTAGATTATTTCATGTTATTATCACTATTTCTTTCAGTTTTTAAAATTATACCATAATAACATCATTCTGCACTCCCCTTTCTTCCCTCTAAACTCTCCAATATGTACCTACTTCCTCTATTTCAATTTTGTGGACTCTTTTTTAACTAAATGTTGTTATATGCATATGAATTTGAATGGTCACATTTGAGTCCTAACTTTTATCTGAAGATTTGGAGCTAGGAATAACAGAAGAGACCTAACATGCCACATTTGTCTTTTTAGATCTGGGTTACTTCAACCAGAAAGATCTTTTGTAGTGCATGCCATTTACCTGCAAATGTCATGAATTCATTTTCCTTTACTTTGGAATATTATCATGGAGTGTATAAGGACCACTATTTCATTATCCATTAGACAGCTGTAGAACATTTATGTTGTGAATAGAATAGCAATGAACATGGATAAGAAAGTATCTGTGAAATAGAATATCAAGTCATCTAGGCATTTTTCAAGGAGCTATATATCTGAGTCACACAGTACATATTTACCTTCAGAAAACTAAGAATTCTCCACACTGCTTTCCAGAGTTGCTATACAAATATGTAAATCCCAACAAAAGATGGCTCTGGGCAACACAACTGTACAAGTGTTCAATATCTCTCTCTGTGTCTCTGTCTCTGTCCTTCTCTCTCTGTCTCTCTCTCTCTCTTGCTCTTGCTTTCTCACTCTTTTGCTCTGTGTGATTGTCTGTGCGTGTGTACATGAATGTGTGTGTATTTACATGAGTGTGTGTGTGTGTGTGTGTGTGTGCGTGTGTGTGTGTGTGTGTGTTTTATTTTCAGTTGACTCCATTCAGTTCCTGGACTCATTTTGACTGGATTTTCTCTTTTCTTTTACATTGTGTTTTAAATTTGTCCGGTTTTCTGGATATTCATTCACACCAAGCATGTTTGTTTACACTGGACATAAAGTAGCCATTTCCTGTCTTCTGAAGATTATGGAAGAGGACTTCACTCATGGAATTGTACACTTTGTTTCTAATCTAGGGGCCACTGATGGGTTGGAGCTAGGAGGAACATTGGCCAGCCCTATTCTTTCTCCTTTGAAAGCATTAGGGCCCAAGCATTAGTTCCAAAGCTAAGAGTACACATATAGCCCTGATTAAACTCAATCTCATAGAGCCACAAATAAAATTAAAATAAATGATACTGTGAAAGGGACTTGTTTGGGAGGGAGGACTTGACAAGATTGAAACGACATCAGAGAGAAATATTAGAAAATTTCATTTATGTGGGAAATTGTCAACAAACAAGTTTTTAAAAAGTATTTTACTTGAGATATTCATGGCAAATCACCTCTTTGAAAAATAATGAAAAAGAAATATTGTGGAGTACGGAATGAAATGTGAAATATTGTCACATTCTGTGCATTCCAGTTAACAGACCTGGGTCCCTATGTTGCAAATATTCTTTCTTCCATGAAATCCCTCCACTCTGTCCCAAGACCCAATCTTCTGTTTAGTGACACTCATGGGCTGTGTGTGGTCTCCAAATTCTACAAATATGAAAATAACAGTGTAAGGGACACTAGTTCTCATTCTTTCTTCATGTGCTTTTGTTTTCTGTTACCAGTCAGTAACAATGAGTGGAGAATCCACTTTATAATCCAATTACAGACTGATGATGTGCTTCTCTGTTTGTTGACCTTTTCAAACCAAGTTGATGATTCACTGACTTCTGTTTCTCAAGAACTCAGCTGCTGTATTTCTTGGCTTGATGCTCAGGACCAATAGGAAGAGAGGCAGGTACCTGTCTGACTTAATTGCCTCCACCATTTGGCCAATACTCAGCCCTTGGGCACAGATGCACTGTAATACATTTGTTATGGTTTCCAATGGGAGTTTTATTTTATATTTTCAGAGAGAATAAACTGACTTGTTACATGATTGCTCCTTCACTATTTTCTATAGTCCTCTGTTCAAATCACTACTCATTTATATTAGCTATGTTCTCTTTTATTAATGATATTAAGGATTTTGTTATGCATTCTGAACACATGTGCTGTTAGAAACAATGTATTCAATTATCTTCTCAATATATGAACTTTCTATCAACTATTTCTTCAGTGTACCTCAATGTCCCAAATATCTAAATTTTGATTAAATTCTCCTCTGTCCCTATGCCTCTTTCTCTCTCTGCTTCATAAGATAATCCAGAAATTCAATGATGATTTTCCTAAAACATTTATTCTCTATACTATATCCAAGATTTTAAAGCTTCACATGGTCAGTTCTCCTAAATCTTATCCAGTTTTGTCTCTTAAATATAGGGATCTTGCGTTTTTTTATCTGAAAATCTATGTTCTGTGGAAAATGACTCAAGAGTTTCTGATTACACATTTTCATTTTTCATGAACAATACACATGTTGTGAGGAGTGATTATATTTACTCAAAGATATATCAAAATCCTTAACAAAGAATATCCACCAGCATATGCTCCTTGACATATTTAATAAAACAGTTTCTGTTACTATTCCCAAATTAATAACCATATTTGGACCCTGCTACATTATAAAAGAGATGTGCTTTCTGTTCAATGCACAAAATGGTATAAACATCACCAAAATGTATCAACCATGGTGATTCAGAAAATCAAAACTCTTTAATTATCAGTAGAGTGACAAATGATCTCAGAGTGCCCAACCTCAAGCAGTGCTTTTGGCTTAGGATTCCTGTATCATCAAATTCAATCACTGTCATCCATTCAGGTTGATGTGAAATCAGAAGAGATTTATTTTATTATTTTCCCCTTCTGTCACCTTTCCTCTTTTGTATGGCAGGAACATGTCCTGGACATTCCCACTGTCCTTGCTGGAGTAAAGGCATATGCATTCTTTACTTACTACTCCAGTGCTGTCTCATAGTGCCTAATTTCTAAAGGTTAATGAAGTTTACCTCTCTTCTCCACCTCTTTGAAAATTCTAGAATAAAATGTTCCTTCATTAAATTCCTATGTCCAGTGTCCATCCAAGTCTTAGACTTTAACATAATCAGTTCTTCTAAAGTTTCTTAAGCTTTCCTTCTCAAATACATAGATCCAGGGTTCACATGGACTTAGCTCTAGTGTATTGGGGAAAATAACTCTGAAAATTTTGATTGCAGACATTCATTCCCTTCCAAAAATGTGTTTATGATTAATAATATTTTCTCTTGTGCTTATCAAAATTCTGTCTCCTTTCCATTTTCCATTATAAAGTGTAGTTTTAAATTTCGAAATTAATATCTACATTTTGCCCCATTGTCTTTTAAAATCGTACTGAAGAGTACAAAGTTGAATTAACCATGAGAGTCTGAAAAGTAAATATTCTTTATTTTCAGTTGAGTGACAAGTCTCCTCAGAGTCCCCAACCTCAACAGTTCCCTGTGGTTTTGGCTTCATGTTGAATCCTAGGCAGTTTGCCTCATCTGTTCAGGTTGAGGTCAAATTAGGATAGTTTTTAAATATTTCCTTCTTCCATCATCTTAATCTTCTTCTGGCATTAATGTGCCAGGAATTTCCCAGTGTCTTTGCTTGAGTACAAGCATATCCACAAACTTAGTTAAGGATTTGGTTTTCTGAAAAGCTTTATGGAACACTAATCAAATTCATTCATTCCAATTCCCTTGTTTCTGTCTATACTCACAAAACAGTCGTATTAGTTCATCAAATTTTCACAATTTTTAATGTGACAACAATCAATTTTAAAAGAAGTCCTGAGTAATGACAAAGACAAGAGGGGAACATGGGGTGGTTCAGAAGAAGGAAAGGTAAGGAGCAAATGATGTGATTATAATATAATATCTTAAAATGGAAGAAATGAAAAGATTTCACAATTTTAAATTAATATCTGTTATAAATATAATTCTCTGTTTATTTTGAACAGTCTGAAATCCATTTTTCATTTCTTTCACGTTCCCTGATTTTTATTTTATATTAATCTTATGAGTGACAAGCCTTAAGGGCTTATTTTGATGTTGTTTTCAGGATTCAGCCAAGAGTAGTAACTATGAATTCCATCATCACAGAGTAAAAGCACCCAGGATATTTACACATGAGGTCTTCATCTAAGGACATGTTGCATTCTCAGAGCCTTCTCTCACTCTGATGACAGACCTTATACTAAGGTTTTGGCTAGAAGGAGAAAACCCCAGGCAGTAGCTTTCATGGAATATACAACTTTATACACATGAAGCTATTTCCCTCTTTCTTGCATGTTTTGTTCATAGGTTCACACATACCACACTGAAAACAATGTACTGCTCTATACTTTCTTCTTGTCTCTCTACTTTCTCTTTTCTCAAAATAAATTTGGCAGACACAACTTCATGAGCCACAGCTTTGAGGAAAGGAGGCAGTTGGGAGTGACTCAGTTGAAATTCTGTATGTATGGAGCTACCTTAAACAATCTTCAAGACATGTAATGAAAATAAGAGTAAATAGTCCTCAGCAAAGAGAAAAATAACATAGTTAATATAATGAAGACGCAAATGAATCATAGTCGAGTGACATATGATCCCGACTGTAAAATATATGAAGTTCAGTGCTCTGTTTTGTTAGAAAGAAAATCCCAAAAATGTCAAATATTTAACTGTGTTCTTTACATATCAGGTACTATATTAATACATTTTCTTGTTTTCAGTTGCCTTCAACTTACATCATTTTCCCTCTTCTTCTCCTACCTCAAGCCCCTCCCACATACCTTCCCTCCAACATCTTTTATGCACCACCCACTCAACTTTATAGCCTTTTCTTGGATTATTATATATATATATACATAAACATGTATGGATGTATGGATGTGCACATGCACACAACCTGAGGAATGCCATTTTATTCCTTGAATATATATGGTTTCTGGGCTGACTATTCTGCAATGAACAACCAATTGCAGTGCGCTTCTTACCTGGGAGAGGTTAATTCTCCTTCTTCCCACACTCATTAGAGTTTTGTGGTCATCATCCAGGGCTGGGACTCTACATAGATTTCCCCTTCCATGTTAACATTGCCACTGATATTGATTTCTTCCCCATCTTGCTAATCATATAATTTCTAGCCGAGAAAGTTTCACAGAAGAATTCTTGGTATTCTGGCTTTTAGGATCTTTCTAATTTCTCTTCAGAGATGTTCCCTGGTTACTAGATGCAGGAACTGAGTTGCGGATGTATCCATTGGGACCCAGCCCCCACAATCTGTTTTTCTCTGCCTTGTATCCTGTTGGAGATTTCTGTGATGGTTTCCATTTGTGATAAAGTGAAGCTTTATTTCAGGAGGAGTTCTAACTACACTCGTCTGTGGTTATAAATATCAAATTTAGAATGCGTGTTGGAATTGTGCTGGTGTAGTAAAGTTGCAGTAGTAAATTATTTTCTAAAATCCATGACCTCACTAACCCTGGGCACCTGACAAGGTTATCAGGAATAATTTCCTTCCTGTTATGTTGTTATTGAGTCCTATCAGACAGTTGGTTGCTGCCAACACAAGGTCACTTCTTGTACCTTTTTCCTTATCTTGCCATGCTTCTAATTGCCATTGTTCATAGTTGTTTCATCTGGTTAGGACTCTTTATTTCCCTCTCTTAGCTTCCTAAACAGCATTTTCTGGAACCAGGAAAGTGAAATCACAGGAAAGAAAACTTAGGATCATAGATCCAGTTAGAATGATCTGAGTCCTGTATCCTAACTGTGTAGTCATTGTGGAGTGACTTCAGCAGTAGGGACCTAACCACAACCTCTGAGATTTAAGCAAGCTCAAAACAGATACTTTATTTTTTTGTCAGTCAGATTGACAACCTGCCAAATCATTCCAAAGGAATTTTCTCATTCCTGATACTGCCTATTTGTTATTCTATTTTTCTTGTAGGTAGTTTATCAGTCCAAGTGCTTAGCTTCTTTTATTATATCAATGTCTATTCACATTTATATGTATATCCCTTCATTTATATGTATTGTGCGTAATTTTAGATAAATACAAAATATAAATGCAAAATAAAATAAATTATATAAATATATAATATAAATATAAAATATGTTCCCTTGAAGCTTGATCAAACAACTTTGATGTTATTTCATTCCCCTCCCCATGCCTTCTTGTATTAAATATCTCCCTCGTCCCCATTTGGTACTTTGGCTCTGTGATTCTGTTTTCATCTTTATAGCACCCTTATCTTATCATTAACCTCCCAATCCTCGATCCTCCCCTATACATGCTCCCTTTCCACTGTCCAATGTCTTTGTTCCCTCAATATTATATATTTAGATATGTGGATCTGTAGCTAGGAACTGAAGATGAGAAAGAAAATGTGATGTTTGGGGGTTTGGGTCTGGGTTATCTCACTCAGTATAATCTTTCCTTCATCTTTTCATTTACTTGCAAAGTTCATAATTCTAATTTTATTTACAGCTGACTCTTATCCCATAGTGCATTTGGAATACATTTTGATTATCCATTCCTCAGCTGAAGAGTATTTAGGTTGTTTCCATTTCCTAGATATTGTGAGTAGAGCAGCAATGAACATGACTGAGAAAATATTAATAGGATAGGAGGTAAAGTCCTTTGGGCATATGACAAGGAATGGTATAGTTGTTTCATATGGTAGATTCACTGTCAGCTTCTCAAGAATTTTCCACGCTGGTTTGCAGAGTTGTACAATTTTGCAATCCCTTTCTCTAGATTTCCTCGCAGGTTTCTTGTTTGTTGTCCTTTTTATCTTTGCTCTTCTGACTGGGTTAAGAGGAAGTCTCAACAGTGCTCAGATTTGCATTTCCCAAATGACTAGTGCAAAAGGACATTTTTATAAAATGTTTCTAAGCCATTTTTCTCTCATTTTTTAAAGAATATTCTCTTTGAGGCCCAGACCAATTTTGAATGGAGTATTTGTTTTCTGACTCTGTTTTTTGAATTCTTTTTATGTTTTGTGGACATTTATTGTCTGTCACTTGTAGAGATGGTAAATATTCCTACCTCTTCTGTGAGCTTTCTCTTCACCCAACTGATTGTTTCCTTATCTTTGCAAATACTTTTTAGTTTTCTGAAGTCCCACTAAGTCAATTGTTGAACTCATTCATAGCTAACACACTTGCCTACACTGGGCCTATTCTAGACATTGCCTGTCTGACAGGGGACATGGATGAGAACCTAGCATATGGGATTGTACCCTTTCTTCCTGAACTCTGGTCTCTTGATAGGATTTTGCAGTTGGGAAAGCCCTGGCACCCCCTTGTTCTTACTGGTGATGTCATTAGGGTCCAAGAGACAGTTCCAAAGCTAGTATCACACACATAGCCCTGATTAAACTCATAGGGCCACAAATAAAACTAAAATAAATGATACTGTGAAAGGGACTTGTTGGGTGGAGAAATTTTGTGAAGCTTCAGATGGAGATGTGAGTAATCTTGGATAAAAATAATATGTGTGTGTGTGTGTGTGTGTGTGTGTGTGTGTGTGTGTGTGTGTGAAATTGTCAAGGAATATTTTCTAAAAATAAAAACACATTACTAGAGATAACAATGACAAGCTACTATTTTGACAAATGAAAAAAATGTGAAGAAAGAAATTAAATATGAAATAATGTGGCATTCTGTGCATTCAGGATCACAGACCTGGGCCCTTGAGTCACATAAAGTCTTTCTTCCATACAATATCTCCAGCTCTTTTCAAGTTCCAATCTTCTGTTTTGTGATACTCATGGAATGTGTGTGTTCTCCCAAATTCTGGAACTCTAAAATCATAGTAAATTGGACATTAGTTTTAATTCTTTCTTCATATGGTTTTGTTTTATGTTACTAGTCAGTAAGAATGAGTGGAGAATCTATTATAATCAAGTTACAGATGATGATACGTTTTTCTGTGTGTTGGCCTTTTCTTTTTATTGAAAATATATTCTTATCTCACACAACACATCCCAACCACAGTTTCCTCTCCGACTATTTGTTCCAGCTTCCTCCTGTCTCCCCTCTCCCCACATCTATTCCCCCTCTATTTCCCTTCAGAAAAGAGCAGGCCTCCAAGAGACAACAACCAAACATGACAAAAACAAGATTCAATAAGACAAGGCCAAAGCCTGCATATCAAGGCTGGACACGGCAACCCAGTAGGAGGAAAAGAGTCCCAAGAGTGGGCAAAGGAGTCAGAGATACACCCTCTTCCACAGTTAGGAGTCCCACAAAAACCTCAAGCTAACAGCCACAACATATAAACAGAGGACATAGTGCAAACCCATGCAGGCCCTATGCTTGCTACTTCAGTCTCTGTGAGCCCTGCTTAGTTGATTTAGTGGGCCATGTTCTCCTGGTGTCCTCCATCCCTTCTTGCTTTTATAATCTTTCCTCCCCTCTTCCATGGGATTCCTAGTTTTTTGAGAGGAGGGATCTGATAGAGACTTCCAATTGAGACTCTCTCTCCACATGTCTGGCTGTTGGTCTCTACACCCACTCCCATCTGTTGGCAGAGGAAACCTCTCTAATGATGACTGCAAAAGTCACAAATCTATGAGTATAGCAGAATATTGTTAGGAATCATTTCATTGTTTTTTTCTTCCAGTTCTGTTTGGTTCTACCTTAGGTCTCTGGGCTATCCAATTTCCAATTCCTGGCCATCCAGACAGTATAGGGCGTGAGTTCCAGCTCATGGTATATGAACCTTTAATCTATTCAATCTACATCAATAAAAAATTTGAAGCCAAATATCAGGGTAAGAACCTGAAAGATCAGAGAAGCAGGGAGCAGCCACCAGTCACCTCCTACCTCTTCTGTTCCTCGGTCCAAAAGTACAGAGATCCTCTCTCAGTACCACCTTGCCACTTCCTTTCTCCTGTCTATCTACTGTCCTCCAAACCTCTACAGTCAGCTAGTGGCTAGCTCTGCCCTCTGATTCCAAGCAAGCTTTATTCATCAGAACATAATCAAAATATCACACAACAGTGTGGGCCTCAAATTAATCAGCCACTCCCACAAGTTTTACATCACCATTGCCTCAGCATATCTTGCAAGAAGAATAGATTGTAGATTAAGGGTTTTGTGGTGGGTTGGTGTTCAGGTGTCTCTTTCCATAGCCTGTAGAGTATATTCATGTACCAAAGAGACTAGAAATTAGGGGTGAAGGCTCCATGCAGGTACCATCTTGAACTCTCTACATTCAATTAGCTGTGTAGATGTTGTCCTCAGTAGTGGGGCCCCTACCATCAGCTTTCAGAGAGTGACCCACTGTCCTGGCATCAGCCTAACTTATTTAGGGATCTCCATGGGAACCCCTTGGCCAACAACACAACCAAACACAACCCTTTCCAACCAGTGGAAACCTTCCCTGGCTAGAAAAGATGATGAGTTAAGGCTCCACATCCTACATTGCTAGGAGTTCCCATTAGGGTCACCCTCATATATTATTCTAGGAAGTTTCCACTGCACTGTTTCCATACACCCTCCCAATTCTCCCCATACTATCTCCCTCCATGCCTCCCACCTGATCCCTCCTGCTCCAGTTCCCACCTGCCCATAATCCACTCACAAAATCTATTTCCCCTTTCCAGAGAGATCCCTGAGTCACCTCTAGAGCCCTCCTCTTTATCTATCCTCTCTTGGTCTAAGGATTGTAGCTTGATTATCATTTACTTAACAGCTACTATCCACTTATAAACTAGTACATACCATGTTTGTCATTCTGGGTCTGAGTTATCTCACGCAGAATGATTTTTTTTTTCTAGTTACATCCATTTGCCTGAAAATTTCATGATGTCATATTTTTAAGTGCTGAGTAATACTCTATTGTGTAAATACACCACAGTTTCTTTATCCATTCTTTGGTTGAAGGACATCTAAGTTGTTTCCACCTTCTAGGTATTATGAATAAAGCTGCTGTGGGAGGATGGAATATCCTTTGGATATATTCACAAGAGCAATATAGCTGGTCTTGAGGTAGATCTATTCCAAATCTTCTGAGAAATAGTGGCTGTGCAACTTTGTACTCCCACCAGAAATGAAGAAGGGATCCTCTTGTTACACAACCTCTCCAGCATGAGCTGTCACTTGTGTTTTTTATCTTAGCCACTCTGGTAGGTGCAAGATGGAATCTCAAAGTACTTTTCATTTGCATTTCCCTGATGAATTTGAATGTTGGACATTTATTTAAGTGTTTCTCAGCCATTTGAGATTCCTTTATTGAGAATTCTCTGTTTAGATCTGTATCTCATTAATTGGATATTTGGGGGTTTTAATATCTAGTTTCTTGAGTTCTTTATATATCTTTGATATTAGAGCTTTTCAAACCAAATAGATGATTCACTGGCTTCTGTTTCTCAAGAAACCAGCTGTGGTATTTCTTGGCTTCATGTTCAGGATCAATATAAACAGAGAAATGCACCTGTATGACGTCAAAATTCTCAAACACCTGCATGATAATTAAATGCCTCTGGTATTTTGTGAATACTGAGATATTGTGCAAAGTAATATTGTAATATGATTGTTATGGTTTCTATGGAGTTTTGTACATTTTCAGAAGAACTACTATAAAATATTGTATTTTCTATAGTCCTATGTCCAATTTATTACTCATTAATATTTTATGTGTTTATTTTTATTAATGATATTAAGGATTTATTCATATATTCTGAATATGTGTGCCATTATAAACAATGTTTTTCTCAATGTCCCAAATATTTACATTTTTATAAAGTTTACTTTTCCTCTCTCCTTCCCTGTCCTGCATAGGACAATGCATTAACTCATTTGTGTTTGCTCTAGAAGTTTTTCCTATTTCTAGTGTTCAAGTTTTTAAAGATTCATGTGTTAATACTCATACAGTTTCTTCAGCTTTTCCTCTTAAATTCACAGGTATGGGGTGCACCTGGATGCACAATTATCTTTCTATGGAAAATGATTTAGAGGTTTTTGTTTACAGATTTTCATTTTTCTCAAAAATCTTATTGTAAAGTTTTTTGAGCTCATGTTTATCAAAATCCTTTTGCTTAGAATATCTATTGACAATTTGCTACCTTATATTTCCGTGAATCTCTGTATTTTATTATTCCCAAATTAATATCTACATTTTGGCCTCATTACGTTATAAAAAGATATGAATTCCCTTAATCACAAACTATTGTTTATTCACTACCAAGATGAATTGACTATGATAATTTGATAAGTAAAAACTATTTAATTTTCAATTGAGTGACAGATTTGCCAGATTCTCAACCTTAAAAGTTCCCTGTGGCAAGGGCACATGCTCAGCTATGTTCATAGCAGCATTGTTTGTAATAGCCAGAACATGGAAACAACCTAGATGCCCTTCAACTGAAGAATGGATAAACAAAATGTGGTACATATACACAATGGAATACTACTCAGCAGAGAAAAACAATGACATCATGAGGTTTGCAGGCAAATGGATGGATCTAGAAAAAATCATCCTGAGTGAGGTAACCCAGACTCAGAAAGACAAACATAGTATGTACTCACTCATAGGAGGATACTAGATGTAAAACAAAGGATGACTAGACTGCTACTCACAACTCCAGGGAGGCTACCTAGAAAACAGGACCCTAAGAAAGACACAGGGATCGCCCAATGACAGAGAAATGGATGAGATCTACATGAGCAAACTGGACGTGACTGGGGGGGGTGGATAATGAAGGACAAGGGTCGAGGGAAAGAGAGCTTAGGGGAGCGGGAGATCCCAGCCGGATCAAGAACAGAGAGGGAGAACAAGCAAAAAGAGACCATGATAAATGAAGACCCCATGGGAATAGGAAGAAGCAAAGTGCTAGAGAGGTCCCCAGAAATCCGCAAAGATACCTCCACAATAGACTACTGGCAATGGTCGAGAGAAAGCCCGAACTGACCTACTCTGTTGATAGGACGGCCAAACACCCTAACTGTCATGCTAGAAATCTCATCCAATGACCAAAGGAAGCAGATGCAGAGATCCACGGCCAGGCCCCAGGTGGAGCTCCAGGAATCTAATCGGTGAGAAAGAAGAGGGATTGTATGAGCGAGAATTGTTGAGACCATGATTGGAAAAAGTACAGGGACAAATAGCCAAACTAGTGGAAACACATGAACTATGAACCAATAGCTGAAGAGCCCCCAACTGGATCAGGCCCTCTGGATAAGTGAGACAGTTGATTTGATTAGCTTGAACTGTTTGGGAGGCATCCATGCAGTGGGACCGGGACCTGTCCTTGGTGCATGTGCTGCTTTTGGAACCTGGGGCCTATGCAGGGACACTTTGTTCAGCCTGGGAGGAGGGGACTGGACCTGCCTGGACTGAATCTACCAGGTTGAGCTGAATCCCCAGGGGAGTCTTTGCCCTGGAGGAGATGGGAATGGAGGGTGGGCTGGGGGGAGGGCAGGGGGGGCCGGAGGAGGGAGGACAGGGGAATCTGTGGCTGATATGTAAAATTAAATTATAAAATTTAAAAAACATAATAAAAAATAAAGAAAGTATGTTTTTGTTTATTTAAAAAAAAAATTCCCTTGGCTTTGGCTTTCTGTACAACCCTAGGCAATTTGCCTCATCCATTCAGGTTGAGGTCATATGAGAACAAGTTTTGAAATTATTTCCTTCTTTCTTCTTTACTCTTCTATTATTGCAAATGCTCCCTGGAAAGTCTCCATGTCTTTGCTTGAGTATAAACATATGCACAACCTAAGTTCATAATTTTATTTTCTGAAAGCTTTATGGAACACAAAGCTAACACATTTACTGACTAACTCTCTCATATCTCTGAGTAATCACAAAACAGTGCTAGTACTTCATCAAATGCTCACAAAATTGAAATTAAAGTCTGCACTACAGCTCTACATTTCTATTTTCAACAATAAAAAGTTCATGTGTTTTCATCTCTTTCACCTTTTCTTATATTTTCATTTCATTTTATTCTAATGTAAATGATGAGGAACCTTAAGGACTTACTTTCTTGTGAGATTCAACCAACCACAGTAACTATGAATTTCAAGTTCACTAATTGAAAATACCCCAAATATTGACACAACAGATTGTTTCTAAGTACACATTGTTTCCTCAGAGCTTCCTCTCACTCTGATGGCTGACCTTTTACTAAAATTTGGCTAGAAGAAAAGAAAACCCCAGGAAGCAACTCCCAAGCCAAATATAACTTTATACTCATGAAGAAGCAAAGCTACTGTCCTTATTTTTCCATTTTTTGCTGTTAGATTTGCACTTTGCTCAATTTATTAGATGTGCTTTTTATCTGGTTCTATTTCTGCTTGTCTCTAAAGTTTTCTTTTTACTGTATAACTATTGATAGACATTACACACAAAAGACAGGGAGACAGAAAACAAGAATGGGGTTTGGAGTCACTCAATTAAAGTACGTTTGAAAAATGCTTAAAGAATCCTGAAATCATATAATAAAATATAAAAATAAATAAAAAATAACAAATAGAACAATCACATAATTATTAATAAGACGATGAAAAATAAATCCTAGGAAAAATAACATGTAGACGTAAACGTAAAATGTGAAGTCCAGCATTGTGTTATATTAGAAACATTATTCCAACTCAAATGTAAAATATTTAATTATGTTCTTTGCATATTAGGTCCTGCTTTATTTCATTTTTTGCTTACATTAAAATATAATTACATCATCATTCTCCTTCCCTCTCCTCCTTGCAACTTCTCTCTTGTCTACCCACTTACTACCTGTCAAATTAATGACCTTTTTCTCTAATTATTATTGCTACATATATGATTATTCCACATATTTAAACATGAACATATAAATACAACCAGATAAGTCATTTTTGTGTATCTTGTTTATATATGAGTTTTCAGCTGACCACTTAGTATTGGATAACCAATTAGGGGATTCATCCCTGGGAAACAATAATACTCATCCTCCCTTGATTAGTCCTCAGTTGACTATAGTTTTATCTAGGATTGAGAACCGATAAGATTGTCCCTTTTATGACAGCATAATTAGTTTTATTGTCATTGTTCAGATCCTCCTTAAGCAGCCATATTTTTATATATTTTAAGTACAGCTTCCCTATTAATTTAAGAGAAAATATCTCTCAACAGACTCTCTGATCCTCTGGCTCTTACAATCTTTTAGGCCCCTCTTCTGTAATGGTTGCATATCCATTGGTACAAAGTTATGCTATAAATATTCCCACTAGGATTTGTTGCTGTCTCCATTTTGACAGACTGTGATTTTCTGTGATAGTGTCTGTTGCAAAGAAAAGGTTCTTCAAAAAAAGTTTAGGACCACACTTCTTTGTGGGTATAACGGTAAGGATTTTTAAATGAAGTTTTAAATTATGCTGGTCTAGCAAAATCATGGTAGTGCATTCTCTAGGATTCATGACCTCACTAGCCCAGGAGAGTTTGCTAGTTTCCTTCTTTCATTATTTACCTCTTGTGGAGTAGGCCTTAAGTCCAGTTACAAAGATGTTGGTTACTGCCAATACATGAGTACCTCTATTGAACCTTTAGGGATATTTTGCCATACTGGTCATTTTCATTTTAGGCTTGATCAGGTGATATTTGACCTTTGAACTTTTGAGATTTTTGTTGTTGTTGTTGCTGTTGTACTTGAGATAGAAGTCACAATCTAGCCTGTATTGGCATGGACCTCACTATGGTGGCCAAATTGATCTCAAATACTTAACAGTCCATCAGTCCCTACTGAGTACTGAAATTTTAGGCATACAACATCACTCCCAGCTGAAACCTTTACATTACTTGTAATTCATTTTTATTTAGAATTTACTTGATCCACAAGACTCTGCCTTATTTGCTACACTGGAAAATCAAATCACAGTTTATTTCCTAACTATGGGGTTGAGCTTGATGTGATAAGTGTCCTGTCTCCTTCAATTCATGTTTCTTCCTTATCTTTGATTGCTATAGTCTCTATTAGGCTGTGCCCTGACTATAGCCAAGTCAATAAACACCATAGAATGAAGGTCAGTAGTAGAAGCCTATGACTTCTTTCGTTTTTAGCATGGACCCTTCACTGCCATCCTACTCACATATTCCATTATAAACTCAAAGTCCCACTTCTCAGAGAGGTACTAGTGACTTAGTTTCTGCATCATCAGTGCAAAGCAGAGGCCCCTTGATGAGCATCTATCCCCGAACAATAGGAAAAACCTGAGTAAATCATGAGCACATTCTTGTATTCAACATGAAACTTCTTTGTTGGTTAGATATTAAACAAAAGTCAAATTTATCTTCACCTCAGACTAAAGCAGCAGCCACAAACAATCAGTGAGTATTGTTTATTTTAGAACCTCTATTTTTAATGAAAGGTATTTACTGAGGGACACAAACAACAGAAAAGTCTTCTCCCACATTTGGGAAGACCAGAAGTGCAAAGACTTCAGGTAATTCCTGCTCTTTGTTCTAAAAGACAATCTTATCAAGTCTTCTCTCCTAGTTTACGGAGGTGAGCTGACAATTTTTAGGTTGTATGATCCCATACCCTGCCATGATATTCAAAACCTCCTGACTATAAGCAGACTCACTCTCATTACAAGGAGAGTAGAAACACTTGACACAGTCCAGTCGCCAGACATCATTGCACTTGAAGACATTTTCAAAGATTGTTTTCAAATAAAATCATGCTGTGACATAGTAAGATGGCACTCTCTATCACACAAATGTTGTGGAGAACACAAATGAAAGTCAAATATACTTTGAATGAAGATACATCTCAGTGATAATGCTTTCACCTAGCACACAAGAAAACCAGGTTCATTCCACCCAAACACACACACACACACACACACACACACACACACACACACACACGTGCACACACACAAATAGAAAGCATAATCTGTAAGACACTTGATTGAACCAACGTCAAGATTTCAGCTAGACTCTGTGGCTCATAATTATTCGTGGAGCAGAATTAAACCTTGTCAAATATATGAAAGAGATGTCTCACAATGGTTCATCAATAATGCTTTTGTAATCACCTATGAAAATATTTCCAGTATCCACTATCCATCTGAATAGTAGGTAGATTCCCAAAAGGTGGGAGATTTATTTTTTTAAATGTATTCATAGTTCTAACATCCAGAATTACAAAGTTAACATGAATACTCTGTTTCCAGTTGCACTGTGCAAAGACCCTTTCTATGCTCTCACATTCTAGATTTTTGTCAACAACCTTTGACATTTCTTGCTTTGTAGATACATGTCACCAATTTTCCACATACTTGCCATTCTGCCCTTATCTCTGTATAAACCTTATGAAATGTATTTTCTGTTGTTGTTGTTGTTGTTGTTGTTGTTGTTGTTTTGCTTGTTTGTTTCCTTGGGTTTTATTTTCAGATGGGGGTTTCTCTGTGTAATAACCCTGGGTGTCCTGGAACTCATTCTGTAGACCAGGATGGCCTCAAACTCACAGAGATCTGCCTGCCTCTGCCTCTCTAGTGCTAGGATTAAAGCGTGCACCACCACTGCACAGTGAAATGTATTTTCTTTCCAAAAGAGCACGCAAATTAAGTTAGAGCCCTCACTATTGACCTCATTTTTCTGTTTTTCTGAAGATTTATTTATTGTTGTTTTTGTAATGATGTTTTGCCTGCATATATGCCCATGTGAAGATCTTGGATCCCCTGGAATTGGATTACAGACAACTATGAGCTGTCATGTGAGTGCTGGGAATTGAACCCAGATCCTCTGGGAGAGCAGCCAGTGCTCTTAACCACTGAACCATCTCTCTAACACCCTCATTTTTCTTTAATGGCCAGATCTTTTGTTGAAAGAAAAGGTTGGGTAGAAGAAGGAGAATACCAACTCAAAGGCACAGAAAATATATTCAACAAAATCATAGAAGAAAACTTTCCCAATCTAAAGAAGGAAATGCCTGTGAAGATGTGAGAAGCTTACAGAACACCAAATAGACTGGATCAAAAAAAAAGTCCCCTCACCACGTAATAATCAAACCACTAAACATACAGAATAAAGGAAAAATATTAAGAGCTCCAAAGGAAAAAGGCCAAGTAACACATAAAAGCAGACCCAAAAGAATAACACCTGACTTCTCAATGGAGACTCTAAAAGGCAGAAGGTCCTGGACAGATGTTATGTTGACAATAAGAGACTATGGATGCAAACCCAGACTATTACACCCAGCAAAATTCTCAATCAACATAGACAGAGTAAACAAATATTCCATGATAAAACAAGATTTAAACAATATCTATCCACAAATCCAGCCCTACAGAAAGCACTACAAAGAAAAATTCAACCTAAGGAAGTTTAGATACACTCATGAAAACACAGGCAATAGATAATTCCACAGCAACAAATACCAAAGAAGGGAAACACACAACACTACCACCAAAAAATAACAGGAATTAACAATCACTGGTCATTAATATCCATTAATATCAATGGTCTCAATTCACCTATAAAAAGACACAGGCTAACAAAATAGGTATGAAAACAGAATTCATCCTTCTGCTGCATACAAAAAACACACCTCAGCTTCAAAGACAGACACTTACTTCACAGATACTTGCTCAGTCTTGTTCTTTGCTGCTCTGTTCACAATATCTAGGAAATGGAAACAAACTAAATGTCCTACAGCCAATATACATATGTGTTACATACACTCTATGAAATACTATTCAGCTATAAAAAAATTATATCATTAACTTTGTATGTAAATACTGAATGAGGTAACTCAGACCGAGAAAGACATACACAGTATGTTCTGTCTCTTCTGTTGTTCCTAGCTCCATATCTTCAGATATGAGTATGTAACATGGAGTAACCACAGAAACTCAAAAGATATAAAAGAATTGTAGGCTGGTGTGGACAGTTCTTAGAAGTGCAATACCAGATTAAAGATGAAGTGAAGCTATAAATGGAATAATGGGAAGTTTCCTTAAATTGGGTCAATACCCAAGAAGAAGGATGGAAAAATTACACCAAAGTTTTTTGATAAGACCTTGAGAAATAACATTAATTTTATATTTACCTAAATTTACATATAATACATATGACTATAGATGTATACCTTCTATCATCTGTTTTTCTATCTCTCTATCATCTCTATATATACTTCCATATATTATATATGTATGGATGTATCTTATAGGGAGTTAGGCCACAAGGACTGACAAAGATCCCCACAAGAATCATAGACTAACAAAATCTAGAATACCCAGCATGGAACACCTTCTTTCAAATGGTTGGTCAGGTTAAGACAAGTGACTCCAAAACAATATACATTATTGATGTAGCCCTTTGTTTTCTCTCATGAGATTGAGTGAGGGCTCTTATTGCTGAAGACATTGTACAGTAAGAACAGAGGACTCAGATAATTCTAGATAGACTTGACCTGAAAGCCTCATTACTGCAGTCTAACATCAATGTCCCCAGAAAATTCTATTCATGTTACCAAAGGATGGAAGTAATTGAACAGTCTACCCACTGCAACACCTATGACTCATCACAATTACTAGCATGACAAGATATGCATAAAGGACCAATGCATGGCACTCACATATTGGTGGAAACCAAGAGCTATCTAATTGGACCAAGTGTCCAATGAGCAGGAGGGAAAACCATGGTACAGGGAGGCTAGTCAACCACAAAGGGTAATTGAGGGCATGGTTCATAGAAAAACATCTACTACCATCATTTTGCTATACCAGCATAATTTCATAATACATTCTAAATATTCTCTTTCCAGCCACAGATAAGTGGAGGTGTCACTCCTCAGCAAAGAAACCTCTCTTTACATCAAATGGAGGCCACCACAGAAACCCACAAATGAATTTAATGCAGAAATCAATGGATCATGGGGAACCTAGCCCCAATGGATACATCTATAGCTCAGCTCCTCCATCTATGGCACAGATAACATTTCATGAGAGGGAACAGAAAGATTGTAAAATCCAAAACACCAGAACATCTGAAGCCATATAGTCTCTCCTAGAAATGGCTGGAACAATGGCAATAACAATAAACATATGAGTGTGGAAGGGGGAATTTTGAGGGGACACTTCTCCATTCTTCTAAGTCCAATCTCTCAGTCTCATCCCACCTCTTCAGCACATGTGGCAGCCTCCCCCTACAATCTTATCCCTGCCTAGTGGATCCCACAGATCTTCAGTGATCAGTCCTGTAACAATATACACCCATACAACAAAAACAGACTCTGTAGGTTTTAATTATGTGTGTATGTGTGTGTGTGTGTGTGTGTGTGTGTGTGTGTGTGTGTGTGTGTATGTTGTGTAGATTGTTACTGATGATAGAAATCAGGGTCCCATATATACTAGGCAATGACTATACCACTTAACTATATTCCCCAAATCCATTTTTAAATAGATCCTCAAGGCCATACCCATTTTGATTTTACTTATTAAAGTCTCTATAGATTTCTTTAATAAAAATCTTACAAATTGTAACAAGTATACAAATAAGAATGTCAGTGCCTACCAAAGCCAATTGCATAGATAACCAGTCTCCCTGGAGTTACTGTCAAACTTAAAAATGAATAATATCTTTGTATATATAAGTAAGTGGCTTATATTTCATTGATACAAATGAGTTCACTGGCTCCCCTTTGAGGGGATCAGAGTTCAGTTCTCAGCACCAACACAGTGGCTCACAACCAGCTGTAACTCCAGTCCCAGTGTCTGACACTCTCTTCTGGACTCTACAGGCACCAGGCACACAAGTGGTGCATAGATGTGCATTCAAAAAAACACCTCCAAACCTCAAATAATAATTGTAAAATGTTTTGTTTTGTTTCATTTTAATATAAATGTATGTGTCTGTTGGGGGGTGGTGCATATGGGTGCCATGCCCTTCAAGGCCAGAAAAAGGCATTATATCTCATGGAGGTGGTTGTGAACTGCCCAAGGAGAGTGCTGAGAAAAAAATGCTAGTCATTTGCAAGAATAGCAAGTGCTCTTATCCACTGAGAAGTCTCCAGTCTCTTTCTTTTATTCTTATCTATAGTATATACAGCAGTAACACATATCAATAAACTTTAAATACAACTTTTAAACAGGAGAAACAAAATGGCTGTTTAGAACTCTCTCTCTCAACAGTGACTCATAATGTGTCTGCTCTTTTCCCTGATGTTCCTGGTTGATTCCACATTTCTCTGACATCATCTACAGTTCTGCTGAAGAGAAGAAGTGGATATTCAGATTGACAAGCCTCATTTGCAGCTTTATGGCCTGGGGTTTCAAGATAAGCCTAGCTACCAGTAGATACTGGCGCCTGTGGGAATTCAACAGCAAGGCTATAAACCGGATGTACATTGGACTGTGAGAAGCTGATTGTTATCAAGAAGTCAACAAATCAGGTTCAATAACCAGGGTGCCAGTGCACAGTGCTATGAACTCCAACTGGACCATTCCAATAGAAATTGAGTATACATGGGGCCTGATCACAATGGCTAATTTTATACAGCCTGTAGTCCTTCTTTTCAGCTCAGTGGCCATTATGGTCTGGTAGATCAGGGCCCCGTACCCTGATTTTGTGGTCCTATGCTACACTTCTGTCTTTTGTATGATTCTCAACATCATTTGCACAGTTTTGGCTGTGAGCAGGAACTATGTAGTGGACATTTATGGAAAAAGCACCCTTGACTTTCCAACAGTGTTTCCTGTTAGAAAACATGATCTGGTAAGGAAGAGGAAAACCCACGTGTTCCCACTGGGGATGCTGACAGCTGTGCTTTCAGTCATCAGCATCCTTACGTTGTTATACAAGATATGGTTAATGAAACCAAAGACCAGAATTAAGACCTGACTGCGTCGATGATAGAACATCATCTGAGGGCCTGAGCTGAGGGCTCCTGTATCAGCAACATATGCCAGGAGACTCCTTCAAGATATTCCCTATGTGCACATCAAACTCATCTACTCATTTAAAATAAAGCATTCACTTGATTTCCGTGGGTGTATCACCTGCTTATGGCCTCCTCTACTGTACAAATGCATTCCCATCTTTGAAGATCTTCATTTCTGGAAATCTATAGGTCAAGATCATACAAACAGATACTTATGGCAAACAAAGGCAGAAAAGAATGCACCTAGAATCCAAGTTGCATAGATGCACATGACCAACTCCAGGCCTTAAAGAAGGTTCTTTAATAAGCTCACATCTACAAACAGGAAAGCAATGATATCTCCACTGTGGGTCCTTAGCATTAACATAGCCTTGGAGGTTGGAACAAGACCGCTGAGCTTTGGCACCAATGACCATGTTGGGATTTGGGAGATAAGGAGTCCACACTGAGCAGTGGAGCTAAATTAGTAGCATCCGTGGGCACTACCCACTGGGAGGCACTAGCTCTCTTCTATTTACCCACCCCCCAATTGTGAAGAACTCAACAATGCACATGCATTGCCAAATAGCCTCTCACATAGCGCATCCCTCTATTGAGAACCATTGAACTGGACACAAACTTTTCCCACATGGATGGAAGCTATGCTGTGGTAAGAGGATTCTGAGGAAAACTGGTAGGCAAATAAAACTATACAGGATTCTCTTGTTCCACATTGTAAACAGGTATGTGTCTGAGGAAAAAATACCAAGTCCTCATAACATATACTGGAGATATGGGTAGGAAGTTGGCAGGCACTACTCAAAAACCTTTTTTTCCAGGAGATCTACCTCATTCATTGTGTGTTCTCAGACAGCAGCTAGAAGGCAACCCAGCCCCAGGGGAAGTGATCGCACCAACTTTTCCATGAAATAGCTGGATTTAGAGTCTGAGGTTTTCGATTGTTTTTTTTTTTTCAGAAATTTTTACTCCATTAAAGCATAGAGCAGTGGTTCTCAACATTGCTAATGTGCTGACCCTTTTTATACAGTTCCTCATGTTGTGGTAACCCCTAACCATAAAACTGTTTTCGTCACTACTTCTTAACTGTAATTTTTGCTACTGTAATGAATCATAATGTATTTACACTATAATTTGTCATTCAACCCCCCCACACACACACACACAAAGGGGTCACAACCCACAGGTTGAGAACCACCAGCATAGAGGAAGAAGATGTGTAGGTGCATGTTAAAGTGCCTAAGGAGAAAAATGAGATAGGAATCCATTCACAGTGCTTTATGGCGGCCATAGTATCAGAAATAAGGAATGCAGAGGAGTGACATGAGTTCAAGTTGTTGGAATGCATGATACCATTGTAAGAACTTTGTGCAAAATTCCCAAATGAAGCATTGCTAAGATGTTAGACTCAGTAACCATTACCAACATACAATGATGGCAGAAGGCAAGGAAGGGAGATTTGAATTGTTCTCATTACAAAGACGAATGCATAAAGTGACATAATTACCCTAAATCATTTTTCAGAATCCTGAATTGGGCTATGATTTTTAATAGAAGAAAAATTTGAGGCGATGATCTCAAATACTATTAAGGACCAGTCTTAATCTTCTTTCCAGGGACCCAGAAGAGAAGCTATGAACAGTGCAAATTATTTTCAGGAACTGAATCTAAGTACACCAAGCTCTTAGTCCGTCTACTTTATTTCTCTGGGATAAAATTCTATCTACACAGCTACAGTTCTGTTCTCATGCCTATCTCCTTTCTTGCCTGATTTCTCTCCACATTTATCTGCTGTCCCCTCTGTGTTCTATCAATTTTCTCATCTTAGTTCTGCCCCATCTTGGTCTTTCTCATCCTGTTCTTACCCATTTTGTTCTTTTCCATCTGGCTCTTCCTCATCTTCCATTTCATTGTTCTAGTTCTCCATCTAGTTCTACAGTCAGAATCATCTCTAAGTCTTTGAGGTTTACAGTTATATATGCCCATGCAATAGCAGTACTCTAGCTAAAGCAAGGTCACCAGGCTTGAATTATTACAGGGTCATAGAGGCAGACAGGAGTTTTCCTCAGGCAGTGACAGTCAGGCTCCTTTTACAACCCAAAAGGGGAGTGGTAAAGGAGGAGGACAACTAAGAGCTAAAATCAGTTAATATGTCAGAAAAAGGGAATTTATGTGCTCAATCTACATTCCTAGAAGTGGTTAGGTAAAATGATAGGAGTCTATAATGTTAGTATAAATACCACCAAGGCTGTATAAGAAAGGAGGGTCTGAGCTTAATTTACCTTAATTCAAGAGATCGTTTGGCCTTGGTTGCTTGACAGATATTTCAGACAAAATGCACTATTATGAGTTCTTGAAAGTGTACATAGCATACAAGGATATCATTGCAGGAACCGGCTAATATGTATACAAAAGCTAAAGTATCACCAAGACTTCTTAAGCCATGGCTTGACCTTCAGAAAAGTCCTTGACCTTTCCAAGTAGTAGCTTTTATGATAGTAGCTGAATTCCATTACATTTTCCTGCTGCTTGCAGCAACGTGGCAGTATCCATAATTATAGAGATCTGATCAAGGTGTAGAACTTTCCATATTTTGTAGTGTGTGAGGACCATTTGACCTGAAGAAAATGGAAGTGGGAGAGAGGGGAAGTGGTGGGGGAACTGGAAGGAGAGGAGAAAGGAGAAACTGCATTCAAGATGTAGTATATGAGAGAATAAGAAACAAAGAAGCAACAATTTCTAGGTTGAGAATATTCTCAGATGAGCTGAGTGACCTGTAAGTCATACAAAGATCTCCAGGGATACAGTGTTGGTGACCTGTGACTCAGGCTGACGTGGGCTTTTTGCTTTATGTGTATTT
Source organism: Peromyscus eremicus (assembly GCF_949786415.1). NCBI lineage: Eukaryota > Metazoa > Chordata > Mammalia > Rodentia > Cricetidae > Peromyscus > Peromyscus eremicus. The sequence continues at coordinate 34,949,752 of NC_081439.1, read as the reverse complement.
GTCTGTATGTGAGTGGTTACTGAGGGAGTTTTAAAGTAAAGCATACTTGGAAGTCAGAGGATAACCACTGAGAGCTGGTTTTCTTTTACCACCGTGGAGGTTTGGGGGATTGAACTCATGTCATGAGGCTTGGCTGGAAGTGTCTTTATCAACAGAACCATCTGTTCAGACCTGGGGTTGGCTTTTTGATGATGAAACTGCCCTTGAACCATCCTATAAGTAATCCCTTACCTGTATTTGCTGTAATAATTCCATCAGTTACACTTCCTGGATGTTTTGTGTCAGGAATTTTTTAGATTTAATGTTTTCTTTGACTGATACACCTATTTCTTTTATCATATCTTTAATGCCTAAGATTCTTTCTTCCATATCTTATATTTTTTTGATGCTTGCATCTGTATTCCTATTTGCTCACCTAGATTGCTCATTTCCAGAATTCCCTCCATTTGTGTTTTCTTTATTGCTTCTATCTCTATTTCGAAGTCTTGAACAGTTTTATTCATTTACTTCACCTGTCTGCTTTTTCTTGGCTTTCTTGAAAAGACTTATTCATTTCCTCCAATTTTTGTTTGCCTTTTTCTCAAATTCTATAAGAGAATTATTCATTTCCTCTTTAAGGTGCCCTATCATCTTTATAAGGTTGGTTTTAGATTTTTTTCATGTGCTTCAGCTATGTTAGAATTTTCAGGGCTTGCTGTACTAGGACAGCTGGGCTCTGGTAGTGACATATCGCTTTGCCTACTGTTGAGTGTGTTCTTATGCTGGCATCTAGGCATCTGGATTTGTGATGATTTTAGGTCTAGGTACCAGTTTCTGGGTTTGTCTTCATTGGATGGGTGCTTTGTTCCTTGGAGTTCTGGCAGCCAGTGTGGCCTCTCATCAAACAGAGTCTCTATCCAAGTCAGGGGCTGAGACACAGTGACCAGGAGGGAAGGGGGCCTTGGCTGGGTGGGCACCGTGAGAGTGGGAGGCATCTGTGGGCAGGTGGATTACCTAGACTTCTGGTGGCCATGATGACCTCTGGTTGAACAGGGGGTATCTGCCCAAACTGGGGGTCCGGGACATGGTGACAAGAAGGGGCGGGGGACTTGGGTAGGGTGGGCTAAAGAGTGGGGGAGATCCATGGGCAGTAGACCTACCTGTAGTTCTAGCAGCCAGAGTGGCCTCTGGTCAAGCAGGGGGTCTCCACCTGAATTGGGGACAAAGACATGAAGATGAAGAGGAGAGGAATGGTTTGGGATAGGTTAGGCAGGCACCTCAAGAGTGGCAGAGGTCATCAGATGACGACCTACCTGGAGTTCTGACATCTGGAGTGGCCTCTCTTCAAGCAGGTGGCCTCCATCCAAGTTGAGGGCTGGGACATGGTGACCCAATTTCTAACTTTATACTATCTCTATGCAGCTATTCTTCTCCCAATCTCTCCCTACACACATAGTCCCTTTGTACATTCGTGACTACTGTGGATAGTCCATATTATATATTCACATCTGAAGATTTGTAGCTGGAATCTGCAGGTGAGAGAGAACATGTGGGACTTGATTCTCTGGATGTGGGTTACCTCACTCACTATGGCCTTTTCTAGTTCCAGCCATTTGCCAGTAAATGTCACACTTTCACTTCTCATAACAGCTGAACAACATTCCACTGTATATCTGAAGCACATTTTCATTATCCATTAATCAGTTTAAAGACGTCTAGGTTGTTTCCATTCCTGACTATTATGAATAGGGAAGTAATCAACATTACTAAGGGTGTATGTGTGGTGGAGGATATGGAGTCCTTTGGGCAGATGACAAGGAGTAGTATGACTTGGAGATGTACTAGATTTATTTTTAGTTTTTTGAAGGGTTCTCTATTCTGATTTCCAGAGTAACCGTACCAATTTGTGTTTCCACCAAGACTGAATGGTGGATAATCTTTCTCCACAATCTAGCCATCATTTGTTGTATGGTTTGTTTTTATTTTATTTTGTTTTGTTTTGTTTTGTTTGTGTTTTTTTGGTGCTGTTGTTGTTTATCTTAGCCATCCTGGTTTTGGTAAAATAAAAATCTCAAAATTGTTTCAACTTGCCTTTCCATGGTTGCTAAGGATGATGAACACTTTTTGAGGTATCTCTTTGCTATTTTTTCCTTCTCTTGAGAACAAACAGTTTAGATTTCCACCCAGGTTTGTAACTGGGACATTTGTTTCTTTGACTATTTTTAGAGCTCTATGCCCATTGTGGATATCAATCCTTGATCAGATATAGAGCTGGCAAGGTTTCCCTCTTTTTCTATGAATTTTTTCTTCACTCCATTGATTGTTTCTGTAGCAGTTCAGAAGCTTTTCAGTTTTATGAAGTCCTATTTGTCAATTCTTTACCATAATTTCTTGACAAATGTAGTCTTGTTCAGGACGTCCTTTTCTACACCTGTACCTTTTATTGCCTATGTTTTCTTCTAGTAGTTTCAGTGTTCAAATTGAGATCTTGGTCCACTTGGACATTATCATTGCAGGGTGGTAAATGTGGGTCTACTCTAGTTGCACTGACTTCACATAGCCATTTGAGTTTTCCATATCATTTGTTGAAAATGCTGTGATTTGTTTATTGTAAGTTTTTTGCCTTTTGTCAAATATCTGATGGTACTATAGTAATTAGTACTCATATTTGGGTCTTCTACTTTGTGTTACTCATTTATGTGTCCATTTTTGTGGTAGTATTGTATTGAACTTTTATTAAACTTTCTTAATATTATAATATAATTGAATCATCAGTTTAAATGCAATGTACTCTACTTGCCTCTATTAAATTCATGGCTCCTTTTTCATTAATTGTTGTTACATACATATATGTATGTGTTTATAGATGTTTTCCTAAATCCATAAATATAGCCTGCTCAGTCTGTATGTTTGTTTTAGGCATGTTTTCAGAGTGGATCATTTGGCATTGTACAATCAACACTGGAAGGCTATTTCTACTTATTACACTATGCATTCCATATTAGTCTATGATGGGGGAATGTCTTTCTCTATGCTGAGAATGTGTGTTGCTCTGATTGGTTGATAAATAAAGTTGTTTGGCCTATGGAAAGGCAGCTTAGAAGTAGACAGGAAATTCAAGGACAGAGAAAGGAAGAAGGCAGGGAGAGATATCAGCAAGCTGCCCAAGGAGCAACATGTAAAGGGACGCAAGTAAAGCCATGGAACATGTGACAATATATAGATTAATATTTACGGGCCAATTTAAGATATAAGAGATAGCTAGCAAAAGGCTTGAGCCACGGCCATGCAGTTATAATTAATATAAGCCTTTGTGTGTTTACTTGGGAGATGTGAGAGGGAGAGATTTGTCCCATCTGCCAGCAGGCCAGGACACAGGAAATCTCCGACTACAAATGGCGCCGAACGGCTTGAGTTTCCACCTAAAACCTGAGAAAGCTTTAAAAAAAAGATTCTAAAATTCCAGAGCCTGTTCAGCAGGAGATGATATAAATCTTTCCATCTGTAACACATCCACACTCAATGCTATGCCTGGGTTTCACATTCTATTAGCCTGAATTTCTAATGGACCAGCCTGATTCTTTCTTAGGGTAAGAAGACATTTTGTTACAAGGTCAGAATAAGTTGTTTCTGTTTATTATAAAATGCAATTTTTACTTATACATACTCTACTCTAAAAAGATAAGGTGTTCTGTCAAGGCATCTGGAGATGGGTTCTGTTTTCACAATGAAGGTTGATCCACATGTAGTTCATCCTGATATGATAAGGAGCTCTGTCAAGGAAATTTGAGATATACTACCAAGATGATCTCTCAGATAATTTCATCTGCTATCTGTAAAATTCAATTACCAAATCCTTGTGTTACAAAATACCCAGATTTCTCAATTTTCAGATGAAAGGAGGTCTGAAGTGTTAACCCACACTTTACTCTCAAATCTCACTTTGGAGAGTAAGTCTTATGTAGAGTAAATAAAACTTGCTTAATTTATTTAAAAAAAATTCTAAAATGGAGCTAAAACAGGCTTCCTAGTTGTGTCCCTCAGGCCAGCTATGGCAGGTTCATGGCATGAGGGCTTGACCTGCAGTGGTACACAGAGGTGTCTCCTAGCCATGCAAAAAGTTTTTGGGCTACATGCTGTTGGATGAAAGCATAGATCCACTGCTTCCGAGAGTTGGTGGTACACATGGCTTCCAGAGCCAGAGCTGGTGGTAAACATACCACAGCCATGTTAGAAAGCTGGGGTGGGTGGAGCCAGCAGCCAAAGCTGCCATTTCAGTCCTAGTCATTCTACAGTTTAAAGCAATAGATTCACAATAAATCAGATTCAGATTAAATTAACTTCTAAATGGTTTACGATGTGTATAAAAATGTACATGGGCTTGGAAGAGAGAGGAAAAGGAATATAGACAATTATATAAAGAAATAGTTTTAAAAAATAAAGTCTTTAAAGAGACAGTGAAGGCAGTATAAAAATAAGCCACATAAAGATAGATATTACACAGAAAATCTGGATTGTGTTGTCTTTGGGATTTTTTAACTGCAGAAAGGCATTTGATTGTAAAAGCTGCTGAGTTAAACATATGTATATATTAAAGGTATTTGACTCCAAAATTTGAATCTAAGGATATGTTGCTTTGGAAAGGAGGCTCTGCTTCTGCTTCCACAGGAAGCAAGTGGCTATGGATTTGTTCCAGATTAAGATACATCAGATTTGATCAGCCAAGACCCCCTGAAAGGTCTCTGATGACACCATGGCCCAGATGATCCAACAACCAGAATGGTTTCAAGGCAACTGGCTCAGACAACACAGTATCACAGACTATTTCAGTCAGGACTTGACCATAATTCTTAATTTTCTCAGGATCCCCATAAGAATACAGTGCTCTCTATCAGCAGGAAGTAGCCTAGAAAACTATACTCACATTCCAAAAAAATGGATTATGGATGTTTGTCTTTGTTTAGTTTGTTGGTTACAAATTGTTATTGGTCATAATCAATATCTTTCTAAACAAAAAAGGAGGATAGGATATAGATATGATAGGATAAAAGGGTAGATTATTGAATCTACTTTTAAAGAGAAACAACTTATTTGAAATGTTTTACAATGTTATGGATTTTAGTTTATTGATACAAATTTAAAGTTAATTTTGTTATACTGTATGTATATTTCTAGTCTTGTTTAAGATATTATGTTTGTGTAGCTCATTTAAATTGTAATGGATAATTAAGAAATACAGATTAATAATTAGTCTTCTATGATAGTCAAACTTATAGTCGTGTTAAGTTTTCTAGATATACATAGATAAAATTCAATTAAGTAGATAATCTTCAAACACTCCAAAGACCTATAGAATATGGCATTTAAAATGTTTTAAAAACTTAGAATTTCTGGATAATGAGACATGTCTGTTCCTGGCAGCACTGATTTACTTCAAAGACAAAGATGGGCATCGAAAATATTCCATATGGAGTTTATCTTCCTCTTGGCAAAAATAGCCATTTGGGCAAGAAACTGTTCTTGCCTGGACTGCTTGAAAAAATGTATCAACTGGATATGCAGGACCCATAGAAAGGTGACCACGGAACTTTGCAAGACAAAATGAACCTTCAGGATCCTGCTTCACAGAAGAAACTGCCAGACATTCTACAAGACACAGAGAAAAGTGACTGAGAGACTCTAGGCCTATGGGCTGTAGACGGATGAACGCCCCAATATTGCAGAGGAACTTTGGATGACTGTCCAGGCAGGCAGCTGTCTGTCATTTCCAGATTTTTGGGAAGTTGCTTACAATGCTTTTCCTGTTTACTTAGGTAACATAGTCTTCCTCTGAGGTCTTTGATGTAGCTGAAGATTAGATATAATTTTCCTTGGTTATGAAAAAAGATAAGTTAGATATAAAACCTTAGATTCACAAATATAGGATAGATAGAATATTTTCTTTAATTTAACAAAATACAAATAGACTAGATATTGTAACTAATTTTTGCTTGATAACTGTTTTGTTATATGTAATTTTAATAGGTTAAAGTTAAAACCTTCCTTTTGTTTAGACAGAAAAGGGGAAGTGATGGGGGAATGTCTTTCTGTATGCTGAGAATATGTGTTGCTCTGATTGGTTGATAAATAAAGCTGTTTGGCCTATGACAAGGCAGCTTAGAGGCAGACAGGAAATTCAAGGACAGAGACAGGAAGGAGGCCAGCAAGCTGCCCAAGGAGCAACATGTAATGGGACACAGGTAAAGCCATGGAACATGTGGCAATACATAGATTAATATTTATGGGTTAATTTAAGATACAAGAGATAGCTAGCAAAAGGCTTCAGCCATGGCCATGCAGTTGTAATCAATATAAGCCTCTGTGTGTTTGCTTGGGGATGCGAGTGGGAGAGATTTTTCCCAACCACCAGCAGGCCAGCACACAGGAAATCTCCGACAACAAGTCTATATTTCTTTAAGTAGGGTGGAGTCTACGAGATTTTCCCAGTCCTGTATGTCATGTTCATTGTTGTTGTTTTTGTTCAGTTCATGATTAGGCAGTTATGTTGGTGAGACTTTGCAGGTGTAACTTCTGATATTAATAGATACAATCTCAGGACAACCCCCAAGATGTCTATCTCTTATAAATTTTTGCCCCTTTTTCACAATGCTCTCTGAGCTGTGGTGGTATTTTATTTGTACTGAAATGTGATTTTAATTGTATGTTAATAAATAAAGTTGCCCAGGGGTCAGAGCTATTAGAGCCATAGCAAGTGCGTGGCGGTGGTGGCGCACGCCTTTAATCTCAATACCATAGAGGACCTGGAGGGCTGTACATACAGGCAGTGACGAGGCAGTCACGTGTTTGGGTTTACAACCAATGAGAAGGCAGAACAGCTAGACTATATAAAGACATACACACAGGAAGTAGGTCCCTTTTTTCAGAGAGCTCTCTTGACTGAAGAGGATCGCTGAAGCAGGAAGGGTGAGGCTCTTAGTTCTGACCTCTTGGCTTTCTTCTCTGAATTGGCTCTGTGTTTCTTATTTAATAAGACGGTTGGTTACATCTACAAATGGTGTCCAATGTGGTGGCAAGAGTTTCCACCTAAAAACTGAGAAAAAAGATTCTAAAACGGAGCTAAAAGCAGCTTCCTAATTGTCTCTCTCAAATGAGCGGCAGCTGCTGGTTTGAGCTACTGGTGGGTTCCTAGCGTGCGCACTCAACCTGCCCTGCCGTATGGCAGGAATGAGGCCTCTGCAAGTGGCACATTAAGCTGCGTGGTGGATTTAGCCTTTGCTAGTACAAAACAAAAAAAGAAGTTTCTGGGCTACATGCTGCTTGGATAAAAGCATAGACCCACGATAGCTCCCAGGGCTGGTAGAAAACGTACCACCGCCAGGTTGGGAAGCTGAGGTGGGTGGAGCCAGCAGTCACAGCTGCTGCACTTTAAAGCAATAGATTCACAATAAGATAGATTCAGATGTAATAGTTTACAATGTGTGTAAATTATACGTAGGCTTGAAAGAGACAAAAAAAGGTGATATATACAGTTATATAAACAAATACATAGTTTTAACAAATAAAGTCTTTAAAGAGACAGTAAAATTAATATAAAAAATAAGCCACATGAAGATGAATATTACACAGAGAATCTGGCTTGTGTTGTCTTTGGGACTTTTAACTGCAGAAAAACAGTTGATGGTAAAAGCTGTTGAGTTATGCCAAAATGTATATTTTAAAGATACCTTGACTTCAAAATTTGGATATAAAAATATGTTGCTTTGGAAAGGAGACTCTGCTTTTGTTCCCAGAGAAAGCCAAAGGCTATGGATTTGTTCCAGATTAAGATACATCAGGTTTGACCAGCCAAGACCCCCTGAAAGGTCTCTGATGACACCATGGCCTAGATGATCCAACATACAGAATGGTTTCAAGGCAACTGGCTCAGATGATACAGCCTCACGGACTACTCCATGATCCTAAAATTTTCTTTGTGTCCTCATAAGATACAGCGCCCCCCTCCAGAAGGAAGTAGTAAGAGAAGCTACGCCCAAATTCCCAAATTATGGGTAATTTTGCTTTGTTAAGGTTAAAACCTTCCTTTTTGAAAAAAAAGGGGGGGAAGTGCTGTGGGATGTTCTGTATGGCAAATGTGTTGCTGATTGGTCAATAAATAAAACACTGTTTGGCCATTGGCTAGGCAGGAAGTATAGGCGGGACAAGGAGGAGAATAAAGCTGGGAAGTGGAAGGCTGAGTCAGAGAGACACTGCCAGCCGCCATGATGACAAACAGCATGTGAAGATGCCGGTAAGCCACGAGCCATGTGGCAAGGTATAGATTTATAGAAATGGATTATTTAAGCTGTAAGAACAGTTAGCAAGAAGCCTGCCACGGCCATACAGTTTGTAACCAATATAAGTCTCTGTGTTTACTTGGTCGGGTCTGAGCGACTGTGGGAATGGCAGGTGAGAGAGATTTGTCCTGACTGTGGGCCAGGCAGGAAAACTCTAGCTACACTGAGCCCTCTGTGTAAGGGTGATTTGTAGATGTATCCATTGGTACTAGGATCCAAAATTCTATGTTTTGATCAATTGTGGTTTTCAGTAGTGGTTCCAGTTTGTTGCAAAGATAAATTTTCCTAATGAGGAATGTGGACTACATTTGCATGTGGGTAAAAGGACAAATGTTTATAATGTAGTTTAGGGTTTGTGCCGGTTTATTTAAGTGGCAGATTTTTAATCTCCATGATACCTATATATCACTAGCTCAAAATAGTTGACTAAGTTTTTTATCACTTTACCTCTATAAGATATCATGAAGTCTAAAATAGCAATACCTCTAGTATTGTTCTTTTTATGAGGATTTCTTTGGCTATATAGTTACTTTTGTGTAGTAGAATATTATTTTAAGGTGTGTTGCTTTTGTTTATGTTGCACTTGTTTAACTCTATGAAGCTGTGTTACTGTGCCTGCATAAAACACCTGATGGTCTAATAAAGCTATGAATGACCAATAGCAAGGCAGGGAAAAGGATAGGCAGGGCTGGCAGGCAGAGAGTATATATAGAAGGAAAAAACTTGGGGGAGAGCTAAGATCTAGCAGCCAGAGGAGGAGGACCCCAGGGCCCAGCCACCCAGCTACACAGCAAGCCATAGAATAAGAGTAAGATACAGAAATAAGGGAATGGGAAAATCCCTGAGGCAAAAGGTAGATGGGATAAATTAACTTAAGGAAAGCTGGCCAGAAACTAAGCCAAGCTAAGGCTGGGCATTCATAATTATGAATAAGCCTCTGTGTGTGATTTATTTGGGAGCTGAGTGGAGGGCCCCCACCAAAAAGAGCCAAACAACAACCTACAATACTTTTGTGGTTCCATACAAATTTTAGGACTTTTTCTGTGAAGAATGTTGGGGTTTTCTTAAAAATTGGGATTGCACTGTATTTTTTAATTGCTTTTAGAAGGATCGTCATTTCCCAGGTACTGAATATACCATAAATGTATATTGAAAGCCTTTCTATTATCTATTTTCCTCAATATTTCTTCAGAGACTTGATGTTTGCTTTCACCTCCTTGTTTAGGCTTATTCCAAGGTTTTGTTTTGCCTTTAGTACTATTGTAAATGGATTTGTGACCACTATTTTTCTCTCTCACTGGGTTCATTCCCGGTGGCTAGAAAGGCTACCAACTTTTATGAGCTGATTTTGTACCTTCAAATTGTTTACTATTTCAACAAATTTTCTGGTGTAATACTTCAGCTCTCTCATTTATCATATCATGTCACCTGTAACTAGGGATAATTTGATTTCTTCAGTATTTGTGGACCTCCACCACAACATTAAAGGGTGGGAATAGTGGCCAGCCTGTCTCGTTCCTGATTTAATTGGATTCCTTCCAATTCTTCTGCACATAGGATAATGTTGGCTATTGGTTTGCCATATAGAGCCTTTATTATGTTGAAGCATGTTCCTTCCAGTTCTAGAAAAAGACTTTTTCTGCTTCTATAGAGCCACTCAAGTTATTCATGTCCTTAATTCCATTACATTACTTATTAATAATTCCATTAAAATATAATGTTTTATAAAATATTATATTGTATTATATAATGTGTTAATATAATATAATTATAGTATGATTTATTTATTATGTATATTAAACCAAGCCTGCACCTCTAGGATAAAGCCACCTTGCTTGTACTGTGATTAATTCCCCCTAAAGTTTTGTCTGTTTCACTTTAGTGTATGGATGTATGACTTACCTGTATGTAGCTCTACCCTGCTGTGGAAAATGACTTAGAAGTTTCTGACTGAAGATCTTTGTTTTTCCATAAAAATATAAGTTTGTTGTAAAGCATGAACTTTTTTGAGTTTTATGCTTATCCAAATCCTTCTGCATAGAATATCTATCAATAACATGCTCCTTTACATTTTGAACTTTATATCTGCAATTGGGCATTACTACATTATAAAAGAGATATGATTTTTCTTCTAAATATTTCAGATTTAAACAGTACCAAGAATAACAATTTTGATACTGAAAAATAAATACTCTTTAATTTTCAGATAAATGACAAATCACCTCAAAGTCCCTAACCTCAACAGTTCCCTATGGTTTAGGTTTCCAGTACAGTCTTAGACATTTAGCCTCATCAACTGAGGTTAAGGTCAAATTAGAATAGCTTTTAAAATTATTTCCTTCTCCCTTCTACTTTACTCTTCTCTATGGCATTCATGATCCATGTAAATCTCTTTGTCTTTCCCAGAGTACAAGTTTGTGCACAAACTCAATAACTTCATTTTCTGAAAAGCTTTATGGCAAGTAAACTATTTTATTTATTCACAGATTATTTTGTTTCTCTCTGTAACCACAAAATAGTGATGTTACTTCATCAAAATTTCACAGCTTTTGTACACATAATTGTAATAAATGTAAGCGCTTAATTTTTAGCAAGAATGGTTGTACAGGATGGTGAAGATGGATGAAAGGAAAAGGAGAAGTAAAGTGACCATAATGTAATCTCAAAAAATAAAAGAAATAGCCTTCTGGACAAGAGTGCCCATCCTGCCCTGGACTTCCTATCTGGACAAGAGATCCCATTGTGCCCCCGACTTCCCATTTGGACAAGAGAGTTCCCATCCAGACAAGAGAGAGAGACCTCCTGAATCTTTCAGCTCTGTCTGAACCAAGTGCGCTGATAAGACCAAGAATGAACCACAAGGAGATGGGTAGATGTCAAGGCAGAAGTATATACAACAAAATGAAGAGCAATACCTCATCACTAGAACCTAGCCCTCCTCCAACATCTAGACCTGAACATCAAAAATTGGAAGAAGCAGAAGAAAACAGCCTTATGAATAACATCATGAAGAAGGTAGAGGCTTATATAGAGGAAAAGACAAAAAATGGGAAGAAAAATACAAAAAACCAGAGGAAAGGACAAAAAAAGTAGAAGAAAACAATAAATTCGTGGAAGAAAACAATAAAGCACTGAAAGAAAATCATGAAAAAGCAATGAAACAAATGAAGGAAACAGTCCAAGACCTGAAAAGGGAAATAGAAAAAATGAAGAAGACACAAACAGAGGGAAAGCTGGAAATAGAAAATCTGAGTAAACGATCGGGAACTTCAGATGCAAGTATAACCAACGAAATGCAAGAGATGGAAGAGAGGATCTCTGGCATTGAAGATACGATAGAAGAAATAAATTCATCAGTCAAAGAAAACACTAAAGCCAAAAAAGTCAAGAACCAAAATGTCCAAGAAATTTGGGACACCATGAAAAGACCAAACCTAAGAATAATAGGGATAGAAGAAGGAAAGAATATCAACTCAAAGGCACAGAAAATATATTCAACAAGATCATAGAAGAAAACTTTCCCAACTTAAAGAAGGAAATGCCTATGAAGATACAAGAAGCCTATAGAGCACCAAACAGACTAGACCCCCAAAAAAAAGTCCCCTCGCCACATAATAATTAAACAACTAAATGTAGAGAATAAAGAAAGAATATTAAGAGCAGCTAAGGAAAAAGGCCAAGTGACATATAAAGGCAAACCCATCAGAATAACACCCGATTTCTCAATGGAGACTCTGAAAGCCAGAAGGTCATGGACAGATGTAATGCAGACACTAAGAGACCATGGATGCCAGCCTAGACTAATATACCCAGCAAAACTTTCAATCATCATAGATGGAGTGAACAAGACATTCCAAGACAAAGCCAGATTTAAACAATACTTATCCACAAACCCAGCCCTACAGAAAGCACTAGAAGGAAAACTCCAACCTAAGGAAGTCAGATATACCCTCGAAAACACAGGAAATAGATAAAGCCACAGCAGTAAACCCCAAAGAAGAGAAGTACACACACACTACCACCAAAAAAATAACAGGAATGAACAATCACTGGTCATTAATATCCCTTAATATCAATGGATTTAATTCACCTATAAAATGACACAGGCTTACAGAATGGATACGAAAGCAGGACCCATCTTTCTGCTGCATACAAGAAACACATCTCAAATTCAAAGATAGACACTACCTAAGAATAAAAGGCTGGGAAAAGACTTTCCAATCAAATGGTCTAAAGAAACAAGCAGGTGTAGCCATCCTGATATCCAGCAAAATAGGCTTCAAACTAAAATCATTCTAAAGAGATCAAGAAGGGCATTACATACTCATCACAGAAAAGATCCACCAAGATGAAGTTTCAATTCTGAACATTTATGCCCCAAACACAAGGGCACCCACATATGTAAAAGAAATATTAGTAAAGCTTAAACCACATATAAAACCCCACACATTAATAGTGGGAGACCTCAACACCCCACTTTCACCACTGGACAGATCTCCCAAATCGAAACTGAACAGATAAATAAAGGACTTAATTGATGTCATGACTCAAATGGACTTAATCGATATCTACAGAACATTCCATCCTAACAAAAAACAATATACCTTCTTCTCAGCACCACATGGAACCTTCTCTAAAATGGACCACATACTTGGCCACAAAGCAAATCTCAACAGATACAAAACAATTGGAATAACCTCCTGCATTCTATCAGACCACCATGGTTTAAAGTTAGATTTCAACAACAACAAAAACTACAGAAAACCTACATTCTCATGGAAATTGAATAATGCTCAACTGAATCACCAATGGGTCAAGGAAGAAATAGAGAAAGAAATTAAAGACTTGCTAGAGATCAACGAAAATGAAGACACCACATACTCAAACTTATGGGACACTACAAAAGCAGTGCTAAGAGGGAAATTCATAGCACTAAATGCCCACATACAGAAGTTGGAGAAATCTCACACTAGTGACTTAACAGCACACCTGAAAGCTCTAGAACAAGAAGAAGCAAAGTCTCCCAGGAAGAATAGACACCAGGAAATTATCAAAGTGAGAGCTGAAATCAATAAAACAGAAACAAAGAGAACAATACAAAAAAAATCAATGAAACAAAGAGTTGGTTCTTGGAGAAAATCAACAAGATAGATAAGCCCTTATCCAAACTAACTAAAAGACAGAGAGAGAGCATCCAAATCAACAAAATCAGAAATGAAAAGGGGGACATAACAACAGACATTGAGGAAATCCAGAAAATCATCAGGTCATACTTCAAAAACCTCTACTCCACAAAACTGGAAAATCTAAAAGAAATGGATAATTTTCTGGATAGGTACCACATACCTAAATTAAATCAAGACCAGATAAACTATGTAAATAGTCCAATAGCCCCTAAGGAAATGGAATCAGACATTAAATGTCTCCCAATCAAAAAAAGCCCAGGACCAGATGGTTTCAGTGCAGAATTCTACCAGATCTTCAAAGAAGAGTTAATACCAATACTCTCTAAATTGTTCCACACAATAGAAACAGAAGGAACATTACCAAACTCCTTCTATGAGGCTACAATTACCTTGATTCCTAAACCAAACAAGGATACAACAAAGAAAGAGAACTACAGACCGATCTCTCTCATGAACATTGATGCAAAAATACTCAATAAAATACTGACAAACATACTCCAAGAACATATCAAAACAATTATCCACCATGATCAAGTAGGCTTCATCCCAGGGATGCAAGGGTGGTTCACCATACGAAAGGCCGTCACTGTAATATAATACACCATATAAACAAACTCAAAGAAAAAACCACATGATCATCTCAATAGATGCAGAAAAGGCATTTGACAAAATCCAACACCCCTTCATGATAAAGGTCTTGGAGCGATCAGGAATACAGGGAACATACCTAAACATAATAAAGGCAATTTACAGCAAGCCAACAGCCAACATCAAATTAAATGGAGAGAAACTCAAAGTGATTCCACTAAAATCAGGAACGAGGCAAGGCTGTCCGCTGTCCCCTTACTTATTCAATATAGTACATGAAGTTCTAGCCAGAGCAATAAGACAACATAAGGAGATTAAAGGGATACAAATTGGAAAGGAAGAAGTCAAGCTTTCAATATTTGCAGATGACATGATAGTATACTTGAGTGACCCAAAAGATTCAACCAAGGAACTGATACAGCTTATAAACACCTTCAGCAACATAGCAGGATACAAGATCAACTCAAAAAAATCAGTAGCCTTCCATTATACAATTGACAAACAGGCTGAGAAGGAAATCAGAGATACATCACCCTTTACAATAGCCACAAATGACATAAAATACCTTGGGGGTAACACTAACCAAGCAAGTGAAGGACCTGTATGACAAGGATTTTAAGTCCCTGAAAAAAGAAATTGAAGAAGATGTCAGAAAATGGAAAGATCTCCCATGCTCATGGACAGGCAGGATTAACATAGTAAAAATGGCAATCTTACCAAAAGCAATCTACAGATTCAATGCAATCCCCATCAAAATACCAACACAATTCTTCACAGACCTGGAAAGAATAATACTCAACTTCATATGGAAAAACAAAAATCCCAGGATAGCCAAAAGAATCCTGTACAATAAAACAACCTCTGGAGGCATCACAATCCCAGACTTCAAGCTCTACTATAGAGCTACAGTAATAAAAACAGCTTGGTACTGGCATAAAAACCGACATGTGGACCAATGGAATCGAATTGAAGACCCTGACATTAATCCGCACATCTATGAACATATAATTTTTGACAAAGAAGCCAAAAGTTTACAATGGAAAAGAGAAAGCATCTTCAACAAATGGTGCTGGCATAACTGGATATCAACATGTAGACAGCTGCAAATAGATCCATATCTATCACCGTGCACAAAACTTAAGTCCAAGTGGATCAAGGACCTCAATATAAATCCAGCTACTCTGAACCTGCTAAAAGAGAAAATAGGAAGTAGTCTTCAACACATTGGCATAGGATCACTTCCTAAATAAAACACCAGTAGCACAGACACTGAGAGAAACAATCAATCAATGGGACCTCTTGAAACTGAGAAGCTTTTGTAGAGCAAAGGATATCGTCAACAAGGCAAAGCGACAGCCTACAGAATGGGAACAGATCTTCACCAACCCCACATCTGACAGAGGACTGATATCCAGAATATATAAGGAACTCAAGAAATTAGACATCAAAATGCCCAACAGTCCAATTAAGAAATGGGCTATAGAACTAAACAGAGAATTCTCAACAGAGGAAACTCAAATGGCTGAAAAACATTTAAAGAATTGCTCAACATCCCTAATTATCAGGGAAATGCAAATCAAAACAACTCTGAGATACCACCTTACGCCTGTCAGAATGGCTAAGATCAGAAACACTGAAGACAGCTTATGCTGGAGAGGATGTGGAGCTAGGGGAGCTCTCCTCCACTGCTGGTGGGAATGCAAGCTTGTACAACCACTTTGGAAATCAATATGGTGCTTTCTTAGAAAATTGGGAAGCAATCTCCCCCAAGATCCAGCTATATCACTCTTGGGCATATACCCAAGGAATGCTCAATCATACCACAAGGGCACTTGCTCAGCTATGTTCATATCAGCATTGTTTGTAATAGCCAGAACCTGGAAACAACCTAGATGCCCTTCAACTGAAGAATGGATAAATAAAATGTGGTACATATACACAATGGAATACTATTCAGCAGAGAAAAACAATGACATCATGAGGTTTGCAGGCAAATGGATGGATCTAGAAAAAAATCATCCTGAGTGAGGTAACCCAGACTCAGAAAGACAAACTTGGTATGTACTCACTCATAGGAGGATTCTAGATGTGGAACAAGGATGACTGGACTGCTACTCACATCACCAGAAAGGCTACCTGGAAAACAGGACCCCAAGAAAGACACGGGGATCGTCCAATGACAGAGAAATGGATGAGATCTACATGAACAGCCTGGATGTGAGTGGGGGAAATGAAGGGCAAAGGTCAAGGGAAAGAGAGCTTTGGGGAGCAGGAGATCCCAGCTGGATCAACAACAGAGAGGGAGAACAAGGAATAGGAGACCATGGTAAATGAAGACCACATGAGAATAGGAAGAAGCAAAGTGCTAGAGAGGCCCACAGAAATCCACAAAGATACCCCCACAATAGACTGCTGGCAATGGTCGAGAGACAGCCCGAACTGACCTACTCTGGTGATGGGATGGCCAAACACCCTAACTGTCGTGCTAGAAACCCCATCCAATGACTGAGGGATCTGGATGCAGAGATCCACGGCTAGGCCCCAGGTGGAGCTCCGGGAGTCCAATTAACGAGAAAGAGGAGGTTTATATGAGCGAGAATTGTTGAGACCAAGGTTGGATAAAGCACAGGGACAAATAGCCAAACGAATGGAAACACATGAACTATGAACCAATGGCTGAGGGGCCCCCAACTGGATCAGGCCCTCTGAGTGGGTGAGACAGTTGATTGGCTTGATCTGTTTGGGAGGCATCCAGGCAGTGGCACTAGGTCCTGTGCTCAGTGCATGAGTTGACTGTTTGAAACCTGGGGCTTATGCAGGGACACTTAGCTGGGCCTGGGAGGAGGGGACTGGACCTGCCTGGACTGAGTCTACCAGGTTGATTTCAGTCCTCGGGGGAGGCTTTTCCCTGGAGGAGGTGGGAATGGGGGATGGGCTGGGGGGAAGGGGAGAGGGGTAGGAGGGGGGAGAACAAGGGAATCCTTGACTGATATGTAGAACCGAATTGTATTGTAAAATAAAATAAAATAAAATAATAATAATAATAATAATAATAATAAATAAAAAAAGAAAAGAAAAGAAATAAAAAATTTCATAACTTTTAAATTAAAGCGATGCATATTATAACACCAAATCTGTTTATTTTGAACAGTTTGAAATCCAATGATTTCTATTTATTTTATATTCATTATATATTTTAAACTTTATATTAACCTTAAAAAATCCAGAGAATCATAAGACATACTAATAAATAATAAATAATTTACTCCATACATAAGATGTACCAAAGTTTGTTAATCTTCTTGGTTTGGAGTTTTCATTCTAGTACATTCTGTAGGATTGGATTTATGAATAGATATTGTAAATTTGACTTTATCATGAAATATCTTGTTTCCTCCATCTATGGTGATTGAAAGCTTTTGTGGGTATAGTAGTCTGGGCTGGCATCTGCGGTCTCTCAGGTCTACAGCAATGTGTCCAGGCCCTTCTGGCTTTCAGGATCTCCATTGAGTAGTCAGTCAGATGTAGTTCTAATAGGTCTGCCTTTACATGTTATTTGGCCTTTTTCTCTTGCAGCTTTTAATATTCTTTCTTTGTTCTGTGTGGTTAATGTTTTGATTATTATGTGTCTTTCTTTTCTAGTCTAATCTAGTTGTTGTTCTGTAAGCTTTTTGTACCTTTATAGGCATATCCTTTTTTACGTTAAGAAAATTTTCTTCTTTGATTTTGTTAAATGTATACTCTGGGTTTTTGAGCTGGCATTCTTCTATTCCTACTATTCTTAGGTTTGGTCTTTTCATGGTGTCCCAGATTTCCTTGATGTTTTGTGTTGGAGGTTTTTAGATACTCTCACACCAGCAAATATCAAAGTATGGAAACACACACACACACACACACACACACACACACACACACGCAAACAAACACTACAACCACCACCACTAACAAAAAAATAACAGGAATTAACAATCAGTGATCATTAATCTCTTTCAACGTCAATCCACTCAATTTGCCTATAAAAAGACACAGGCTAACAGAACGGATACAAAAACAGTATCTATCCTTCTGCTGCAAAAAAGAAACACATCTTGCCAGGCGGTGGTGGCACACGCCTTTAATCCCAGCACTCGGGAGGCAGAGGCAGGCGGATCTCTGTGAGTTAAAGGCCAGCCTGGTCTCCAAAGCAAGTTCCAGGAAAGGCGCAAAGCCACACAGAGAAACCCTGTCTCGAAAAACCAAAAAAAAAAAAAAATTAAAAAAAAAAGAAACACATCTTAACATCAAAGATAGACATTACCTCTGAGTAAACGATTTTCCAATCAAATGGACCTAAGAAGAAATCCGGTGTAGCTATTTTAATATCTAACAAAATAGACTTCAAGCTAAAATAAATCAAAAGAGATGGAGGACATTTCATATTCATCACAGGAAAAATCCATCAAGATGAAGTCTCAATTCTGAACATTTATGCCCCAAATACAAGGGCATCCACATTTGTAAAAGAAACATTACTAGAGCTTAAATCACATGTCAAAGCCCACACACTAATAGTGGGAGACTTCAACACCCTTCACTCACCAATGTACAGATCATCCAGACAAAAACTAAACAGAAAAATACTGTAGCTAACAGACATTATGACCCAAATGGACCTAACAGATATGGACAGAACAGTTCACCCAAACACAAAAGAATATACCTTCTTCTAGCACCCCATGGAACATTCTCCAAAACTGCTCACATACTCGGTCATAAAGCATATCTCAACAGATAAAAGGCCATTGAAATAACCCTTTGTATCTTATCAGACCACCATGGATTAAAGCTGAATTTCAACAACAACAGAAACAACAGAAAGCCTACAAACTCATGGAAACTGAACAACCCTCTATTTAATTACCACTGGGTCAAGGAAAAAAATAAAGAAATTGAAGACTTCCTAGAATTCAAAGAAAATAACAACATACCTGAACTTATGGGATACAATGAAAGCAGTAGTAAGAAGAAAGTTCATAGTGTTAGGGTCCTGGACAAGTCTCAAAAAAGACCACCATCCACATATGCAATCATCAAAAGCATTTGTTATCTCAAGAAAGAACCCACTATACTGGGCCTGACCATTCTACATAAAGGCAAAATGGTGACAACCCTGAGAGAGATGTGTGGGGCTCCTTTTAGTCATAGCCATGGGGAGTTTCTAGAGCAGTTAGGTCATCTTAGATATGATTAGCTTAAGCAAGTCACAGTCGTATTAGTATGTTCTAATATTGGCCAGGGCTAGTCAGGGACCGGTTAAGGATATAGTTTTTTTCATTTTGTGGCAGGCCTGGATAAGTCCCAGGCTCTGTCCTTGAACTGCTATGGAGGCTGGCTGGCCTAGTACATGCTGACTGAGGGGGCTGGCTCAGTGACCCAGGATTGGTGTGTCCCATCTCCCTTGTTCTTGTTTTCAGTGGCATTAGTAATTAATTTCTCTTTGTTCATGACTCTCTTAGAAACTGCTTGTTCAGTCTCAGGAAACTGAAATTGAGGCCTGATCTCTGAGAGAAGCCTGCTTTGTTGTCTGCTTGGTCCTCTCATTCCCTCCTTGAGTAGTGCATCATCTCAAATCTTGAAGATGTTTCTTTTTAGTTTATAGGCTCATATTGATGTTTTTCCAATTGTTTATCATGTAACTTCTTCCTAAGTAGGATCGAGTCCCTGATAATCCCAGAATGGTTAATATAAAAACAGTATTGTTCTCCTTAGGCCTTGCATAGGCCCTTTCTATTTTGGAGAACTATTTCAGTTAGAGAGGAGAGCAATTTTTCTAAATGTGCAACAAATTTTTCTAGGGCCGTGACGTTTTTATCTATTGTCATTGTCAATGTCCTATAGTTCTAGTCTAGTAATATCAAGGCTGAAGTTAAGCCAATGCCTAGGAGGACAGATATTAAGATTGCTGTGATGACTTATCATTTCCCCCATCCTGATGATGTTTCTAATTGGTAAATGGGTAGTAGACTATTTTAGGGGCTAATTAGAGCAGGATGCAAGAGTTTTTTGTTTGAATTAAAACCTGGACATTAACATAGGGGGTCAAGCCAGAGGCCTATGCCCATTAGGTATCCTCCAGTGGGGTCAGGAAGTCCCATTGGATTATGAGTGAGATTACAGAGGTGGGAATAGCCATGTGGGGGTTAGCCCAAACAGAGACCATTTCCCATTATCAATGGCAAAATGAGCCTTTCCTTATTCAGTTGTTGCCATCTGCAAGTATGTCATGGCTTTGGTCCAGGGGCTGGGATTCTAGTATCATCAGTTTAGAGGTACCCAGGCAGGAATTATCACTTAGTTAAGGCATCAATGATACAAGAGCCAACACCAATCAGCAAAAGCAGAAGGGCCAAAAGGCCTATGATAGTTGAAAGAGTTTGTTATCTAGAAGAAACTCAGAAATGAGAATGGGAACCAGTTATTATTCTGTCTCAGGTTCCCTATGACAAGAAATTCCCTTTTGATCTAACATTCCAGGGGAGGGGCAACAAGGGGTGATGTATTCTCTTCTGAAATTACTTCCTACTGACATTAGGACATTGTTGTCAGGGCTCTGGAAGGCTAGAATGTTAGTCAAAGGCAAAGAGGGAATTTAGAAGTATCTGGTTCATTGACCAGCTGAAGAAACAGCATTTACATTGGCTGGATTGGTCCATATCAGCTTTCAGCAAGATCAGGGCTCACAGTCATTTGAAGCAGGTTGTCATCAGCAATTGAGGTTTGAATGTGTCTGTCAAGCAAGTGGAAACCTGTTGAGACAGATAAAAACTAGGACTAAAAGTTAAAATTTATGAACGTATTTTGAATTTTTAGACCTATAGTCTCAGTAATTGAGGAAGAGATAAAAGTCCCAAGACCAGGAGAAAGAAAAATATCATGCTCAGGAATAGACAGATGGGGAAAATTAGACTGTAATTACCTGGAATTCTTTTGACCTGTGAGGAGTGGATCTAAGTTTGATGACTTTCCCAATTTTCTAAAGCTTATATGAATGTCCATTTTATGAAAAGACACAAAATTTTCAGATATATTAGTACTATCAATCTGTATTGAAATCCATATTGTAGAAAAAGAAGGTAACAGGTGCTGTGGGATGTTCTGTATGGCAAATGTGTTGCTAATTAGTCAATAAATAAAACACTGTTTGGCCATTGGCTAGGCAGGAAGTATAGGCGGGACAAGGAGGAGAATAAAGCTGGGAAGTGGAAGGCTGAGTCAGAGAGACACTGCCAGCTGCCACGATGACAAACAGCATGTGAAGATGCCGGTAAGCCACAAGCCATGTGGCAAGGTATAGATTTATAGAAATGGAATAATTTAAGCTGTAAGAACAGTTAGCAAGAAGCCTGCCACGGCCATACAGTTTGTAACCAGTATAAGTCTCTGTGTTTACTTGGTTGGTTCTGAGGCTGTAAGACTGGCAGGTGAGAGAGATTTGTCCTGACTGTGGGCCAGGCAGGAAAACTCCATCTACAAATGGCGTCCAACGTGGTGGCAAGAGTTTCCACCTAAAAACTGAGAAAAAAGATTCTAAAACGGAGCTAAAAACAGCTTCCTAATTGTCTCTCTCAAATGAGCAGCAGCTGCAGGTTTGAGCTACTGGCGGGTTTCTAGCGTGCATGCTCGACCTGCAGTATGGGGGAATGAGGCCTTTGCAAGTGGCACATTAAGCTGCATGGTGGATTTAGACTTTGCTAGTACAAAAAATAAAAAGAGGTTTCTGGACTACATGCTGCTTGGATAAAAGCATAGACCCACGATAGCTCTCAGAGCTGGTGGTAAACATAGCCATGTTGGGAAGCTGAGGTGGGCCGAGCCAGCAGCACAGCTGCTGCACTTTAAAGCAATAGATACACAATAAGACAGATTCAGATGTAATAGTTTACAATGTGTGTAAAATATATGTAGGCTTGAAAGAGACAAAAAAAAGGTGATATATAGAGTTATAGAAACAAATACATCGTTTTAAAAATAAAGTCTTTAAAGAGACAGTAAAGGTAGTATAAAAATAAGCCACGTAAAAATGGATATTACACAGAGAATCTGGATTGTGTTGTCTTTGGGATTTTTAACTGCAGAAAAACAGTTGATTGTAAAAGCTGTTGAGTTATGCCAAAATGTATATTTTAAAGGTACCTTGACTTCAAAATTTGGATATAAGGATGTGTTGCTTTGGAAAGGAGACTCTGTTTTTGTACCCACAGAAAGCCAAAGGCTATGGATTTGTTCCAGATTAAGATACATCAGGTTTAACCAGCCAAGACCCCCTGAAGGTCTTTGATGACACCATGGCCCAGATGATCCAACATCCAGAACCGTTTGAAGGCAACTAGCTCAGACGATACACCCTCATGGACTATTCCATAATTCTAAAATTTTCTTTGTATCCCCATAAGATACAGCGCCCCCCTCCAGAAGGAAGTAGTAAGAGAAGCTACGCCCAAATTCCCAAATTATATGTAATTTTACTTTGTTAAGGTTAAAACCTTCCTTTAAAAAAAAGGGGGGGAAGTGCTGTGGGATGTTCTGTATAGCAAATGTGTTGCTAATTAGTCAATAAATAAAACACTGATTGGCCATTGGCTAGGCAGGAAGTATAGGCGAGACAAGAAGGAGAATAAAGCTGGGAAGTGGAAGGCTGAGTCAGAGAGACACTGCCAGCCGCCATGATGACAAGCAGCATGTGAAGATGCCGGTAAGCCACGAGCCATGTGGCAAGGTATAGATTTATAGAAATGGATTAGTTTAAGCTGTAAGAACAGTTAGCAAGAAGCCTGCCACGGCCATACAGTTTGTAACCAATATAAATCTCTGTGTTTACTTGGTTGGGTCTGAGGCTGTGGGACTGGCAGGTGAGAGAGATTTGTCCTGACTGTGGGCCAGGCAGGAAAACTCTAGCTACAAACAGGTATCTGTAAAACAGCAGGAGTAAACTTATAAGTCCTAGAAAAAGCTACAGATTAGGGTTAAAAAGCATGTATCTTTTCTTCTGTCCAGAGAGCCAGGTGTAAATTGGACTGAAATGTTGTTTGCCCAATGAAAAGCACCTATAAGTCTATATTCAGAAGACAACCCAAAATAATCTAAAATCTTGAGCTTGTTACCCAAACAGTAAGCAGTTATTGCTCCATTGTTCTATCAGCTTATCAGAATTCTATTAAAGTCAAAATTTGAATTTTTAAAATTTTAATGCATGGTGAAGAAAAGAAATCTAGTAATTTTTTATATATCTTAAGTTATCCTTTTTAATATCCCCATAAATTGCATCAATATTTTTAAAATATTCTCTTAGACCCTCACAACCCAAGGCTTTATGTCCTCAGAACCCTAATATTTGCATTGACATACCTCAAGTCATCTTTTATCATAATTTAACTTTCCATATCCTCAGACATTTATATATCTCAGACTCTTAGAATTTATATAGACTCTCATGTTTTTCTTTATTTAATCATTTATCAGAGATATAAGCAGTTATTATTGAAAACAGTCATTTTAAATCATGTTTGAAACCTATTTATCCCTTAATATGAAGCTGTGAGCAAGACAGACCATTTTGCCTTTTTTATCATGAGACCCAGTAGTTTTGACTAGTTAATGTATTGATTAATGAACTAATAAGGTGGCTACAACCTTGTGGAAGAATCTGGTTGTCCGATGCTGCTAAGCTGATAAAGTCATAGCTAGCCTAGTCATCAATACCATCAGAGATATGAGAAGGAGAACTCATATCTAAGTGGAGAACAAGTAGCTTCCAAATTTATTTTTAAAAATGACAGAGACTGTCCTTTACCCAGATAGTCATCCCAGGTTCCTGTGGTCTTCATAGTGTTGGCAGGACAGTATCAGTCTTCAGCTGCCACATCCATAAGGTGAGAGTTTTCCCTGTAGAGGACGATCTTGGAGAAGACTGACCATATTTTGTAATGTCTTGCTTGTCCACAGTCTAAGACAGGTCCTGGCAGCAGGTGTTGCATGAGAGCATCTTGCCCAGTGGTCAGTGTTAACAACAATACGAGTGGCATCTTCATGTTGTTTCATATCTTCTTTGGAGAACTTGGGAGTCATTGCTAGGAGCTGAGAGTCTCTGTTTGTCATAAGCTGTTTTCAAATAATTTAAATGCCATATTCATCAAATCTTTGACATGTTTGAGGACCATTATCTATTAAATATATCTGAGCTAAACAAACCTCTGCTTAATCTTGAAAATATATCTAAGTTTGGTAACAATAACCAGTGCATTGTTTTACCCTGTAGTCGAATGCACCTTTCAGATTCTGTTTGGTTTTTTTTTCTTATCTTATAAGCATTTTTCCCTGCCTTTTCTTTTGCTTCTCAAACAACATGCAAATTTTCATTAGAGTCTTTTTTGTGGTTTCTTCCAGCAGTTCAGAATATTGCATAGGTACAATATTTTAAATAAAAGCAGAAATAGATATATCTCATAACAAAAATAATTCTGAATTTGCATCAACATATTAAAAAACCTGCACCAATGTGTAACATTTGAGTAGTTCTTTTCTTATCATAACCAATAAAAATTTGTAACCAATTCCCTTAAATGGTGACAAATATCTATTATTCATTGAATACAAATGGCCAAAACCCATGTATTTTTTCCCTTTGGAAACAAAAGCATAATTTTTCCCAAACATAATATAATCTTTGACTTTTATTCTAAAGTCAAAACTTTCCAAAGTATGCAGACTGGTTCAATTCAACAGCTTTTTAAGCAGTATCAGGACAAGGAAGAGTTAAGGTGGGAACATAGCAGCTAGCCAGCAGAAAAGACTTTGACATTACCACAAAACCATAAATTGTATCACAGTGAGTGAAGAACTTATCTTAAGAAGAAAGGAAGGAAGGAATGAAAAAATGAAGGAAGGAAGGAAAGGAGGGAGGGAGGGAGGGAAGGAGGGAGGGAGGGAGGGAGGAAGAAAGAAAGGAAGGGGGAAGCAGTGGGCACAGAGTACCCTTGGCTGTCCTTCAAAAGAGATTGTTAAACCCTCCAGCCATAATTAACCCCAGATTCTTTGTTCAGTGTTCACCTCAGCTTATCAATTGCAGGCAGTCAACTACCCCGCCGCACTGCCCATATGAGTGTTCCTCCATGTAGCCTCCTCCCTGGCCTCTGTGAGAGCCACTGGTTGGCTGCAAGCCTCTCCTGAAAGCAAAGACAAGTCCTTCCTGCACTCCTGGCCTTAGAGCAAGAGAACAATAGAGGGAAACAGACCTTGCCCTGCCTCTTTCTTTTTTTTCTTCCTCAGAAAGACTTCCTTTCCAGACAATAAACTCCAAGTCATCAGCTCAGGCCCCGAAGTCCTGGAAATGGCCCAACAAAATGCTCAAAGGGGAGAGAAAAGGCTCATTGCCTCAGCCTTTTCAGGAAAATGAAGGAGGTTAGTAGACAGTAACAAATAATAATGACACAGGCAATCAGCTACCAGTACACTAGATCTGGGACAATCTCACTGGAGGTTAAGCGAGACCTGTCTAGCAGATTGCCACTCTTATGGTTATACAAGCCCCACCTGGCAGGAAAGACCTGCTTATCCCAGTTCTGCATCTTATAAATACAGGTGAATCTGAAACGTCTCTGGAACCACATACAGTGCAAATGTCAATAATATGTCCATCTAGCACTTGGACCTCCAGATTCAGTAAGCTTGAGCTTCCCACAGACATAAACAAATGGAACAGGACAGCAACATAGTAAAAGTCACAATATAGACCAAGACAAAGAGCTTTTACTCACCAGTCAGGTTTTCAGGAAAATGCTCATATGTCAGCAGTCTTGAGGGGACATCCCGGCCAACTCGCCATATGTTAGGGTCCAGGAAAAGTCCCACAAAAGACTACCATGCACATGTGCAATCAACAAGAGCATTTATTATCTCAAGAAAGATCACAGTATACTGGGGCTGACCATTCTACATAAAGACAAAATGGTGACATCCCCAAAAGGGATGTGTGGGCTCCTTTTAAGCATAGTCAAGGGGCATTCCTAGAACAGTTAGGTTATCTTAGATATGATTGGTTTAAGCAAGTGGCAATCATATTAGTACATTCTAATTGGGCTAGTCAGGGGCTGGGTAAGGCTATAGTTTTTTTCATTTTGGGCAGGCCTAGGAAAGTCCCAGCCTTTGTCCTTGAGTTGTTATGGAGGCTGACTGACTTAGTAAGCACTGACTGTGAGGACTGGCTCAGTGGCCCAGGCTTGGTATCTCCCTAGTCCTTGTTGTAAGAGCCATTAGTAATTAATTGCCCTTTGTTTGAGGCTCTCAGAAACTGCTTGTTCAGTCTCAGGAAACTGAAATTGAGGCATGATCTCTGAGAGAAGATTGAGCAGCATGTTAAGGCATCTCCTCCATCTTCTTACATAGCCCTAAGTGCCTTCATAAATAATTTGGAGAGATCTCATACTAGTAACTTAATAGTACACCTGAAAACTATAGAAGAAAGGAAGGAAACATACCCAATGAGGAGTAGATGTCAGGAAATAATCAAATGACAGGATAAAATCAATAAAATAGAAACACAGAGAATGATACAAAGAATCAATGTAACAAAGAACTGCTTCCTTAGAAAGTCAATGAGATAGGCAAACCTTTATCCAAACTAACTAAGAAGCAAAGATAGAATTATCAAATTAACAAAATCAGAAACAAAAAGGGAGACATAACAACAGACACTAAGGAAATTAAGAGAACTATTAGGTCATATTTCAAAAAAAACTGTACTCCACAAAAATTGAAGAAGTTAAAAGAAATGGACAAATTTCTTGATAGATAACACATATCAAAATTAAATCAAGTTCAGATAAATAATTCAAATATACATATAATCCTTAAGGAAATAGAAACAATCATGAAAAGTCTCCCAATCATTAAAAATGTGTAGGGCTAGACGTTTTAGTGCAGAATTCTATCAGACTTTCAAAGAGGAGCTAATACCAATATTCCTCAAATTATTCCACAAAATAGAAACAGAAGCAATATTGCCAAATTCTTTATATGAGGCAAGAGTTATCCTGATACCCAAATCACACAAAGATTCAACAAAGATAACTACAGACTAACTTTCCTCATGAACATTGATGCAAAAATACTCAATAAAAACTTGCAAATTTAATCCAAAAAGATCATCCACCATGATCAAGTGGGCTTCATCCCAGAAATGCAGGGATGGTTCAACATGAAAATCTGTCAATGTGATCCACCATATAAATAAACTGAATGGAAAAAAAACCCACATTATCTTCTCATTAGATGTTGAAAAGCCTTTGACAAAACCCAACACCTCTTCATTTAAAAAGTCTTGGAGAGATCAGGAATACAAGGGCCATACATAAACATAATAAAAGCAACATGCAGCAAGATGATTGATAACATCAAAATAAATGTAGAGAAACACAGAGCAATTCCACTAAAATCAGGAACAAGAAAAGGCTGTGCACTTTCTCCATATCTATTCAATATAGTACTTGAAGGTCTAGCTAGAGCAATAAGACAACTAAAGGCGATCAAGGGGATAGAAACTGGAAAGGAAGAAGTCAAAGTATAATTATTCACAGATGATATGATAGTATACATAAGTGAACCTAAAAATTATACCAGGGCAGTCCTACAGCTGATCAACACGTTCAGTGAAGCGGCTAGATACAAGATTAACTAAAACAAAAACAAAACAAAACAAAACAGTAGCCCTCTGTGGTTGATGTATTGTGTACCCCAATAAACTTATCTAGGGGTCAGATAACACAGCCAGCCACTATATTAAATCCCAGGAAGTGACGGCAGGGTGGAGAAGGATATATAAGACGTGAGGACCAGAAACTAGAAGCTTTTTGGGCTTTTTAAGCTTTTAGGCTTTTGAGCAGCAGTTCAGCTGAGATTCATTCGGGTTATGACTCAGAAACAGGAGTGACTGAGAAGTTGACAAGGTGAGGTTGTCTGTGGCTTGTTCTGCTTCTCTGATGTTTCAGAATTCACCCCAATACCTGGCTCCTGGGGGGGTTTTTTATTAAAAAAAAAAACCTTTTAAGATTCTTGCTACAGCCCTCCATATACAAACAATAAATGGGCTGAGAAAGAAATCAAGAAAATAACACCTTTCGACTAGCCAAAAGTCATATAAAATGTTTTGGTGTAATTCTAACCAAGCAAGTGAAAGACCTGTACAAGAAGAATTTCAAGTCTTTGAAGAAAGAAATTGGAGAAGATATCAGAAGATGGAAAGATCTCCCATGCTCATGGATCAGTAGGATTAACATAGTAAAAATGGCCATTTTACCAAAAAGAGTCACAATCCCCATTAAAATCCCAACACAATTCTTTACAGACCTTGACAGAGCAACACTCAACTTCATATGGTAAAACAAAAAGACCCAGGATAGCTAAAACAATATTGTATAATAAAAGAACTTCTGGAGGTATCACTACCCCTGATTTCAGGCTCTACTACAGAGCTGTAACAATAAACACTGAATGATATTGGCATAAAAACAGACAGATGGATCAGTGGGATTGAACTGAAGATACAGACATAAATCCACACACCTGTAAACACTTGATTTTCGATAAAGAACCCAAAATTTTCCAGTGGAAGAAAGAAAGAATAACTGGATGATGGCATGTATAAGAATGCAAATATATCCATGTCTACCACCCTGCACAAAACTCAAGTCCAAGTGGATCAAAGACCTCAACATAAATCCAGTTACACTGAACCTGATAGAAGAGAAAGTGGGAAACAGCCTTGAATGTAGGTACAGGAGACAACTTCCTGAACGGAAAACCAATAGTGCAGACACTAAGATCCGTTAATAAATGGAACCTCATGAAACTGAAATGCTTCTGTGAGGCAAAGGGCATCATTAATATAACATAACGGCCATGTACAGAATGGGAAAGATCTTAATCAACCCCACATCTGACAGAAGGCTAATTTCAAAAGTATATAAATAACTCGAGAAACTAGACATTTAAAAAAAAATAATAATCCAATTCAAAAATGGGGTACAAATGGAAACATAATTCTCTACAGAAGAATCTCAAATGACTGAGAAACAAAGAAATATTCAACATCCCTACCCATCAGAGAAATGCAAATCAACACATCTTTGAAAATTCATCTAACACCTGTCATAATGGCTAAGATAAAAAAACACAAGTGGCAGCTCATGCTAGTGAGGCTATGGAGAAATGGGGAACACTCCTCCATTGCTGGTGGGAGTGAGTACTTGTACAGTGACTATGGGAATCAATATGGTGGTTTTGCTGAAAATTGGGAATTAAACTACACCAAGACCCAGCTATACCACTCTTGGACATATACCCAAAAATTGCTGGATTATAGCACGAGGACACTTGCTCAATTACATCCATAGCAGTTTTATTTGTAATACCTAGAAAGTGGAAACAACCTAGATGCCCCTCAACTGAAGGATAGATGAAGAAATTTTGACACATTTACACAATGTAGTATTACTCAGCTCTTAAAAAAAATGGTATCATGAAATTTGCAGTCAAATAGGTGGAACTAAGGGGAAAAACATCCTGAGTGAGGTAATCCAGACTCAGAAAGGCAAAATTGTTATTTACTCCCTTATAAATGGGCATTAGCTGTAAAGTAAAGGATACTCATGCTATAGTCCACAGCCTCAGATTGGCTAGGTAACAAGGAAGGCTCAAGGGTGTGTGTGTGTGTTTGTGTGTGTGTGTGTGTGTGTGTGTGTGTGTGTGTGTGTGTGTGATAGGATCTCCCTGGTAAGGGGGAAATAGGTTTCATGGCTGGACTGGGAGTAGGTAGGGCTTGGAATATGAGGTATCAAGTAGAGGAGGGCTGGAGGAGGAGAGTAGTAAAGGATGGGACTGGAAAGGGGGGCATTTGGGGGTGAGATAGAAACCTTGTGCAAGGGAAACTTCCAGGAATCTATAAGGATGACCCCAGCTAAGACTACAAGCAATAGGGGATACATAGCCTGAACTTTCCATCTTGTGTGACCAAGCAAGACTTCCAGTGGAGGGATTAGGACACCAACCCAGCCACATAAACTTTGAACTATGGTCTGTCCTGCCTATGGGATGTGCTATTCAAAACAATGAAGAGTCCAGCTTGAGTCTCATGCCACAAATTTCGACACATTAATACTTAAATTGCTTATTTAAAAGAAGAAAAGATCATGTAGATGTAACCACAGGTCAGTCTTGTGGATCTGTCTTAAAACATCACATCTGAAAGACTGGTTCCTCACATTTTGACTCCATTAAATGTGTTCTGTTCACTTTAGAAATCTTAGGCTGAGCAGAATTGGGATAACGGAGGGTCCAGAAGGTAGGATGTTTCCATGTCTCAGTACCACGTGACCCATTGTAAGTGGGGCTGCTATGAGTAACCTAGTATCTTAATGGACACTTTGTTTTCTGATCCATGCAATGTAGGGAAAGAAGAGAGTCTGCACAAAGCACAGAAACAGAGGTTTGATGTATGATTTAAGCTTTAATAATGTTTCTTTTACAAATATGGGTGCCCTTCTATTTGGGGCATAAATATTCAGAATTGAGACTTCATCTTGGTGGATTTTCCCTGTGATAAGTATGTAATGTCCTTCCTGATCTCTTTCAGTTGATTTTCATTTGAAGTCTATTTTATTAGATATTAGGATAGCTACACAAGCTTGCTTCTTAAGTCTGTTTGATTGGAAGGATTTTTCCTAGTCATTTACTCTGAGGTAGTGTCTGTCTTTGAAGTTGAGGTGTGTTTTGTGTATGCAGCAGAAGGATGGATTCTGTTTTCGTATCCATCCTGTTAGCCTGTGTCTTTTTAAAGGCAAATTGAGACCACTGATATTAATGACCAGTGATTGTTAATTCTTGTTATTTTTTGGTGGTAGTGTTGTGTGTTTCCCTTCTTTGGTATTTGTTGCTGTAGGATTATCTATTGCCTGTGTTTTCATGGGTGCATCTAACTTCCTTAGGTTGGATTTTTCCTTCAAGTGCTTTCTGTAAGGCTGTATTTGTGAATAAGTATTGTTTAAATCTGGTTTATCATGGAATATTTTGTTTACTCCATCTATGGCAATTAAGGGTTTTTCTGGGTGTAATAGTCTGGAGTGGCATCCATGGTCTCTGTGTCTGCGTTACATCTGTCCAGGACCTTCTGGCTTTCAGAGTTTGCATTTTGAAGTCAGGTGTTATTTTGATGGGTCTGCCTTTATATGTTACTTGGCCTTTTTCCTTTACTGCTCTTAATATTTTTTCCTTTTTTCTGTATGTTTAGTGGTTTGATTATCATGTGGCGAGGGGACTTTTTTTTTTGATCCAGTCTATTTGGTGTTCTGTACGCTTCATGTATCTTCATAGGCATTTCCTTCTTTAGGTTGGGAAAGTTTTCTTCTATGATTTTGTTGAATGTATTTTCTGTGCCATTGAGTTGGTATTCTTCTCCTTATTCTATCCCTATTATTCTTAGGTTTGGTCTTTTCATGGTGTCCCAAATTTCCTGGACATTTTGTGTTATGACTTTGTTGGCTTCAGTGTTTCCTTTGACTGATTTCCTCTATTGTATCTTCAATACCAGAGATTCTCTCTTCCATCTCTTGAATTCTGTTGGTTATGCTTGCATCTGTGTTTCCTGTTCATTTACTCAGATTTTCCATTTCCAGCATTCCCTTAGTTTGTGTCTTTATTGTCTCAATTTCAGTTTTCAAATCTTGAACTGTTTCCTTCACCTGTTTAATTGCTTTTTCTTGACTTTCTTTAAGGGATTTATTGATGTCTTCCAATTTTTTGTTTGTCTTTTCCTTGATTTCTTTAAGGGAATTTTTAATTTCCTCTAGAAAGGCCTCTGTAGCTTGAGTTTTCCTGCCTGGCCCACAGTCAGGGCAAATCTCTCTCACCTGCCAGCCCCACAGCCACTCAGACCCGATCAAGTAAACACAGAGACTTATATTGGTTACAAACTGTATGGCCGTGGCAGGCTTCTTGCTAACTGTTCTTATATCTTAAATTAATCCATTTCCATTAATCTATACCTTGCCACGTGGCTCGTAGCTTACCGGTATTGGCATCTTCACATGCTGTTTGTCATCATGGTGGCTGGCAGTGTCTCTCTGACTCAGCCTTCCACTTCCCAGCTTTATTCTCCTCCTTGTCCCGCCTACACTTCCTGCCTAGCCAATGGCCAATCAGCGTTTCATTTATTGACTAATTAGCAACACATTTGCCATACAGAACATCCCACAGCAGGCCTCTGTCATCTACTTAAAGTCATTTTTAAGGTTGATTTCTTCTGCTTCTTCTGCATTGGGATGTTCAGGTCTTGCTGATATAGAATCACTAGATTCTCATGATGCCATATTGCTCTTTATGATATTGACTGTATTTTTGCGCTGACATCTACCCATCTCTTTCTCCACTCAGTGTAAGCAGTGTCTGTGTCTGAGGGAGCCTTTCTTGGTCCAACTGATACTCTTGGTTCAATGGGAGATCTTGGTCTAATTGGGATTCTTGGTCCAATCAGTGCTGATGGACTCTGTGTCTCAGGGAGCAGCTCTTGGTCAATTGGCACTGATGGGCTCTGTCTCAGGGAGCAGCTTCAGTCTCGGTGGCGGGTGGGTAGGTTTGGAAGGGGTGGGGCTGGTAGGTTACAGGGACTGGTGGGGGATGGTGGTAGTCCAACCTGCCTGCAGGATACCTGCCTGCTGGCCTGGAACTGTGACTGCAATGGATGGTGGTATGGGAGCACAGGGTTATCCCCATGGGCCCAAAGCCTAGAGCCTGGGGTGTTTGGATATGAAAACAAAGACTCACTTCTTAGTCCAATCGGTACTGGTGGGTCAATGTGTCTGTTTTTTAAAAAATCTTTTGTGTTTGTGTGTGTGTGTGTGTGTGTGTGTGTGTGTGTGTGTGTGTTTTCCTATGAGTGAAGGCTTGCACATACCACAGCAAACATGTAAAGGTCAGATGTCAATCTCAGGTGAAAATTTTCACCTCCCACAGACAGGGGTGGAGTGTGTTTGATGTTGCTGCTACAAATGGCTTTGTTTTTAAACAGAATTTAATTAAAGTTGAATAGTTGAGCTTTCAGTAAACATAAGAAGGGACTTTATATGAAGCATTTCTAGGTAGTATCTTTATTTTCTGTTAGTTCTTCAGTGCCTCATTTACATATTGACTTATTAACATTGAACATGCTTAAGGTTGCTTTAATTAATGTAATATTTTCATTAAGTTTCTGAAAATTGCATACATAGACATAATGCATTTTGTTCATATCCATCCCTATTTCTCCCCTAACTCCTCCAGCTGCTTTCTCATCCCTCTACTTGCTACCTCCTTATCTATCTGTCTGTTTGTCTGTCTATCATCTATCTATCTATCTGTCTGTCTGTCTGTCTATCGAAACAAGGTTTCTCTGTGAAGCAGTCCTGGCTGTTCTGGAACTCACTATGTAGACCAGGCTGTCCTTAAACCTGGAGATAGGCCTGCCCCTGCCTCCTGAGTGCTGGGATTTAAGGTGTGTGCCACTACCACCTGACTCTCATTTAATTTTAAATAACCTACAGAGTTGTATTAGTGTGGGGTACATACTCATGGTTATGTGACCATTGCTAATGTGTAGTAGATCTACTAAGGGCCCCATCATTCAAAATTTATTCTCTGTCCCCAAGAAGCCAATAACTGCTCAGTTAGGGGTAGAACTCATGAACCATACAGACTGGCTCGATCTTATTTTCTTATAACCTTTATCTCTCCACTTCTCAATATTCCCCAAAGTTGACTCAATATTTAAATTTGATGTTTCGAAAAGATTAGATTTTGAGCAGTTAGCTATTTGGTTGAGAAATTGGTGCGAATTTTGCCACTAAAACATCATTTTGTGAAATTTGTTGTACAAAATATGTGAGGATTGGGGATTTATAGAATCATGTGTTTTTCTTTCTGTTTGTCGCTTAAATTGAGATCCATGTTATTTTATACTAGTTGCTAGAACTCCACATCTGTAGTCAACCTAGACATAATAGAAACACAGGCCAAAAAGAAAAATAAATCTTCAAAGAAACAAATTCTTTGAAGAGATAAAGAGAAGAAAGAAGAGAAAGTGTATAGGAGAAGGAAAGAGACACATCAAATTAATAAAATCAAAGAAATGAAATCAAGGAAAAATACATCCAGCAACACAAACATACATACAAATTGGGTTTATTAAGAAAACTTCAGCACTACAGGTTTGATAATATCCAGAAAATTGATACTTTGCTACTGACATGCATTTCACCAAGCCTGAATTAAATGAAGTGTTCTGAGTAGTTTTATCTCAACTTGACACAAGCTAACATCATTTGAGAGGAGGGAACCTCCATTAAGAAAATGTCTTCATAAGATCCACTGTAAGGCATTTTCTCAATTAGTGATCAATGGGGGAGGGCCTAGTCCACTGAGGTGAGGTCATCCTTGGGCTAGTGATCTTGGGTTTTATAAGAAAGCAGGCTGAGCAAGCCATGAGAAGCAAGCCAGTAAACAGCATTCCTCCTCGGCCTCTGTGCCAGTTCCTGCTTCCAGGTTCCTGCCCTGTTTGAGTTCCTGTCCTGATTCCTTCAGTGATGGGCTACCATGTGGAAGTGTAAGTCAAATAAACCCTTTACTCCCCAATTTACTTTTGGTCCTGATGTTTCATCACAGCAATAGAAATCCTAACTAAGACATGAAGATACAGGAAACTTACATAGAATGACATTAACTATTTTTCAGTTAACTATTTAGTGAGACAGTAATAAAATATTTCCCTCCAATGACATGTTGTGGACTAAGTAGTTTCAATGTTGAATGCTGCCACTCATTTTAACAAAAAGCAAGCGTAATTTTTCTTAATTTATTTTAAAACCACAAAGATGAAGACATTCTACCAACTGATTTGGTTACGTCCAAATTTACCCCACTAGGTGGCAAAACCAAATGGGGAACCAATAACAAAAAAATACTATGGGCAATATCCAAGACAATTATTTCAATTGATACATAAAATTCATATTAATAAACTTAAAAAAATCAGTTAATGATAATAAATAACAACTGCCATGCAGATCCCAGCTTGCAATTTATATGTGCATATTTAAGAGGGAGTGTGTGGAGAGGTCAGGAAAATTTTAAAAAAGGGCCTTGAGAGTCTTAAAAATAAAACAGAGTATATAGGAGGTATAGGTAGTGTAATACATGGTGTAAAAATGTCAATATTGGAGGTTGAAGTTTTGAACTGGAGTGAGGAACAGAGAGGAAGAGCACAGAAGGAGATGTGAAAGGGCTAATCAAAACTAGGTGTGTTTGAAAACTGATTTAAAAAAAATCTGCTAATTTGTAAGGTAATTAGAAAGCAAAATAACAGTAATAAAATATTTTAAGTGTTGCTACACAAAACTATACTTTAAAATGAAACCCATTATTATATGTCACAATTAGGCCAATTATCATGTATAATTAATATAATTAACATATGCTAATACAATCTTAAAACATTGAACTGGAAAAGTTGAACATTTTCTCTCTAAGACCTGACACAAGACAAATTTGATTAGTTTCTTTTCTTTTTAAATTTTCGATTAAATTTTTTTTTGAGTTTATACTTTAATTACAACATTTCTCCCAAGGCTGTGAACTTTCCAAAGTTTAAGTCACAAAGGATGGAGAGTCCCACAAACCAAGAGAAATTGAATGGCAGCCAGGCTCTGAGAAGGACGGGAATTCCCCACCAATACAATGGTAGAATTTGGAAGATCCACCACTCTCCATTAACAAAGTCTCAGAACGTCTAGTGCCGCGATTTCCCATGATTTTTACTTAAAATTGGAACACACAGAAGAATCTGGAGATTACTACATCAAAGGAAAGGAAACAAAACAAAACAAACAAACCCAAACATTGCATCCAATACAAAAGGGCACAAAAATAAGGAAGAGAAGCATCAATACATGTTTATTGTTTTTTTGGGGAGGTGAAGGTCAGTGGGCTGTGGAAAAGGAGCCTTTTAGTCAAATTCTACTCAATGGCCAGACATTAAAGAGCTCAGAGCTTGGCCATGTCTCCAGTAACAGAATGCCTTGTGTCAATATTTTGTATATTTTTACTCTTAGATTTGAAGTCCCTATATTTTCCATTCTTTCTTCATTTCTCTGCTATGGATAAAATATATGGTTAAGGTCTTTAACTGATAAATTACTTGAAATGGAAACAAATATATATGTATATGACTATATAGTCATAATATATAAATTGGAGTATATAAACATTAATATAAAATACATCCACATTTATATATGAAATGTATAAAAATGAATACATATCCACATATAAAATATATAAAAATAAATATATCCATATATGAAAAATATAAACAATATATATACATATATATAAATACAATATTAAATTTCAAACAGATAATTTCTAAGATCCATCAGAACCGATAGATGTTCTGACATGAGACAGAATTTGTTTTCATTTTTCCAAGTCTCTGGATTAGGCTGTATGGTATCATCTTTTTTAATCATGTAGAGGGTATAAAAATGCACTGCACTTAATGAATAAGAAAGAACTTACATTTTGACAAAGCTGTTGGAAATGTGGAACGATGAACCTGAATTTGTATAAGGCCATATGGAATTTTCCAGAAGGGTCCCTCAGAAAATAGGATTAATGTATTGTTGTTATTGAGTCTCAAGGAAAAATGAGAAGGACTTTAATGAGTGCTTGTAATGTTTTAAGTAATTTTCCACTTTGTGAGGTATTAAATGAAGACTGATCTTGGTTGATTTATCTTTGAATTTTATACAACACTATTTTCATTCTAAAGAACACTGGAATTCTGTGGAAAAGTAGAGATTTCTCAAGAAATCCATGGAGGACATTGATGTTTGTAGGTAAGGTCGACCTTGTACCATGGAATTGAGTTATTTCACAGGGAATCAAAAACACATAAGTAGGCAATAATCAAGAAGGAGATACATAAAAATGTAATAAGAATCAAATATACATGGTACACAATGAAGCAAGACGAAAATACATGAAGAG
The DNA here is from genome assembly GCF_949786415.1 of Peromyscus eremicus. NCBI lineage: Eukaryota > Metazoa > Chordata > Mammalia > Rodentia > Cricetidae > Peromyscus > Peromyscus eremicus. Next base: position 34,912,563 of record NC_081439.1, on the reverse strand, counting down.
CCTTTGTGGCCATGGGTTGGGTGACCATTTCTTATTTAAAGTCTTTGGAATCTTGAAAAATAATTTTAAAAACATAAATATTGAATGATGTATTTGGGCAAATATTTGCAAATCCTTCTACTGACCAAAGGTTTGAATGGAGAAAATGTAGAGAAATCATCAGACAGAATCAGGAGAAAATTAGCAACTGACTGTAAGTTGCATAAATGGTTCAGAGACACATTTGTCAAATAACATACACAAATAACAAACAGATATAAATGTGTACATATATTTAGTATTGAAAATATAAAGTTAGAATAAGCTATGACCATTACCATGACATGATATTAACAACTGAGCCATAAAACAATGAGAATTTACATCATTAAAAATTTTTACATGGCCGGGTGGTGGTGGTGCACACCTTTAATCTCCAGCACTAAGGAGGCAGAGGCAGGTGGATCTCTGTGAGTTCAAGGCCAGCCTGGTCTACAGAGCTAGTTCCAGGACATAGGGCTGTTACACAGGGAAATCCTGTCTCAAAAAACAAACAAACAAAAACCAAACAAAAATTTTCACATTGTTGATGAGAATATCAAGTTATAAAAATATTTCATATTAGGAATCAAAATTGTAAATTTTTGCCCAGGAGATAAAACAGCACACTTCTTCACAAAGGCATTTACATGAACATTCTAACATTACAGAATGTTCCAGAGATACATGTCTAGTGATATTTAGTTGAATGAAAAGTGATTAATATCCATATTGTATTCAGTGGTCAAAGGGTCTGCCTGATGGAGAATTTATCATAGTTAAAAAAACAAGAGTCAAAAAACCCACATTTTCCACTTCTTCCAAATGAGAAACTTGGACTTTAGGAACATGAATGTTTGTGTTTTTTGACAGCTTTCCCACATCCACAGTGACCAGAAAGTTCAATTTCATGGCTTAAATCAAATTGGTCTCATCAGGAAGCTATCAGAAAAACAGAATTGTTGTCCATGGCTGTTGCTGCCAACCAGGATATAACAGAATTTCACTGTGGACAATCCATCCACCACATCTCAGGCCAAAGATAAATACTATAAAAGGTGGAGAAGATTCTGGGTCTTTCCAACACCTGTTGGACTCCAAACTCTGTCAGAAGCAGGGAATCCAGGCTCTATCATGGTGAAGTTCCTGCTGCTCGCTCTTGTGTTAGGTGTGTCCTGTGCACATCATAACAATCCTGACATCACTCCCTCAGAGGTATGTGCATTTGGGGATGAAAGGGTCTGGTGTGTTTATATACACCCTGAGTTTGGTTTGAGCATGTTCATCATACATCATAAAATATATCTCCATACCATATCCAAATCTTATCTGTAATTCAATCTTCGTGTTTTCCAACTCCTTACATGCTTTCAATGAGATCTGTCTACAGAGTGAAGGAAGGTTAAGATGAGAAAATTCCAGATTGGACTTTCCCTGTAGTTGACTGACACAGTGTGAACTGTATCCCAGTGTCCCAGGTTCTAGTGTTAAGGAGTGATGATGTCATCTCACGATTTACTCTCCAGGAAGAAGACATCTACATTTCACTAGTTCTACTTGTTGTCTGACCTAAAATATATGTAATAATTAGGATGAATGTTGCTGAAAAAAACAGGAAATGGATTGACTAACCGACATTCAAAATGGGTCTGTGCTCCTTAGGTTGACGGGAATTGGCGCACCCTTTACATAGGTGCAGATAATGTGAAGAAGGTACTCACAGGTGGACCTTTGAGAGCTTACTTTCAGCACATGGAGTGCAGTGACGAATGCCAGACACTCACAATCACATTCAAAGTCAAGTAAGTGACATTCACCCAATGCACAGGGACAGGACTGAGAAATAGGAACATGAATGTCATTGTGAAATTTTCACTCAAATACGTGGGTTATGCATGAAAAATGGAGTTGGTCTCCTAGGTGTATTCAGAGAACAGCAGCCACAGCCTGAGTTGTGTCTTTGACTTCAGCCAGATTGGCTCTGCCATTTTCCTATGGTCTTAGAATGTTGGGTAATTCTGGTTGAAATCAGTCCCAAATAGTAATGGTGTGTAGACAATTGAGGACAGTCTTCTCTTGGAACCTAGATTTACTGCCCATGCCAATCATGACCCCAGAGTTGCTGTTTCGGTCTTCAAAAATGGGTTTATTTACCCTAATCAAAAATTACTTCAAGGCAGTTAATGCTACCAACACAATAGTGAAATATTAGCAATCTGGAAAGAGTAAATTCGGAAGTGAGTTTTTGATTTTTTTTTTAAGGGTGGAAGGCGAGTGCCAGACACACACAGTTGTGGGGAGAAAAGAGAAAGATGACCTGTACATGACAGACTGTGAGTATGTATGCGTGTGTGTGTGTGTGTGTGTGTGTGAGAGAGAGAGAGAGAGAGAGAGAGAGAGAGAGAGAGAGAGAGAGAGAGAGAGAGAGAGAGAGAGAGAGAGAGAGAATGAGAATGGGCACTGTTGGCCCAGGCCTCACACTGAGGGGCCTGGATTCCAGAACAATTCCATCTGATAATTTCTGATTCAAGTTTCAAAATCCTAACTAAATTTCCAAATATTTATTGGACTATGGGAAGTTAAAGTGAATTACACACATTTCTGGAAAAAATTATTACAGACATGTCAAACTTTATCATGGGATATGAACGTCATATGGTTGACAACCATTGAAAATGACTGCAAGATCATCTAAAATATTAAAACTCATTCTCAATATTATTTCTTTTAGTTCAGATGATATGATTTTGTTGAATATGAAATTTGAAAATTTTACATATACAGAAAATACTTAAGGAGAGAATAACTCAAATCCCAAAGCTAAGAAGGGCAATATGTAATATAGCAAGTTGGCAAAAAAAAAATATTGTGTTTAATTTGAATTTTGCTTAAAACCAACAAGAGTAAAAATTCAGATTCCTGTGCCTATTATTTAGGAGAAGTCTAAATGATATTCAGAAGACAATATGATGATGCTCCCTGAGTGCTTTCTTAACTTTTTATTTTATGGAAAACTATACATTGTGGGGTTTTTTTTGTTATGGCTCTTAGGGTTTTTTTGAGGCAAGATTTCTCTGTGTAGCCCCAACAGTTCTGGAACTTCCTGTGTGGACCAGCCTGGCCTTGAACTCACAGAGAGTCACCTGCCTCTGCTTACCAAGTGCTGGGATTAAAGATGTGTGCCACAACTTCTGGGCTACAGTGTGTTATTTTAATATTAGCCTGATGAGTTTTACTTTTAAATAGGCTGTGGAGACTTAATGCAATTATAGAATTTCTTATTGAAAATAGAATTTTTTCTCATAAGAGCAAGGTGGAGTCTAAAGTATCTGTCCTACTTTGTAGCTCTCATTTCCAATTTATATCATTGTGAAGGACATTTGTGATGCAATTGAAGGAATAAAAGTGTGATAGGTATGTCAAATATAATGAAAAAAAAACCCTGACAATTCTACTGAGTTCTAAATTGTTTCTGCTTTAATTGCAGACTCTGGTAAAAATTATTTTCAAGTCTTAAAGAAGGCAGATGACATCATCATCTTTCACAATGTTAATGTGGACAACAGTGGAAAGGAGACAAATGTGATTTTAGTTGCTGGTGAGTGTGGTGCCTATCATAAGGTTTCTATTGCTGGGATAAAACATCATAACCAAAAGCAAGTGGGAGGTGGGAAAGGGTTTATTTAACTTACACTTCCACATTGTAGCCCATCACTGAAGGAAGTCAGGACAGGAACTCAAACAGGGCAGGAACCTGGAGGCAGGAACTGACAGAGAGGCCATGAAGGGGTGCTGCTTGCATTTCATGATTTGCTCAGCCTGCTTTCTTATAAAACCCAGGACCACCAGCCCAGGGCACACAATCACCCACAATAGGCTGGGCTTTCCTCCATCCATCACTAATTAAGAAAACATACTACAGAGTTTCCCACAGTGGGTTGGGCCCTTCCACCTCAACTGTCAATCTGGAAAATGCCCTACAAAGTTTCCCACAGACCAGTCTGATGGAGGCGTTGTCTTAATTGAGGTTCCCACTTCCCATGTGATCTCAGCTGTGTTAAGTTGACCAAAAAAAAATAGCTTGCTTTGTTTGATAAAGCTCTGAGGGGAGGGGCAGGGTAGAGTGGGGGCTGGGTGTTGGGAGTGGGCGTGGGTGAGTGCTGGATACAGAGGGTGAGGTGAGGGATTTGGGTGGTTGTTGATATTTGGTTCATGAACCTGTTCACCTGATTTAACTGTTCATTTCAATAATAATCAACAATTCCCAGGTATGGATTCTAGAATCTACACACAAATAAAATGGAAAGTCAGACCATGCAGACATTTAGTTCACAGGTTCCTACCATCAGGATTCCATACAGCCCTTTTTGAAAAAACATTATGCTGATGTGGAAAGCATGAATAAATGTAATCATAATAGTCATAATAATAAAAAATAATAACATAAATAAATACTTAGTCTTCAAGGTGTGGAAGGTCATCATTACTCACATTTTGATTCCATTAGATGTGTTCTTTTCACTTTAGAAATCTTAGGCTGAGCAGAATTGGGATGAGGGAGGGTCCAGAAGGTAGGATGTTTCCATGGGTCAGTACCAAGTGACTCATTTTAACTGGGGGCTGCTCTGAGTTACCCAGTATCTTAAGGGACACTTGGTTTTCTGTTCCATGCAATGTAGGGAAAGAAGACAGTCTGAACAAAGCACAGAAACAGGAGCTTAAGGAGCTGGCCAACAAATTCAATATTCCAAATGAGAATATCCAGCGCTTGGAGCCCACAGGTAACACCATTGTGCTTCACACAGCACATAAATGCATCTGAAAATATTCAGAACAATCATTGATTCACACTTTTAAATTTCAAAATCACTGGGAATATTAAAGGAATCTAATAATGTTTTTTATTTGTGCTTATTTTCTCCCTTTCTCAAAACAATCTTTCATAGACACTTGTCATCAATAAAGACCCTGTATGGGTAAGTACAAACAGGGCAGAAGAGCTTGCTCACTGTTTAATCTGATAGAATTCATCCTTTAGTCTATTAGTTATATATTTAATAGAAAATATATATATATATACTTAAATGTGGCAAAGCTATGATTGAAATTGCCATTAGTCTTCATAGCAAGACAAAAAGCAACTCTTCCCTAAAGCAAAGTGTAGATTTCTTTTATCTTGATGTAAAAGAATTTTGTGAAATTCTCAATTGCTAAAAATGAGTAATATTTGTGGAATTCAAGAATGTATCTTGTGTTTGGAAATACTGTAAATGTAGATGAACTTTCTAGAAATCTCCTGAGACACAACCTTGCACATTCTTTCCTTTTGTGGTAGATAATCAATATTTATATAGAAAACTGTCTATCTAAAGCCCAGTACAAAGCTATGGAAGTCAGCAAGGACAAACATAAGCCTAACCCTGTGACATTTGTCATTTTTATCAAACCTTCCACTATAGTCCTCATCCATTAAATTTTTGTTTCATTTGCAATCTCAGAAAGTTCATCAGTCCCATCAGCTCATGAACAACTTATTGTTTTGTTTGTTTGTTTTGCTTTTTGCTTTTGAAGCTTCACAGATGACAGCAAGATCAGGAATATTTCCCACATCACTTTTTCCGTGAAAACAGAATCATGACAATGAAGATAACTCACCTTTCATTTTTTCTTTTCATCTTACCTATGAAGCCAGAATCTCTGAAGCAAGAATCTCTGCTTCATGGATTTTCTTCCCATCCTCCTACCACAGTACTTACTCTTCCACTGATTAAATAAATTGATTTCCCATGCATACATTTCTGTCTTCAATCAGCATGATATAATAATAACCAACAAACAAAAATATGCACTCCACTCTAACTATTAAAAAATATTCTAGTTTGGGATGACTAGTTCAGATAAGTAATTGCCATTGCAAAAGACCTGGGTTCAGTTCCTATCAACCACATGGCAGTGCACAAACATCTGTAACTCCAGCTCCAGGGAAACCTGCACCCTCTTCTGGAATCCACAGGTACTGCATCCAACTAGTTCACATACTCATAAACAGACACACAAAATAAAAAATAAAATAAATCTTTTTAAAATGTGATTAACCAGGCAAGGTGGTACATGCTGTTAATTCCAGGGCTTGGGAAGCAGAGGAAGGTGTATTTCTGTGAGTTCAAGGCCATCATGGTCTATATATTGAGTTCTAGGACAGCCAGGGCTACATAGTGAGACCTTGTCTCAAAACAAATCAAAATGTAAATCAATAAAAATAAGATAAAACTGAACTAGTCAATAATAGAACAAGAAATAATTTTTATTGAGAATGAGTACATAATTCATTGATGTGTCTTAATTAGATGGGAAAATATTATCCACAACATCATAAACATGATATTCAGGACATAATGTAAACTTTCTATGATATGTCTTTCAGTACATGAGGCTTGATAGCCAGGATGGCCTAAGAGCCAGAGGGGGGCACTCTTAGGAATTGAGCTGAATGTCTCTCTGATGTTTAAAAAAGATAAAAGAACATTTTAAAACATCTGCCAAAAGTGTTATTTTTTCAGGGATATAAAGTGGAACATCAGTACCCAAAGGCATATTCTATTCTTTTGGCAGAGAGGTACAGCATTCCCTTAATGGGGGGGACCTTAAAACTACTGTACCATGAACATTATGGTAGTGTTAGATATCTGAGTTTTGTCTCAGATTTAGAAAACAATAGAGAAATAAGGTGAAAGATAAAAACATAGAGGCAACAGCTTGCACACAGATACTCACCCATGCCCATTCTCATGCTACACTTTACAGGAGGGTCTGTCCTTCCTTTTTACAAGAAAAACACTATTCTATTGTCTTTGGTGCAGGAAGATACTTTGCAGGCTACCAAAAGAGAAACATAAACACCAACCCAGCCACAAACCTTTTGAGCTACAATCTATCCTGCCTGCAAAATATGCTAGGGCAATGGTGGCATATAACTTGTGTGAGTAACCAACTGATGTCTGATTTGACTTAAGACCCATTCCATGAGAGGGAAACAATACCCAACACTGCTTGGGTGTCCTAGAACCAGAGATTAGATAGCTCAGAAACATTGAATAAAATCAAATACTCTTGGTTTTAGAAAGAAGCAATGATAAAATGACTCCTAATGATTTCTGCTTTACTCATAGTTCATTGCCTTATTCAGCCATCATCAGAGAGACTAACTCAGGCAGCACATGAGAATATATACAGAGACCTACATCTAGACATTACAAAGAGAGAGAGACTTTGGAACACACAACTCTAAACGGGATATCTTCATCGAATCCCTCTCCTGAGAAATCAGAAAAGGAGTTGGGGAGGCAGAAGGGATGGAGGCCACCAGAAGAATGAGTCTCTCTAATCAACTGACCAATTGCATATGAATTTACAGAGACTGATGCACCAAGCACAGGGCCTACACAGGTCTTCACCAGTTCCTCTGCATATATATTATAGCTTTCTGTGTAGTAATTCTATGGGATTCCTGAGTGTGTGAACGAGTGGATTTTGTAATCTTGTGCCTTCTCTTGGGGCTCTTTTCCCTCTCTTGGTTTACCTTGTCCAACTTCAATGTATTTTTTTCTTATTATATTTTATTTTTAGTTTTGTTGTTAAAAAAGGAAGAAAGAAAAAGAAATCATGCTGTACCTTTAAAAAATGAAAACATAGATAATACAAATAAAGAATAGGTCATTGAATTTCATCAATGTTTTAAATGATTTTTCATCATTATTTTTCTAAACTGTGTATTGGAATCAAGACTCTATGAACTGCTTTGATATCAGCTTACTTTATACAAAATAGCAGTGTTATTACCATTTTTATAGACATTTATAATTTTTTAGAGGAATTTTGTATTTCCTCTTCAGTTTCACACATTCCTTCAGTGGGATTTTTTCCCCTTTCTGCATTTGATGGGGGAGAGTTAGAAGAGATACCGGTTGGAATCCTGCATGGAGTATCTGTTAATCAGTTTGCTGTCAGTTCATAAAAACCAACAATCTCTTTTTACTCTCCCCATCAAAATAATGATATGCCCAGAAAAGTCACCTGAAAACAAGGTGAGACTATGTGTGAAGCTGGTGAAAACAGTGAGAACACTGTGATATGAATTAATTTTTGAGTTCAAATAATAATGCAAACACTCAAACACAACTTCCTATGCCCTATTTTCATGTTCAAAGGTGTATCTAAAATCCATTAATGATTTGGTAATGTTTATCTGTTTATCTCAGGTAGTATATCTTCCAATTTTACCTGTTACTGAGTTGTAGAATCCACTCAGTGATGATCTTCTGCAAAAATCAAAATAGGAAGTATATGTAGTCTGAATGGTTCACATAGCACATAACTTCATCCATGTTTCCTTATGAGCAACAAAACAGAAGTCCAAATCTTTCCCCTTTTGTTTGTCAGAATACATTTCTATCACAATATATCTAAGATATTGATTTAACATCAGGAACTTTAAAGTAATTTGATTGATGAGCTTGTGGACTTATATAAAACAGTAAAGTGTTGCTCTCCTTTAAGACCTCATGTCTGAAGTAGAGTTAACATTTAGTGAAATGGGTTAGATTTGTTATTATTCAAGTAATTTTGATGGATAAGGGGGTGTGTACTTGAGATTAATTCATTCCTGATGACTCATGATTATGTCTTTAATTCATCTCCAATGTCATACTTGTTAAAACGCCTAAGGACTGCAGTGTTACATACTCCACAGAGGAAGTATATATGCATTGAAAAATGAAGTTCTTTAATCATCATGATAATGTTGAAAACACATGAGTGAATATATGTCTCTGCACCAGTGCAACTTATGGAAAAGATGATGAAAACATTATTGTTCTAAGAAACAGACAGGAAAAAAACTGCTTTCTCCCATATAAAATTGGATATATCTACCCAATGCTGCAGTCACATGTGTTTTATAGTCCAAGGTATTAAGAAACCCCACTTGAAATAAGATGGCGATTTTTTGACACAGAATACATTATAATATCAACTAGGAAGAAACAATGTTTACTTGATTAGATTTCGATATCGATTCTACTGTTTGAGTTTTCTTATTTTTAACACACCACTGTCAACCCATTCATTAATAATTGTCTCTATTGTGTGACTGTACCTGGCAATGTAATATTAGTTTTATGAAGCTATAGACTTAAGGGAACATCCTCTATCATCTGATGCAAAACACACATGTCATGTATCTTCCCATACTTTCCAGACTCCAACAAAACCTATGTAGAGTCACCTTTGTAATGTACCACAGGGTAATATTCATGTGAACACGAAATGAGGAAAGCTCTCTAGAAATTACATTAACTCAAGCTGGATATTTTTAGTATTCAAATTTTACAACTTCAATATTTAACTTTAGTTAATAATTCGTTAAATATTTTAATTATTAACAATGTTTTTATTTTTAATAAATTGAATTATATGGTGAATCACATTTATCATTGTCAGGAACATGAACATACAGTAGGATTAAACATATTTAATATAAAATTATTTCAGTTCTTCTTTATTGCTCTTGGGGATAATACTGATGGGAATCATAGTTGATCTTTTGGTGTTGGAAGATGCAACATAGATTTGTTACACAATTGCTATATAATTAGATCATAAACCTCCACTGTAACATTTGAAATAATCTGTTTCAGAAAAATATTTGATAAGGCCTCATTTTCTATATTCAGTGAATTATATACTGGTTTGTGCCTTTGTCCTTATTTATTGATGTTTGTAATAGTTAATAATGTCAAAATCTTGGGAGTCATGACTCTGTGTATCACTCTTGTATGTGTTTAAAGAAATGTAAGTATGAGACAGGGATGTTTGGAGCTGTGACCTAGGAATCCTTAGTAATCTAACTTCTCATTTTAATCCTGTCTACACCATAGAATCTCTTCCCCAGTGTTCTTGATGACTACGTAAATACTTAAATGGGCAGTGAGACAAGGTAAACATTGTACCAAGTTTGTGAGTTCTGTCATTGTGGTGATGGGAAAATAAATAAAAAGACAAAATCTCAGAGGAATGATGTTATTATAATTTCAAAATACTACAACTGCTGCTGCTGTTGCTGCTGCTGCTGCTGATGATGATGATGATAGTCAAAATCTCCCCTGAAAATGTTTCTAACAATCTTGATATGTATCTACTTAAAATGTAGAAGTTGATTGTAGAAATTTCCACAGTGTGGTCCCTGGAGGGATTTAGGAGGGAAAACAAGTTTGTGCATGAAGCACATTATACTGAAATGGTTGAGTCTCATTTATTACTCACAGACATAGTAGAAGGGTTTAATTTGTGTTTTTATTTAAACAACTGCCATATGTTGCTACTTGAACATAAGTTTATATCCTAAAGCATGTCTACTGAATGGGATTTTCCAGTCTAGTTACTGATGTGATGCCATACAGTAATTCCAGCATGTGACTTTGACAGTCACCTTGTAGACCAGTCTGGTCAGAGAGTTAACACTGTATGAAAGTTATTGCTACTTTTCTAATAATGACTTTTTTACTTTTTTTATACTATAATTACATCATTTGCCCCTTCCCTTTCTTCTCTCCAGCCATTCCTATAAAAGCCTGGCTCTCTTCCAAATTCATTATCCCCATTTCTTTAACTCTGTAGATACACAGATTGTATATATATATATATATATATATATATATATATATATATATATATATATATAATCAACATAAATGTACATGAACAATATATATGAAAGCAATAGTCTTGTTTTTATCACATTGTAATAAATATCTGCTTTTAATTCAGTGATTGCTTAACACACATTCCTCTCAATGAATTAGAATTTCCCATGGGATCTGTTTATGGAGAGAGACACTTAATTGTCCATTACACTCATACAGTAAACACATATTTATATATATATATATATATATATATATATATATCACTCCTATAAATATATATTTCTATAAATATATTCCTTAATATATAGGTACAATTATATTCCTATGAATATTTTAATATATTTAGGTGTTATTCCTACATATATATATATTTATGTTATTATAAGTATATTTCTATGCTACATATTTATAAATACAAAAGTACAACTTTATTCCTATAAATATTTATTACTTTCCCTTTTATTGAAAATAGATTCTGTTCTCATACTATATATATATATATCATTGCTGTGGGATGGTCCTTCTGTACACTGTGAATGTGTGTTGCTCTCATTAGTTGATAATAAAGCTGTTTTGGCCTATGGCAAGGCAGGATAAGGTTAGGCAGAACAATCAAACTGAGGACTCAGATGAAGAGGGGTAGAGTTGGGGGGAGAGGGGAGCCAGCTGCCCAAGAAGCAAAATGACAGAGGACTGGTAAACCACGGACCATATAACAATGCATATATTAATAGAAATGGGTTAATTTAAATGTAATAAGCCTGAGCCATTGGCCAAGCATTTATGATTAATATAAGCCTCTGTGTAGTAATGTGGAAAATGGCTGCCAGGTATTTGAGACTGGGCATTCAGGACAAAAAGCTCTGCCTCTCTTGACATATCATGATTACAGTTTCCATTCCCTTTACTCCTCCCAGTTCCTCCCTATCTCCCCTCCCCTCCAGATCTACTCCCTCACTGCTTCTCATTAGTAAAGGACAGGCTTCTAGGAGATAACCAAACATGACACAATAAAATATAGTAAGACAAAGCAAGAACCATCACATCAAAGTTGGACAAGGCAAACCAACAGATGTAAAAGATCCCCACGAGAAGGCATAAAAATCAGAGACCCACTAGTTCACACACCTCAGGAATCTCACAAAAATACTAAACTGAAAGCTGTAATATATATATTCAGAAGACCTGGTGCAGACCTGTAGGCTCCGTCATGCCTCTTCAGTCTCTGTGAACTCATATGAGCTTTGCTTAGTTAATATAGAGAACTTTCTTGTCCTGGTGTCCTCCATTACCTCTGGCTCTTACATTCTTTCATCCTCTTCTTCCCTGGGGTTCCCTGAGCTCGGAGGGGAGGGGTTTGATGGAGAGATCTTATTTAGAGCTATGTGTTCCAAGTTCTCTCTCTCTGTGCAATGTCTGACTGTGGTTCACCATATCTGTTCCCATGTGCTGGAGGAGGAAGCTTCTCTGATGGTGGTGGAATAAGACACTGATAGGTGAGCATAGCAGAATATCCTTAGGAGCCATTTTATCACTACTTTTTTTTTTTCAAGACCAGTAGTATTGTATTTATCCTAGGTCTCTGTGCTATCTAGTCTCTGGTTCTTGGCTGCTCAAGCAGTGTTGGGTATGGGTTCCCTTTTGTGGAGTGAGTCTTAAGTCAAATCAGACCATGGTTTATACTCCCACAAGTTCTGTGTCACCATTGCCCAGGCACATCTTGCAGGCAGGTCAGATTGTAGATCAAAGGTTTCGTGTCTGTTGGTGTTTGTGTTTCTCATTTGGTAGCCTGCAGAGTAACTCCCCATACTAAAGACACCAGGATGAAGGGGTCAAAGGTTCTATGTAGGCACCAGTTAAACCTTTCCATGTTCAATGAGTTGTGTAGGCATTGTCTTCAGCAATCAGGAGCTGCTGTCGGTTTGTGGAGAACAACCTATTGTCTTGGCAACAGCCTGGGTTATTTGGAAATTTCTATGGGATTCTTTTGGCCAAAAATCCTATAAATATGTTCCTATAACATATGTATTCCTAAATATACAAGTACAATTATATCCCTGTAAATATTTTGTTGTTGGTTTAACTTTGACTCTTTGCTGTTTAGGGGGGCCTAAAGTGAAGGAATTAAAAATCTCCTCATGGAAGCTGCACTGTGACCCAGTAAGTCACGCTACATACTCCTTTGTCCATACATCTCTACTTCCAAGTGTTCATTGCAAAGAGTCATTGGTCTGGTTCGAGGCCTCTGGTCTCCACTACACTTTTGGTGCTGGGCCCCCACTAGGACTCTTCCTGGACATCCCGCTGCTGCCCTGTGTTATGGAGACCCTGAAGCTCTGAATCTTTGGGTCCGGTTCCTTCTTCGTGTGCTCCAGCAGATCATAGATGACGTGGATGTTGGGACAGGCAAGTCATAACCCTGGGTCTGGGTCTGGACAGCTGTAGGGTTGGTCCCATTTCCAGATGGCAAATGGGAAACGGGGACAGTTCTCCCGAGTGTTCCAGCTGGTGGGGGTCAGGGATGGCTCTCCCACTCTTATGACCACAGGGCTAGCTCTCTTACCTGCCTCCCATATTGATGGGTGAGGCGACGGCGGGGGGCAGGGAGGAGGGCACCTCTCCCTGCCTCTGTTGCCACAGATAGATGGGTAATGGAGACTTGTCTTCCATGGTCACAGCTTCCGGGCTGGCTCTCCTACACCTGTGCTACCAGTGTTGGCTCAGTGGTGCTGCCCTGGCGAGGTGCAAGGCCTGCCCTCCCGAGTGTTGCAACTGGTGGGGGACAGCTATCCTGCACTTGTGACCACAGAGCCAGCTCTCCCACTGCCCCAGTTGTTGATGAGCAGGGGTTGGGGTGGGGGGTTGGAGGAATGGCATCTCTCACAATATTGCTGTGTGGTAGGTGAGGGGTGGGGCTAGTTCTCCCACACTTTCGTCCTCAGGGTTGGTTCACTTGTGCTCTCATCAACAAGATGATCTCTGCTGTGCTCCCCAGACAAAGCACACGGCTCTCTTTCGCATGTGTTGCTGCTGGTCAAGGGTTCAGCTCCCTCACCATCTCAGCCCACTCCCTTCCTCTCTCATCTCTTGAGATTTGCCTCTGTCCACAGGACCTGAACCATACTCTCTCTCTCTCCCGTAAAACACCATACCATACTTCTGCTCACTCTAATAACTGTTTTCTGGCTGGTGCTGCAAGGTGCCAGGTGGGGCTATGTTTTCTCTTTGGCCGGGGTGGGCAGTCCCAGGCCTGTGTATATGTCACACTTTCTCACTCAGGTCGCCGTGATGCAGGGCTGGTCCATGCTTCCTCATCAATGGAAAACATTATTGTGCCCAATTGCCCGGAGCTGGGCTCATGATTGGTGCGTTCAGCTGCGTTCAGTCTCCCCTGGCCATATGACTTGGGGTGGGCGCTTAGCTAGATTTCCCCTAAGGGCCAGGGGTAGAATCCCCTGCCCCTGCAAGGTTGTGTTGTGTCCATAACCAGTTCAGGTTGTGTCGGAGGCTCCTGCTTGAATGTGACTCCCACAGACCCAAGAGTCTGGGGGGGGGGGGCATGGACAAATATTTTTTAAATAGTTATGTGGATCCTAATATTTCTTCTTTTTAACATAGTATTTCCAACCCTTTTATTCACAATCATCTCTACTTCATTAATTCTACCCACAAGATGTTGCATTTGGGTGATATAAATGCTGCATTAGGGAAGCCTTAGGAGGGGAAATATTTTAACCAGGGAGATGGCTCAGTCATTTAAAGTGCTTGCTAAAGCAAACATTAGGACCAGGGTTCGATCCCCAGAATCCGTGAAGAAACAAAGTTGTGGTGGCTCACACCTGTCATCTGCCACTGGAACAATGAGGGGAAAGACTCATGGGTGCATCCTAGGTAGCCCTGCACGTTCCTTCCACAGGTAAAACTCCCCTCTTCTATGTTTTCAACACGTTTTTAGTTGAAACAGAATTACATCACCCTCTTTCTCTCCCTCCATCCCCTCCCATGCCCACCCACCCACTCTCAAGCTGATACCCTCTTTTTCTTCTGTTTTTGTTACTGATCCCAAACTGCAGCCTTTTGAGGACCTTCCATGAGCATTCCAAGGGCATCCTAGGTAGCCATCCTGGATCACTTGAAGGTTCACATAGATCTTGCATATATATCAAAAACAAATTATTGGTTGAAAGAAAGAGTACATGACATTGGCTGGAGACAGTGTCACAGGATAGATTCAGAGGATGTGGAGAGAACGGAGTGAGGATGAATTTGATCAAAACACATAGTATGCATGTATGAAATATTCAAAGACTAATAAAAATACATTAGAAAAAGAATTCTCAAGATGGGTAAGAGTCTCTAAATAGAATGGGAGGCATCGAAAAACCGCAGAAAAAGTTGTTCTATACCCTTTAAATGCACACACACACACAGACACCAAAAAACATTGGAAATATTTTTGTTTTCGAAAAATACTATTTCTAGCCTTCCAAAGTTATGTAAACATTACTAGCACATGTGTAAGATCATGTTATATATGTAAGATCTATATGAACATGGAAATTATAAAGCACTCAAGCCCTCAAATAAGCTGAAGTAATGAGAATTTTTTTATCCTGGAGTTTAGTAATAATTGAAATGCAACTGAAAACATATACACTGGCTAAATCATATTCAACATAAAGTCTTCTTTGCTTGAATTATTTCTTTTAATTTTTGACATTATAATATAATTGCATCATTGCACTCTTCTTTTTCATGCCTGTGAACCCTCCCACATGCCCATCTTTTCTTCTTACACTTTATTAATCATAATTGCATTCATTATCATTCATTCATTATTGTTTGTATTAGTCTTTGTTACAAATATTTGTATATGTATATGCATATATATTCATAAATGCCTAAGTAAAACCTAGTTAGTCTGTATAAATCTTTTGAAAGCCAACTGTATCAGTAGTTATGAAGGTAAGGAAGTTACAAATAGCTATTGGAAAATGATGGATAAAATCATCAAGTGACCATGCTCTAATTATACCTTTGTATATAATTTTCATCAAAACTTAAAAAGTCATCTGGATCATACAGATTAGGCACTTACATTGTACTGCATAATACCCATTACCATGACTTTTTACATTTCCCTGTTCATACAAAAATAGCCACAAATACTCATGAATCTTCAATTTTGGTATAACTTTACCCTTTCCCCTTTTGATTTGAGAACTTCAAACATTGTATTCCTTATGTACCAAAAATAATGAATGGCTTATTTATTTATTCGATATGCTTTTTTTTTATTTTATACACTTATGTGGCATATCCTGTTGGCTCTCATCGCGTCCTTTCTTTTCACGCACCCACCTCTTTCAAGACCCACCCCTTCTCACATTCACATCACTGATAGATTTATATATTTGTTTGTTTGTTTATTTATTGTTTTTTAGTTTAACATTTTTTATTCTTTGATAATTCATACATGTATATAATGCATTTTGTTAAGATTCAATCCCCTTGTCATCCTCTCTTATCTGCCCCCTCTCACTGCCTCTGGACCCTTCTTTTTTTCCATTATATCCTCCTTTGTGCTGGATAGTTTTATGTCAGCTTGACACAACTAAAGTCATTTGAGAAGAAGGAACCTCAATTAAGAAAATGCCTCCATAATATCAGACTGTAGGTAAGCCTGTAATGCATTTTCTTTTGTTTTTCCAACATAATATTTTTGTTCATTATTTGTGAATTTCTCATCATTCACCCTGATTACACTCACTTTCCAGTCCTCCCAGGTCTACCCCCACCCACGTGACCTCCCCCCAAAGAAGGAGAAAAAGATGAAGACAAAGACGAAGACGAATAAGAAGAAGAGGAACAAGAAGGAGGAGGAGGAGGAGGAGGAGGAGGAGGAGGAGGAGGAGGAGGAGGAGGAGGAGGAGGAGGAAGAGGAGGAGGAGCAGAAGTAGAAGAAGAAGAAGAAGAAGAAGAAGAAGAAGAAGAAGAAGAAGAAGAAGAAGAAGAAGAAACACCAAGTCCAATTTGTGTTGTCCATATGATCACTGGAGCGTGGTCAAACTCCCAGTGGTCAGCCCCTTAAAGAAAACTGAGCCCTTTTGTAGCACGAATCTTAAAAGGTCTTATTAATAGAACAACCTGGGGAGCCAGGTATTGGGGTGAATTCTGAAAGGTCAGAGAAACAGAACAAGCCACATCCAACCTCACCTTGCCAACTTCTCAGCTGATCTTTTTTCCTCAAACTGGAAGCCTCTGAGTCCTCACCAGAATGGATCTCAGCTGAACTGCTGCTCAAAAGCCTAGAAGCTTAAAAACATCTCTAGTTCCTGGTCCTCATGCCTTATATACCTTTCTGCTTCCTGCCATCACTTCCTGGGATTAAAAGCATGTGTCCTTCCCAAGCAAGACATGAGATCTCAAGTCCTGGGATTAAAGGTGTGTGCCACCGTGCCTGGCTTCTATGTCTATCTAGTGGCTGTTCTGTTCTCTGACCCTAGATAAGTTTATTGGGGTGCACAATATATCAACCACATCCTTCCTCACCCATCCCTCTTGTACATTGTAAAGATTTGCCACTCGAATTGGTTTAACAAAACACTTACTGGCAGTAGCTAGGCAAGAAGTATAGGTGAGGCAACCAAATTAAGGATGATGGGAAGGAGAAGGGCAGAGTCAAGAGTCAGCAGCCAGAGGCAGAGGGAACAGGAGATGAATATGCAATGCCGATAAAGGTACCACCATGTGGCAAAGCATAAACAGCAATATGGGTTAACTTAAAATGTAAGAGCTAGTTAGTAGTAAGCCTGAGCTATTGGCCAACCATTTATAATTCATATTCAGCCTCTGAGTTGGTTATTTGGGATTGAGCAGTCAGGACATGGAAAACATCCATTTACATATGGTATTCCAACTTGTGGCTAAAATTTTCTCATAAAACCTGACAAAGCTTAAAAAAGGATTCTAGACACACAAGAATGGAGTCAAGCATGGCCTTTTCTGAAGTGGGCTCTGTTTGCTGGCAATGAGCAGAGGCACACCTCCTTTAAGAGATGGCTTTCTGGCTTGGGGCTAGCTACATAAACAGGCAGTTCTTTTAAAAGACCCTGCTACCAAACACTTACATGGTGTTTATGAGTAGCCAGTGGCTAGTTACTTGGTGGTGGCATAGACCTAGAAACATCTCAGAGTTGGCATGGCAAACATGGGTCCCAGAGCTGATGGTAAACATGCCTCTGCCGTGAGACTAGACTCTCAAGAAACCAAGGGGGAGGAGCCAGCACCAGCACATCGTGATCTACGTTACACAGCAGTTTCTTTGCTCATGCAGACAGAAAAGGTTACAGATGAGCAGTAAGGACAGATTTAGACAAAAAGAGCCTCTAAATGGGTCACAGTGTGTTTAAAAAATATGCACATTCTTGGAAAAGAGAGAAAAAAGAATATATGCAGGCTTTGATTAAAAAATATAGCTTTAAAATAAAATCATTAAAAATGAATAGAGTAGTAAAAAATATAATAAGCCATATAAAGATGGAAAATACACAGAGTCTAGGTACTGTATGTTATTGTGTTGTCTTTTTTTCTGTCCTTGATGTACTTCCTGTCTTTTTTTCTGTCCTTGATGTACTTCAAGGTTGTAAACATTTTCATTGGGTTCAATATTTAGGTCATAAGAGAATGTCTTAGAAATTGGAGCACCATTTCTAAAACTCTATTAATATACTCCTTTTACAAGCCTGAGAAATCAGAGAGTAATCAACAGATACATGAAAATATACAATTCATAGAAGATATGACAAGGACTATCAAAACACATTTCTTATGAGACTATTCAGTAGAACATTCTAGATACCTAGGAAATGCAGAAATAGAGAAAATAGAGACCAAGGTGTACTGTATCAAGATAGAAATATTAAATATGTATAAATCAATGGTAAGAAAAATAAGACTAAATTTCACCAAGTAACTAATAAAGTATAAGTATATGGAGTCTCCATCAGTCACTGGATAAAGGCTCTATGATGACAGCTAGGTTATTCACTAGACCAGTCACCAGAGTAGACCAGTCCAGGCACCCTCTGGACCACTGCCAGCAGACCAAGGTGGGGTCATCCTTATGGATTTCCGAGAGCCTCTCCAGCACCCTGCCTCTTCCTATTCCCATGATGTCCTCATCTATCATGGTATCTTCCTCCCTGCCCTCCCACTCTGTCCCTGTTCCAGGTTGGCCTTCCTGTTTCCCTATGTTCTCCTCCCCAACTCCTCACCCTCTGCCACCCCCCCACCCGATCCGCTCATGTAGATCTCATCCATTTCTCCTTCACAGGGTCATCCATGTGTCCCTCCTAGGGTCTTTCCCTGTTAGCTAGCCTCTCTGGAGTTGTGGGTTGCAGTCTGACTACTAATGAACAAATGATAACTGTTAAGAGACATTTGATTATGAAAGCTGCTAGATTAAACAAACGTATAAATTTTAAAAAACTTTGACTTCAAAAATTAAGTCAAAAGATATGTTACTTTGGGAAAGAGTTTCTTCTTTTATTTCCACAGGAAATGAGAGGCTATGGATTCATTTTGGGTTAAGAAAAACTAGGTTTTATCAAGGAAGAATCCCTGAAAAATCTCTGATGGGAACTAATGGCCCAGATGATCCAACGTTTCAGAGTGCAGGTTCTGTTGCAGTTTCCTCTGAGTTCTGTATCCAAAACAGCTTCAAGGGTGCTAGCTAAGATGATCCAGCCTCATAGAATTCTCCAGTCAGGATTTGACCATAATCTTGAATTTTCTCAGAGTCCCTCAAAGATTACCAATGACCCCAATCAGTAAGAAATAGTCTAGAAAACTACATCCACATTCCCCCTAAAATGGGTTATGGATATTTATTATTATTTTAGGGGGGTTGGTTACACATTGTTATGGATAATGCTCAGGAAAAAAAACTGAACAAACTGAGATTAAATTCAGGGATCTTGTTCTGAAAAGAAAAAGGAAGGATATAGAGATGATAGGATAAAAGGGTAGATTATTGAATCTGCTTTAATCGAAAAACAACTATTAATCTTACATACTTTACATTGGTATGGATTTTAGTTTATTGATACAAATTTAAAGTTAATTTTATATGTATATTTATACACTTGTTTAAGATATTATGTTTATGCAACTCATTTAAAAATGTGATGTATAATTAAGAAATACAGATTAATAGTCATCTGTAATAGTTAAACTTATAGTCATGTTTGTTAGGTTTTCTAGGTATACAGATATATATTTCAGATAGATAGGTAATCTTCAAACACTTCAAAGACCTACAGAATATGGCATTTTAAATGTTTTAATAACTTAGACTTTTCATGACAGTGAGACACATCTGTTCCTGGCAGCATCAATGTACTCCAGAGAAGACGATGGGCATCAAAGAAACTCCATATGGAGTTTGCTTTCTTTATGGCAAAAGCTAGCCATGTGGACAAAATACTGCCCTTGCCTCAATTGCTGACAGTTACTGTCCAAACTGGTCTAGCAGGATGCAAAAAAGGCAACTGCCAAACTTTGCCAAGGATGTGCTGACCTCAGAATGGAAACCTGGATATGTTCTATGTTGGGGAAGGGGTTTTGCCTTTGTTTCTGCAGGAGAAGAAAAGATATGGATACCAACAAAATTAATAAAAATTCGATTTGAAGCCGGGCGGTGGTGGCGCACGCCTTTAATCCCAGCACTCGGGAGGCAGAGCCAGGCGGATCTCTGTGAGTTCGAGGCCAGCCTGAGCTACCAAGTGAGTTCCAGGAAAGGCGCAAAGCTACACAGAGAAACCCTGTCTCGAAAAACCAAAAAAAAAAAAAAAAATTCGATTTGAACAGGAAAAACCCCTTGATGAGGTGAAGTAAAAGATCATCCACCAATGTGACATCTCTACAAGTTGTAAGAAAAATTTAACAATCAAGGTTGGAGTAGGGTTCTGTTTTTGTCTTTCCAGGATAATGGAAATACCCATCTTCCAAAATTCATAAGGCCTTGGATATCCGGATGTTTACAGCAGAAAGAAAGAATCTATTGGTACCAATCTACACACGGTAAAATCTCACTGTCTAACATCTATCTCTCTATCAATCTAGAAAAGTTGTGGTTCCAATTCAATTATAAGCCAAGCTGGCTTTGGAGATGGAATTGGCTCACTCCTTCTCTAAACCCAAGCACATTGCTAAAAGAAAAGTTTGAGAGATTCTTCAGTCCCATATCAGAAGAGCCCTCTGGTGTGGGACAGAAGGAAACCAATAAAAAGGGACCATTGTCTTCTAGATTCTAATTCTCTCCATGCTTACTCTTGATTTCTCAGAATCCTTTCTTACATGCTATGTCCTCTTTAAATCCAAATCTTCCATTTTGATAACAAATAAGTTTTTCTAATAGCAATCTCAGAAGTCTCCAGAAGGAAGATGGGGCCCCAACAACAACTCTACCCAATCCAGCATGATGCCATGGTAATCATCATCATACTACACTTCTTACCAGAATTTCAGACAATCTTACCCATTACTCTAAGACTTGCTGCAGAACCTACAGTTAGTCTAACTGAGATTTAACTATCTGAGCTTTCTCACAGTACCCAACAGAGATAACATCACCCCCTAAACAGCAGGAAGCAATTCTACGAAAGTGACGTCCCTTCTCCCTTAGGTTTCATAATTCTCAGGGTTATGGATGATGGTTATAGGGTTGGGGGCGGAAGGAAATATTAAACTCAGTATTCTAAAAAAAAAAAAGGAAAAGAAGAAATGGAATGGACAGGTATAAGACATTATGGTAGATTATTGTGTATACTAGTAAACAAATTTAGTAAAATAGCAGCCTTAAATAATTTGCACTGTAATTTGCACTGTTATGGATTCTTATATGTTGATACAAATGTAAACTATTTTTATATTCCTGTTTAAGATAATTTGTATATTGATACAAATACAGAACTATACTTGTTATAATGTACATATATTTCTACTCTTATTTGAAATATTTGTATATTGATACAAATGTAAATTTATATCTGTCATACTTTATGTATGTTCTACTTCTGTTTAGGACATTCGGTATATTGATATATATTTAAGATTATTGTCATATTGCATATCACACTACATACTCCTACCTCTGTTATAAATATTGATATATATTTAAGATTATTGTCATATTGCATATCGCACTATACACTCCTACCTCTGTTATAACATCTTGTGTATTGTCACAATTTTGAAGTCATCGTTCTTTACCATGCACTTGCTTATAGACTGTCTACCTTGTTTACGTGAAGCCTTAGTCCTTAGGTTATTTTGGTAGATAAGACTTATAGATTTATAGTCACTTATGCTTGTCATCTCTATAGTTACGTTAGTTAGGTTATACAGATTTACAGATACATAGGTCAGATAGACAGGTAATCGTCAAACACTTCATAGACCTAGAGAATATGGCATTTAAATAACTTAGAATTCTGTCGATGTGAGACACAATTGCTTCTGGCTGCATCAATTTGATCCCGAGAGAATGTTGGGCTTCTAGACATTTCCATTTGGAAGTTTGTCTTCTTGACACAAAATGGCCTACTGGGCAAAGAACTGCCCTTGCCTCGACGGCTGACAGTCCAAATGCAATGCTATCCTTTCTGGACAAGCGGGAGACAAGGAAAGCGACCACTGTACTCTGCCAAGACAGGGTAAGATGGTCTTTCAGAATTCCTGCTTCTGAAAATGGTCTGTCAGATACTTTAGGCCTGTAGCCAATTTGAATGCACCAACAATGCTGAGAAACATTAGGTGACTGTCCAGGTTGCCAGCTGCCTCGGTCTACTCTTGCAAGATTCCCGAAAGTTGCTTGCGTCCATCTACCATTTCTCAGGTACCATTATATTCCTTCTCAGGTCTTTGATGGGATTGAAGACTAGCAGTTATAGTTACAACTTAGTAGATAGAACATATTAAGTATTAGATTCAGGTTCTTTAGGATAGGACAACTTTTGGAATGATCTTTGTAACATGCCATTTACCTATGCTCTATACGTCTCTGGATTTTAGTATGTGTTTCTTGCTTGATATTGTTTGCATTGGTTGTAGTTCCATCTTATCTAGGTCATTATCCCTCATTATTCCTGGACAATATTTGATAACCATTCCTTTATATATAGTCTTGTATTAGGTTAGAACTTTCTTATTTAGACAAAAAGGGGGAGATGTAGTGGGTAGCCATTCCAGCTTTGATCTGGAAGTTCCAACCTCCATTGAGACTTAAGCAACTGTCACGCCTACAAGGCGGGGCCAAGGGAGGCACCTGGGGACCCGAGATCTGGATCTGCAGACACTCTCTCTGTTCCAGGACCCTGGATGGTGGAGGTGGACAAAGCAGAGCTCCAGAGAACACCG
The DNA here is from genome assembly GCF_949786415.1 of Peromyscus eremicus. Classification (NCBI taxonomy): domain Eukaryota; kingdom Metazoa; phylum Chordata; class Mammalia; order Rodentia; family Cricetidae; genus Peromyscus; species Peromyscus eremicus. The sequence continues at coordinate 34,889,422 of NC_081439.1, read as the reverse complement.
CTGGACTATGATACACCTTCCCCAGACCCCGCAACCTACCTATCCCTTAATTTGTAAGTTACGTCATTAAATAAATCTCCTTTTAACTACGTGGAGTGGCCTTAATAATTTCACCAATATCCTTCAAAAATTCCCTGTTCCACAGGGAAGTTTGTCAGATATGATAGACCTGTAGGCCAGAGTTGGATGCCCCAACATTACAGAGGAACTTTGGGTGACTGTCTAGGCAGTCTGATATCCCTGTATTAGGCAACATTTCATTCTTCTAGGGTCTTTGATGACATTCAAGACTAGATAGTCATAGTTATAATTTTTCTTAGTTGTGATAAAGGGGTAAATTAGATATAAAACTTTGGACCCATGAAGATAGAATGGATAATTAAATGTTTTCTCTGATTTTGTCAAATACAAATAGACAGGATATTGTAACTGTAATTCTTACTCGATAACTATTTTTTGTTGTATATAACCTTACTATGTTAAAGTTAAAACCTTCCTTTTTAATTAGACAAAGAGGGGTGAAATGCTGTGGAATAATCCTCTTGTACACTGTAAAGATTTGCCACTCAAATTGGTTTAATGAAATGCTGATTGGCCAGTAGCCAGACAGGAAGTATAGGTGGGGTGACTAAACTAAGGATGATGGGAAAGAGGAGGGCAGAGTCAAGAGTCAGCAGCCAGAAGCAGAGGGAGCAGGAGATGAACATGCCATGCTAATAATGGTACTACCATGTGGCAAAGAGTAAACAGAAATATGGGTTAACTTAAAATGTAAGAGCTGATTAGTAATAAGCCTGAGCTATCAGCCTAGCATTTATAATTCATATTCTGTCTCTGCATTGGTTATTTGGGACCAGGCAGTTGGGACATGGAAAATGTCCATTTATATGCCTCTCCCACAAGAAGCCATCAGTTGTGGAGAGCTACAGTTCTGCATCCTTATCATAACTTTAAGAGTTCTTTTCAATGGTTTCCTGTGTAGGCTGTTATTTTCTTTCTTTTTTTTTGTTAGGGTGGGGTGGGTATAGGAGTTGTCACAGAAGCCTTCTATGTCTCTCCTTTTCAATTGTGCATCTGCAGTCATTGATACCATTGCAAAAGTAGCTTCCTTGCCTTTTACAGTCATCAGGAGCATGGGTCATAGACTTCCACATGGCTTCCGGTGACAGCACAGACCACCGACATCTATGTGGTCTCTGGCATCAGCACATGCCACAGACCTCAGCATGGTCTTGGGGTGGCAGTACAGACCACGGACATCAATCTTCCCCTCTGTTGCAGTACCATTATGGTCCATGATGACAGCACAGACCAAGGGCATCCAGTGGTCTCTGGGACAAAACAGCCATAGACACCAATATGGTCCCCCATGGCAGCCTGAACCATGGACATCAACATGACTTCAGGTGGCAGTGCAGACCATTTATACCAACATGGCCCCCTACAGCAGCACATCCCATGCATCAACATGGCTCCAGGTGGCAGCATGGACCATACACATCCACATGGCCTTCAATAGTAACACGGACCACAGACATCAATATTAATTTTGTAAAACTCTGCATAACCTGAGGCAGGTGAGAGAACTGGCCCTGAAATCAGAAGGGTGAAAGAGTGCCCCTGCCTGTCACCAGCTGCAATACTCTGGAGAGCAAGCCTTGCACCTTGCGTGGGCAGCACAATAGAGCCAGTCCTCTTGATGGAGTTGTGTGTGAGCCATCCCTGAAGCTGTAAGCGTGGGAGAGCTGTCCGTATAACCTATCTGTCATGTGGCAGCAAGGGCAGGAGATGTGTCATGTCCCTCCACCCCTCACTGCCCATCAACTTCTGAGGCAAGTGGAAGAGCTGGCTCTGTGGTCATAAGAGCAGGAGAGCTGCCCCTGCCCCTCATCCGCTGCAGCACTCAGTAGAGTGGCCCCTATGCCATGCCGGGGCAACACACTAGAGCTGCCCCTGAAGGTGTAGGTGTGGGAGAGGTAACCCTGAGGGTGTAAAAGCAGGAGAGCTGGCTCCACCCCTTGCTCATCACTGCAAAGGGTGAACTCATCAAGTCAAATGTAGGAGAGCCCACTCTGGTGGGAACGACAAGGAAGAGATGGTGGGGTGACCAATTCAGCTACCACCCAGGCCCAGAACCAGAGCTATGGTTGACCCACCCCAATATCCAATCCATGATCTGCTGGAGCACATGAAGGGACAGGTTCTGCAGAGCCAAAGCTGCAGGATCTCCATGACACAGGGCAACAACAGGATATCCAGAGGACTCATAGTGAGAGTCCAGCATCGATGGTGTAGCAGAAACCAGAGGCCTCAGACCAGACCAATGACTCTGCAATGAACACTTACAAGGAAAGATACGTGGATAAAAGGGTTTACTTTGTGACTAGGTCACACTGCAGCTTCCATGACCAGATTTTTTTCTCCTTTTTTTTTTCTTTTCCTCTTTCTCTTTTCTCTTAAATTTTATCTGGGGGTGGGCTGTAAGGACAGAGGGCAGATAGGCAGGGACAGGAAATAAATGGGATCAAGATGTGAAAGACACAAAGAATAAATAAAAAGAAAGTTAAAAATAACTCTGCATAAATCCTGAGATTTCATATATCCGATGTAAACACTGAGGTCTATACCACACAGAAAACTGCATAAATATGGGCATCACATAACGCTGCAAAATATTTGGCTGCTCAAAATTCACCCTAAAATTCAGTAGTTCATAGTCCAAGGATTTCTTTGTCTCCAAAGCTAAAAATTTAACTGTTTATCTTGAGGGAGCAAAACGAGTGGAGATTAGTATGAAGGCTGATAGGCACAGTGCTTAGAAGCCATCCCTGTTCTTCCTCAAGCTCTGGTGCCAATCACAAGCACAGATGTTAACACTGGGATCTTGCGCCATCTTCTGTACACCAATTGTACTGCACCCACACCACTCCCCACCCACCCATACACCCACCCACACACATATACATCGATTTTTACAAAAGTGTAACAAACCCCAAAACATTGATTTTCAAAAAAAAAAATGGAAAGTACGCTGTTATTTTTCTACTCACCCAAGTTACACTTGTCTTTATTTAGGACAAATATCTGCAAAATAGGGGAGAAAACAAGAAGAATGCATGCTCTTTAGACTTTTTCAATAGTTGTAAAGATTATAACTTCGAAAAACAATTGTGAGCAGTAAACTTGAATCAATTACAATGTTGTTTTTTAATTTTTAACTTCATATAAAGTATCAGGGGACAGCTAGTGTCCCTTCTAGAGCACTTCTTTACCTTTCTCAAGCATGTATCTGATGTTTTCCTTTGGAATGCGCTTCTGGTCACATAGCTCTCCAATTTTCTGTTGCTCTTCTCCACTCACACTATCTCCTTTCCCTTCATTGTGTGGAAAAAAGAAGAAGAGCACGTGGAATGTTTTTCAGAGTGGGATGCATCCCCCATGCTGTCCTACTGTGTGTCCCACCTTGTCCATCCTCTCCCAGCTCCCACCTCTGTTGTTCATGGGGACTTGAAAAGTGGAACATAATTTCACATTCACAATTGTAGACCTACTAAGTTCACAACTGTGGGTCTATTAAGCACATTGGGTACTCTGCTGTAAATTTGAGCATTCCCACCACAGCCGGGTATTTTATATTCTCCAAAAATAACAACTTTGGGCTCCAAATTGGCTGCATCTGAGAGTTAGGAGGTTTCAAAATTATTGCTTTTCCTCCCATTCTAACTTATGCCATTAACATCATCCCCATTCCTTTGTAATATAGACCCCCAATGAAATGGAGAGGGGTAAATAATGTCAACATTCCACAAACAAGATGATAAAAAAATTAAAAATCTCCCCTTTCACATTTAACAAACCTAAGTTCAATACTCATTTTCTTTGAAAGCATCTGAATTCAAATTTTTATTCTTGAATTATGAGGTAATATAAGCCATCTATCAATGAGTGAACCTTGGTAATTTGATGGGGCATCTTATTTTCTTAGATCATCAGATTGTATGTGTCCAATTAATGAAACCCTTCTAATGGCAGCCCCTGGTGGATATAAATCTTTATTTTTCATAAAATCCATTTCTGCATTCTTGACTCAGTGAAAGGGAATGAACCTCTATGTGGGCACATCTATGAATCAATTCATTTTATGTACATAATGTGTATACATGTTTCTATTTTTAATTAAAAACAGACACGATACAGCTATGTGCTATATAAGACTCATGGGATCTGTGCCGGAGTTCAGCTCTGGATGAGGGCAGGGTTTTAAGATGGGTAGATGCAAGAGCAGAGACGGGAGGAATCAGACATGGGACACTTCTTAGTTTCATTTTTGGAGAGATGGACAGAGAGGAAGCACATCTTTGGGTGAGTTGACCTACCCTGACTGGAGCCATCCCCGGTGGGATAGGTCCTAGCAGAGGACTTACGGAGTTGATGAGGGAAGGAAGTGAGCCAGGCCATGGTAGTCGGGAGAATCTTGCAGCCTGACTGATTAGCAGCCAGAGTGCTTCTTTATTTATACAGAATTTAGTTAGCAGGGATACATTCATGATGTTCCAAAACATACATCATAGCATTTTGGTTTTGGATATGTGTTACACTTCCTTTTGCTCATCTTTTAGTCATCATTAATAAACTATGACATAACAGCTTGTTATCATTTCCAATCATTTTTTGTCAAGTTTTGACATCATTAATAAACAGAGTTATCATTCTTACTCATTAACCTCAAAACCCAATTTTTAGGAGTTTAGAGGTATATGAAAGCCTGTTCTCAGGCTGGTAGCTTTGGTTGCTTCAAGGAGACTAGACCAAAACAAAATCTTCAAGCTACCCTGGGCATTTTACCATGTCCTAAGCAATGTATTATTAACTCTTTTTTTTTTTTTTCGGTTTTTCGAGGCAGGGTTTCTCTGTGTAGTTTTGCGCCTTTCCTGGAACTCACTTGGTAGCCCAGGCTGGCCTCAAACTCACAGAGATCTGCCTGGCTCTGCCTCCCGAGTGCTGGGATTAAAGGCGTGCGCCACCACTGCCTGGCTGTATTATTAACTCTTAATGGTCAGAGTGCCAAAGAAAAATCCTCAGGACAAAGTTGCTGCAGTTGTTATTCAAATACTGGCATAATACAATGTTTATATCTTTATAGAATTTGTCTATATGTCTAATCCTGGCGTTCTGTTGTTCCTTGGTCATATGCCACTTCTGTGACCCTGCATGTGCTAATTTTCTAAGAAAGAAAGGTCCTGATGTCTCATACTTTCATCATCTTTCCACTCCATACTTTGCTCATCAATATGTCTCTATGTAGCACAGAGTTGTATGCCACATAATTGAGTGTACAGTGGGAAGAGGCTTGTAATCGGAACTGTGGCCAACTCCTCTAGCCCACTGAATCTTGTTGACCTTTTTAAGTTTACTTTGTTTTGATTGTCTTGTTCCTGAGTAAGTACAGGGGCAGGTGTTTCAAGAATGTCTCATAGCCTTATGAAGAGACCTCTGTGCTGTGGATATCGCTCTGTATAAATAAAACACTGATTGGCCAGTAGCCAGGCAGGAAGTATAGGCGGGACTAGCAGAGAGGAGAGAGGAAAAGGAAAGGAAGGCAGAGAAAAGGCAACACCAGCTGCCGTTCAGGGAAAATCACGTAGAGGCAACAGGTAAAGCCACGGAACACGTGGCAACATATAGATTAACAGAAGTGGGCTAAGTATAAGAGTAAGAGCTAGACAATGGTAGGCCTGAGCTAATGGCCGAGCAGTTTAAATAATATAAGCGTGTGCATGTTTATTTTATAAGTGGGCTCCGGGACTGGCGGGGCTTGGTGGGAGCTGGAGAGAAATTCTCCAGCTACATCTCTGGCTTCTTTATGTGTGCTACAGCCTCCAAGGCATAAGGAAGACCCTCATGTAGATAAGGATATCTCCCTAAAAGTGGGGAGAATAGTATGTTCAAGACTGTCCAGGGGAAGCTTAGAAATGCATTCCCGGGAGAAGGCATAACTGATTCATAAGAAACTTTCTATCAATCCAATATCCTCAAATTGTACAATATTAAAAGTCCCTCATATGCAACAGGTGAAGATGATAGCCAAAGGTGGCATGGTTTGCTGGATCTTTGTTAAGCAGCTGTGCTGGCTTTATGACTTCTGTGGTTACCATCAGATATGGCTGAGCCAGATCTAGAAAGACTGCCCAGTGGTTAAGAACACTGGCTGCTCTTCAGAGGACCTGGGCTCGATTCCCAGCTGTAGTGGGTAGCCATTCCAGCTTTGTTCTGGAAGTTCCAACCCCCATTGAGACTTCGGCAACTGTCACGCCTACAAGGCGGGGCCAAGGGAGGCGCCTGGGGACCCGAGATCCGGATCGGCGAACGCTCTCTTGGTTCCAGGACGCTGGATGGTGGAGGTAGACAGAGGACAGCTCCAGAGAACACCGCTGGACTGTGATACACCTTCCCCAGACCCTGCGACCTACCTATCCCTTAATTTGTAAGTTACGCCATTAAATAAATCTCCTTTTAACTACGTGGAGTGGCCTAAATAATTTCACCAATATCTGGCGCTCACGTGGGGCAAATCCCAAAAGCCTGGGTGGCTCCTGCCCTCAGCCTCCTCCCCGGCTAGCGGGTACCTAAACCCGCCTGCAAAGTTCCATATAACCAGGGAACACCTACACGGTTCCATTCCCAAAAAAGGGAGCAGCTAGTCCGGTCTCAGCTCCCTAGCTTAGCCCCAGACCAGCAAAAGAGGCACTCCCCCGCTTCCTGAGTGCACGCACGCCAGCTGCGGCTCGGCTCCACCATCTTGACTCCAGCGAGCTGCAGTCAGCCAAGATCACCAGCAGGCCCTGCTTTGGAGCTGTACCATCGCCACCTGCTGGCTGAAAAGTGCTACTACACCCCCCAAAACCACGAAAGGTAAGTAAAAGTACCTGATAATTTTACACCTTAAAATTGACTAACAAATTTTGAGTAATTCTGGTAATATGGCTGACAACATTACCTCACAAGAATTTGAAAACCTTTTTGCCTGTATGATGAATGACATCTTCCTGGAAATATACGACCTTCCTAAGGCATATCTGGCCTGTACCATTTTGGCATTCATCGTAATAATTCACACAGTGTTCAAACACTGGTTTAAAAACAAGAACAAAGATGAGTTATTATTGGGACTGATACAGGCTTTAAGTGAGAGCAATGAAGGCTTACAGAAAAAGATTCTCTCTCTGGAATCTGCTAACCAGGATTTACAGGCTTTCAAAAATAACAATGAAGGCTTACAGAAAAAGATTCTATCTCTGGAATCTGCTTTAATGGATAGCAATGAGACCTTAGAGAAAAAGATTCTCTCTCTGGAATCTGCTAACCAGGATTTACAGGCTTTCAAAACTAACAATGATGGCTTACAGAAAAAGATTCTATCTCTGGAATCTGCTTTAATGGATAGCAATGAGACCATAGAGAAAAATATTCTCTCTCTGGAATCTGCTAACCAGGATTTACAGGCTTTCAAAACTAACAATGATGGCTTACAGAAAAAGATTCTATCTCTGGAATCTGCTTTAATGGATAGCAATGAGACCTTAGAGAAAAAGATTCTTTCTCTGGAATCTGCTAATCAGGATTTACAGGCTTTCAAAACTAACAATGATGGCTTACAGAAAAAGATTCTATCTCTGGAATCTGCTTTAATGGATAGCAATGAGACCTTAGAGAAAAAGATTCTTTCTCTGGAATCTGCTAATCAGGATTTACAAAACAGGCTTGTACCAAAAATTGATCTTATTGATAATAAATGTGAATATTTAATGGATAGAACACTAACTCTCCAGACACTATATAAGGAAGAAAGATTATCATTAATTGATAAGATAAGGTCCATGGAATCATGTGTTTCTGAGGAACATAAAAACTTCTATGATTCCATGAGAAATCTGGAGTCCCTTGCCAGAGAGGAGGTTCACTCCCTAGAACAGACCCTAGGTGCTCGTTTGCAGGCCTTAGAAGAAACTCTCAGTAAATATGACAAGGGACCTAATAAGCAGAAGGGCAAGACCATAGAGGTTGTAACATCTCCAAATGGCTCTCACACAATGGCTTATCCTGTTATCATCCAGGAGAAGCCAGCGGATGACACACACCCCGAGCCATATAATACATATACATTACAACCAATTTCAACAAGGGACTTTAAAAATATAAAGGAAGCAGTAGTTACGTATGGGATACACTCCACATACGTAAAACAATTGTTAAATTCATGGTCTACCTCACATAGAATCATCCCAGATGACTGGCATCAGTTGATTTCAGCTGTTCTAGAATATAGTCAGCAGCTACAGTGGAAAAGCTGGTTGAGAGAAGAGGCAAAAAATTTAGAACAACAAGGTAAACTCAGAGGTTTTGTGATCTCCCAAGATCAAATACTTGGTGAGGGATGTTTTGCTGACAGGAATGTACAAGCCATTTATGATGAACATACAATATCCCTATGCCGTACAGCAGCTCTAAATGCTTGGGAAAAAATTCCAGAACCTGGAAAACCAACTGAGGTATACACAAAGATATTTCAGGGACCGCATGAACCCTTCACTGATTTTTTACAAAGACTGAACACAGCTATAACAAGAGCTGTATCAGATAAAGAATTAAGAAAAGTATTAATTGAGTCCTTGGCATTCGACAATGCTAATGCAGAATGCAGAAGAATACTTACACCATTAAAGATCAGATCAGCTCCTTTGGAAGAATGGATTCAGTATACTAATGGTGTTGAGTCTCGTAACTACAGTAATGAGGCTTGGATAGGAGAGACAAATCCCAGAGGTGAAAGAAGGCCCCGTGTTACCAAATGTTTTAAATGTGGTACACCAGGTCATATAAGTAAAAACTGTACATGGGGTACTCCTAGGAATAATACTCCTTTTAGGAATAGCCTAAACAGGAGACCCCAACCACCTCCCGGATTATGTAGAAGGTGTGGCAAAGGCCGACATTGGACCAGTGAGTGCAGATCAAAAATAGATATACGAGGTAACCCTTTACTGGCGGGAAACGCCTCAGGGGGCCTCTTGCAGGCCCCCAAATCAAATGTAGTACGAACATTCCCAGCCACTGTGGAAGAAATTCCTCTCCAGGACAACTGAATAAACCACTGCCTAATGTAAAAACCGATACTGCAATGGATGATAAAACAGCTCTGATGGATGGATCACAGTTTACAAAGAACACTATAAAACAAATATTTTGGCAGACTTCCATAAATGGTCAAAGACTAAAGCTTAGAATTCGAATTAATGGCCTGGTTATGGAGGGACTGGTAGACACAGGTGCAGATGTGACTATAATTACACCAAAATCATGGCATCCGAATTGGCCTCTTCAAGAGGTAGATGTCCAACTTTTAGGGATTGGCACCCTATCTCAGATAAAACAGAGTTCGAGATGGGTTGAATGCATAGGGCCAGAAGGACAGAGAGGAAGACTGAAGCCATATGTAGCAAATGTAGCAGTAAATCTTTGGGGCCGAGATCTGTTACAACAGTGGAATACCCAGATTAAAATTCCTACACTTTCAGAAAAAGAATACAGACCAATGCATGTTTCTAGGAATAATATCATCGCATGCTATAAAAATCAGGCACCAACCATTCAGGCTGTTCACAAACAGAGCACAACTGCTGTTGAACTCTCAGAAGTACCAACTGCCTTACCTTTAAAATGGCTAACTAATAAACCTGTCTGGGTTGGACAATGGCCTTTGACAAAAGAGAAGCTACAAGCTTTAGAACAGCTGGTTCAAGAGCAGTTAAATGCTCAACACATTGAAGAATCTACCAGCCCTTGGAATTCTCCTGTATTTGTTATTAAAAAAAAGTCTGGTAATTGGAGAATGCTGACAGATCTGAGAGCTATTAATAAAGTAATTCAGCCAATGGGCTCCCTACAGACTGGGATGCCCTTGCCCTCTCTGCTACCTAAAGAATGGCCTATAATAGTTATTGACTTAAAAGACTGTTTCTTTACCATACCCTTACAAGAAAATGATAGAGAAAAATTTGCCTTCACAGTACCTAATTATAACAATTCTCAGCCAGTCAAGAGATATCAATGGAAGGTCCTCCCACAGGGAATGTTAAACAGCCCTACTTTGTGCCAATACTTTGTGCAGAAACCATTGGAGATAATTCGTGTAAAGTTTCCACAATCCATAATTTATCACTATATGGATGATATCCTATTAGCTGATCCAAAGTTAGATACATTAGAAAGCATGTTTGAAGAAGTAAAAAAAGTTTTGCCTCACTGGGGACTGCAACTTGCTCCTGAAAAAATACAAAGAGGAGATTCTATTAACTACTTAGGATATAAGATAGAGCTACAAAAAATTAGACCCCAAAAGGTACAGCTAAGGAGAGATCGATTGAAGACTCTTAATGATTTTCAAAAGTTATTAGGAAGCATTTCCAACTTACTGGGTATCATGGGAATACCCAAAGATGGACTACGAAATTTGGCTAATACTCTAGAAGGGGACAAAGAATTAAATAGTCCAAGAGAATTATCAGCCGAAGCTGAGAAGGAATAGGCTCTAGTAGAAAAGACAATTCGAGAAGCACATGTGGATCGTGTGGATCCAGAACTTAAATGTATTCTTGTCATATTCCCCTCCAGACATTCCCCAACAGGTATTTTGATGCAGAGGGAAGATATTATATTGGAATGGATATTCCTACCACGTAAACCAAATAAGAAATTAAAGACTTATATAGAAAAGATCTCTGATTTGATTCAAAAAGGTAAACTAAGACTTCGCCAGTTGACAGGAATGGACCCAGCAGAAATTGTAGTACCTTTAACTAATGAAGAAATTTCATCACTATGGAAAGATAATGAATACTGGCAGAGAGCCTGCAGTAACTTTTTGGGAGAGATTAACAACCACTATCCCAAAAGCAAGAGAATAGAATTTATAAAGAAAACCGAATGGGTCCTTCCTCACATTGTACGACAAAAGCCAATTTCTGGAGTCCTCACATTCTATACTGATGCAAATAAATCAGGGAAAGCAGGATATAAATCAGGAGACTTAAGTAAAGTGGTACAAAGTCCATACAGCTCTGTACAAAAGGCAGAACTGTATGCCATTCTTATGGTACTGATGGACTTCACAGAACCCCTCAATATAGTCACTGACTCTCAATATGCAGAGAGAGTTGTTTTACATATTGAAACTGCTGAATTTATTCCTGATAATACAGAATTAACTTCATTATTCATACAATTGCAGGAAATCATCAGAAAAAGGGAACATCCTATATATATAACACATATCAGATCCCATACAGGTCTGCCAGGACCTCTAGCACAAGGTAATGATGAGATTGATCAGTTACTAATAGGTAATGTGCTAGAAGCTTCAGAATTTCATAAGAAATACCATGCAAATAGCAAAGGTTTGAAGAAGGATTTCTCCATCACTTGGCAACAGGCTAAGGATATTGTGAAAAAATGTCCTACTTGTTCCATCTATAACCAACTTCCATTACCTGCAGGGAGCAATCCAAAAGGTATACAAAGAAATGAAATTTGGCAGATGGATGTGTTTCATTTTGCAGAATTTGGAAGATTAAAGTATGTACATCATACCATTGACACCTATTCAGGATTTCAATGGGCAACTCCTATGAGTTCTGAAAAGGCTGATTCTGTGATTACACACCTATTAGAAGTTATGGCCATCATGGGGATACCTGTACAAATTAAGACAGACAATGCTCCAGCATATGTCTCCAATAAAATGAGATAATTCTTTGCTTATTACAATATAAAGCATGTTACAGGTATACCACACAATCCCACAGGCCAAGCAGTCATAGAAAGATCCAATCGAACTTTAAAGGATATGCTAAATAAACAGCAACAGGTAACAATGACTCCTAGAAATAGATTGCATAGTGCTTTATTAACCTTGAATTTTCTCAATGCTGATGAGAAAGGAACAACAGCTGCAGAGAGACATTGGACGACAGACAAAACTCCCGAGCTAAACCAACCAGTTTATTTCAAGGATGTGCTGACCTCAGAATGGAAACCTGGATATGTTCTACGTTGGGGAAGGGGTTTTGCCTTTGTTTCTGCAGGAGAAGAAAAGCTATGGATACCAACAAAATTAATAAAAATTCGATTTGAACAGGAAAAACCCCTTGATGAGGTGAAGTAAAAGATCATCCACCAATGTGACATCTCTACAAGTTGTAAGAAAAATTTAACAATCAAGGTTGGGGTAGGGTTCTGTTTTTGTCTTTCCAGGATAATGGAAATACCCATCTTCCAAAAATCATAAGGCCTTGGATATCCGGATGTTTACAGCAGAAAGAAAGAATCTATTGGTACCAATCTACACACGGTAAAATCTCACTGTCTAACATCTATCTCTCTATCAATATAGAAAAGTTGTGGTCCCAATTCAATTATAAGCCAAGCTGGCTTTGGAGATGGAATTGGCTCACTCCTTCTCTAAACCCAAGCACATTGCTAAAAGAAAAGTTTGAGAGATTCTTCAGTACCATATCAGAAGAGCCCTCTGGTGTGGGACAGAAGGAAACCAATAAAAAGGGACCATTGTCTTCTAGATTCTAATTCTCTCCATGCTTACTCTTGATTTCTCAGAATCCTTTTTTACATGCTATGTCCTCTTTAAATCCAAATCTTCCATTTTGATAACAAATAGGTTTTTCTAATAGCAATCTCAGAAGTCTCCAGAAGGAAGATGGGGCCCCAACAACAACTCTACCCAATCCAGAATGATGCCATGGTAATCATCATCATACTACACTTCTTACCAGAATTTCAGACAATCTTACCCATTACTCTAAGACTTGCTGCAGAACCTACAGTTAGTCTAACTGAAATTTAACTATCTGAGCTTTCTCACAGTACCCAACAGAGATAACATCACCCCCTAAACAGCAGGAAGCAATTCTAAGAAAACGACGCCCCTTCTCCCTTAGGTTTCATAATTCTCAGGGTTATGGATGATGGTTATAGGGTTGGGGGTGGAAGGAAATATTAAACTCAGTACTCCCAAAAAAAAAAAAAGGAAAAGAAGAAATGGAATGGATACGTATAAGACATTATGGTAGATTATTGTGTATACTAGTAAACAAATTTAGTAAAATAGCAGCCTTAAATAATTTGCACTGTAATTTGCACTGTTATGGATTCTTATATGTTGATACAAATGTAAACTATTTTTATATTCCTGTTTAAGATAATTTGTATATTGATACAAATACAAAACTATACTTGGTATAATGTACATATATTTCTACTCTTATTTGAAATGTTTGTATATTGATACAAATGTAAATTTATATCTGTCATACTTTATGTATGTTCTACTTCTGTTTAGGATATTCGGTATATTGATATATATTTAAGATTATTGTCATATTGCATATCCCACTACATACTCCTACCTCTGTTATAAATATTGATATATATTTACGATTATTGTCATATTGTATATCACACTATACACTCCTACCTCTGTTATAACATCTTGTGTATTGTCACAACTTTGAAGTCATCGTTCTTTACCATACACTTGCTTATAGACTGTCTACCTTGTTTACGTGAAGCCTTAGTCCTTAGGTTATTTTGGTAGATAAGACTTATAGATTTATAGTCACCTATGCTTGTTATCTCTATAGTTACGTTAGTCAGGTTATACAGATTTACAGATACATAGGTCAGATGGACAGGTAATCTTCAAACACTTCATAGACCTAGAGAATATGGCATTTAAATAACTTAGAATTCTGTTGATGCGAGACACAATTGCTCCTGGCTGCACCAATTTGATCCCGAGAGAATGTTGGGCTTCTAGACATTTCCATTTGGAAGTTTGTCTTCTTGGCACAAAATGGCCTACTGGGCAAAGAACTGCCCTTGCCTCGACAGCTGACAGTACAAATGCAATGCTATCCTTTCTGGACAAGCGGGTCACAAGGAAAGCGACCACTGTACTCTGCCAAGACAGGGTAAGATGGTCTTTCAGAATTCCTGCTTCTGAAAATGGTCTGTCAGATACTTTAGGCCTGTAGCCAATTTGAATGCACCAACAATGCTGAGAAACATTAGGTGATTGTCCAGGCTGCCAGCTGTCTCGGTCTACTCTCGCAAGATTCCCGAAAGTTGCTTGCATCCATCTACCATTTCTCAGGTACCATTATATTCCTTCTCAGGTCTTTGATGGGATTGAAGACTAGCAGTTATAGTTACAACTTAGTAGATAGAACATATTAAGTATTAGATTCAGGTTCTTTAGGGTAGGACACCTTTTGGAATGATCTTTGTAACATGCCATTTATCTATGCTCTATACTTCTCTGGATTTTAATATGTGTTTCTTGCTTGATATTGTTTGCATTGGAAGTAGTTCCATCTTATCTAGGTCATTATCCCTCATTATTCCTGGACAATATTTGATAACCATTCCTTTGTATATAGTCTTGTATTAGGTTAGAACTTTCTTATTTAGACAAAAAGGGGGAGATGTAGTGGGTAGCCATTCCAGCTTTGTTCTGGAAGTTCCAACCCCCATTGAGACTTCGGCAACTGTCACGCCTACAAGGCGGGGCCAAGGGAGGCGCCTGGGGACCCGAGATCCGGATCGGCGAACGCTCTCTTGGTTCCAGGACGCTGGATGGTGGAGGTAGACAGAGGACAGCTCCAGAGAACACCGCTGGACTGTGATACACCTTCCCCAGACCCCGCGACCTACCTATCCCTTAATTTGTAAGTTACGCCATTAAATAAATCTCCTTTTAACTACGTGGAGTGGCCTAAATAATTTCACCAATACCCAGCACCGACATGGTGGCTCACAACCATCTGTAACTCCAGTCCCAGGGGACCCGATGCCCTTTTCTGATCTCTGTGGGCACCAGGTATACATGTGGTGTGCAGACATATACCTAGGTGCAACAAAATAATAATGATAATAGTAATAATAATAAAAGTCCTGATACTTACCAACCAAAATTAACACACATATCAAGTTCTCATAAGCATCTAAATAGTAATTATAAGTGATCATGATTGCACTTGATACATAGAGAATCCTAAACTGATGTTGACCTGCATCTGTGGTGTGAAAAAGTAAGTGTCAGAACTCAAACATTTTAACACTATTTCATTTCATTTGACCAGGCTCAATTCAAGGACCACACAATTATTTGTCCTTTCTTCATTAGTGCCACTGATTCATGAACAATCCCCTCAAAATGTTAGAATCAGCTGGTTAGTCACATTTATGTCAAAAATACTTTTCAGGCTGAGATGAGAATAATATATTGTACGTTTTCTCCACAAAATGAATTTTAACTAAGCATCTGGCCATTCCATTCTGTAAGACTGATGATTGCAAATTATTGCCAACCATTAAAAAATTATTACAAATGAAAAACTATACACTTTTGTTCTCATTGGAATTGAAATTGAAATTAAGTACACTTTGGTATGAATATTTTAATCTGTTGTTTTAATCACTGCCATTCTCATCTTTAGGACTTCAGCTAACCAGAATACACTCACTAAATTCTTTAATAAATGTCTTTCTATAATCAGAATATACTCATTAATCTATGTTATTAAATGTCTTTTTAAACACTTGAATATTTTATCCCTTTTAAAGACTGATTTTATTATCACTTATGTATACATGTGCACCTGTATTTTTATGCATGTGACCAGGGTGTTTTCAGCGTCCAGAGGAACATTTTGTGTCCCCAAAAGCTGAAGTTACACATGATTGTGTACTATTAGATGTGAGTGCTGGGATCAGAGTCGAGGGCTTTTGGAAGAGCAGCAAGCTCCCTTAACTGCTGACCATCTCTCTTGCCCCCAAATTCTTACTTTTCACTGACAAACTTGATTATTTACTAACTAGTCAAAATAATATTTATAATGTAAATGATATTTAAAGTATTCTACATAAAAGATATTCTCAGTTGTTTACATGTGAATATCTTACAATGAGATCTTAGGGTTGTTGTTTGCTTGTTTGTTTGTTTGTTTGTTTTGGCAATTTAATGTGACATATGTGATGAGATCATGCGACTTCTTCAAAGACCCAGTGGCAGGTGTAAGACCTGGTGGGGAACTGGGAGAAGAAATTCTTCCAGGCTCAGGAAGTTATAGGATGATGCCAGCACCAAGGAACTAACATTTTCCAGAAAGGTCACATACTCACAGGTAAAACCAAAATCATTTGATAACATTCTTCTCCCTTTGATTTCAAACTTTTCACATTCTTCATCCACCCTAAAAGACAAAGGAACAAATGGCATGTATCTCTCATTGTGGTCCTGTGTGACCTGAATAATGCAATGACAGGTGTCTTCACTTTCAGATCATGGGACACTGGCACACTGTGGCCATAGAAACCATGAAGATTGACTTGGTCACTGAGGATGGATCATCTCCAACCGGTTCAGGAAAAGACACTGAATCATTCGTGTGTGTGTGTGTGTGTGTGTGTGTGTGTGTGTGTTTGGTTTTTTTGTCTTGTTTGTTTGTTATATTTGAAACAGGGTTTCTCTGTGTAGCCCTGGTTGTCCTGGAACTCACTCTGTAGACTAGGTTGGCCTTCAGCTAGGAGATTCGCTTGCCTCTGCCTCCCAAGTGTTGGGTTTAAAGGTTTATGCCACCACTGCCCAGCTGAATTCATCATTGTTTAATGCATACTTTGACGTCTATTAATTCAACTTGCATTCACTCAGAAAGAAAATTTATACAGACATCAGTGATTACAGGCACAGATGTACATACAATCCTGACGAGGGATGTCCAAACAAACATAATTGTATTCACGTATCAGATACGAATCTGAGGAATACAAAACTATCACTGATCTCTGAAACCTACAATTCAAATGTGTCTTTATGGTTACTGGGCAATAATGGTATATTTTAAGCCATTTTTCTATTCAGATTTTTGTAACTGGATTTTTCTTCTGTCCCACTCGGGCCCCCGCAGTTCAGCAGCCCACTAATAAAATAATCACTCAGAAGCTCCTATTAATTAAAATTGCTTGGCCATTAGCTCAAGCTAACTATTAACTAGCTCTTACATCTTAAATGAACCCATTTCTACTAATCTATAAGATGCCACATGGCTTGTGGCTTACCGGTAGTTTTACATCTCGCTTCCTCTGTGTCTTGCTGGAGACTCCTGACTCAGCCTTTCTGTCCCCAGAATTCTCTTCTCTGCTTGTCTTGCCCCTTCTTCCTGCCTGGCTACTGGCCAATCAGCATTTTATTTATCAGTCAATCAATCAATCAATCAATCAATCAATCAGAGCAACACATTCATAGCATCCCTAGCAGATTTTTAGTATTGCCATCTTAAATAATGAACACCTTGCAAGAAGCAAGGGATGGACTATTAAGACCTCCATCTAGATTCTAATTATATTTGTAAAATGGAAAACTTATTCATTTTTATAAATATTATTCAATGACTAATATTTCCAGAAAATTCTTCCTGGTGTGCAATCTCTAATTTCCTGTTATCTGAGAACAAGAGATTGTACAGAAAATGATAATATCATTCTTTCCCCTTCACACCAAATCCATCCTAATTTCTCTGCTGATAAACATGAAAATACATTTATTACATCTCAAAATTTCCAGCACTAACTTTTCATTTACACTTCTAGGTAGGTTATTTAAAATAACACATGTTGCACATGACAGCTGACATTTCTTGAAGTCACAATGAATTTTAATGTAATTTTATTTTTCTTTACCCTAGTCCTAATTTTATTCAGATCCATGATTTTATTTTACTTATTTTTTATATTTCACTTTAACATTTTTCATAATCACATACACGTATACAATAAAATGTGATCTTATCTAGCTCCCCCTATTTCTGCCCTCCATTTCCTCTCTATGCCCTGAACTTACCCCTACACAAGTTCATATAGTTCCAGTCACTGCTGCACGTATGAGAATTCCATACATGCAAGAATGTGCTTGGATCATATCTCTGTCCAGTCTAGACCTCACAAGTCTCTTCCCCATATCCTCCTCCCAGCTTTTCTTTCTTTCTTACTGTTTTTGCCCTCTCTCTCTTTTTAAAACAACTCCAGTTATTGTTGAACACATGAGTGTAAGGACCCACCAGTGACTACATTCTTAAAGAAATGTGACTATTACTTCCCCAGGAGCCATCAACTGTCAATCACTCCAGCTAGGAGTAGGCCCTTGTGAGATAACTTCTCCACCAGATCTGAAATGTTGACTGTCTTGGTCATGTGCTGCTTAATGATGTAAACGGTATTTTTCTTTCTGAAATACTTCCCACTTCCGTGACTGGAATTCATCATTAATTATATTTGAAAGTAATTTCTAGACCCTTGAGGTAACTAAAAGCCATCTTTTTGAAAAATTGAAAGTAGATTTTTTTTCATACACTTTGCTCTGATTAGTTCCCCACCCCCACAGCAACTCCTTCCAGATCCTCCCAATCTCCCCATCTATCCAAATCCAAACCCTTTCTTTATCTCTCCTATTAGAAAACGAACAGGCATATTTAAAAAGGAAGAAAAAATAATTAAATAAAAACAAACGAAGATAGGACAAAACAAACAAATAGAAAACAAAAAAGAGCCAAAAAAGGCACAAGAAACACATATAGATGCAGACACGCACACTTTCACACACACGGAAATCCCATAAAGCACAAACCTTTAGCAAACACTATTATATACAATATAAATATAATTAAAATATAAGATCTATGACATATAAATATAGTTATTGTTATATAGTGACATACATATATCATCATAAAATAACAGTGCTTTAAAATAATTTTAAAAATACTTTACCCACTGAGCAATCTTTCTAGCCTCATATAGTTATTTTATTACAATTGCAGTATATTTAATGTAGTATACAGTATAATATATGATATAACCAATGTGAAATATATGATACAATAAGGCACAATATTGTAGGAATGTACATTATTTAGATTTGTTTTTAATACACATGTAATGTGTAACATCATAATTCATATTGTAATCACATATACTACAATGGATATATAATATGACATACATTCTATCCAGTATAAGGAATATCACTTGTAATTATAAGATGCATGCTGTTTTAAATAATGTAAATGTATATGCAACATACACACATCCATTTTAAATATTCATATTACATTATATTTTATTTAGAATGTGGAACAGTATCTTATATTTATGTATTGTGGTGAGTGGCAATGTCATCCACCTGTAAGGCAAGTGTCTGACCCTTTAGATGGCAGCAAGTTTAGTTGACTAGCCTTAGAATGTCACGATGATCCCCCTGTGGCATCCCTCAATACATCATCGGTGATCATGTCGATCTCTGTGACTGCTATGGCAATGCTGTGCCAACCACCTGAGATCTGAGAAAGAAGACACTGTTAGGAAAATCAGCGGCTCTTCTCTCATCGCCAACAGATACTTTAGCTCGAGTAGGGGAAAGTCTGATTTTATAGAGCAGTGCAAAATTCTGTTCCTTAAAATTTATGTTCCTCTTTTTTTTTATGTTGTTAGAGAAAGAACATGAATTAGGGTGAGTAGGGAGGTGGGGAAATAACTGAGAGGAGTTGGTGGAAGGGGATATATACAAATAATTATATTGTAGGATAACTTTAAATTTTAATAAATGCAATCGAAAATATCCTATTTACTATATATTGCAATTTATAGTAAGTAGTAAAATTTCTAAATATATGGTAAAGTTTCCATTGCCTAGAGTGTGCAAACAAAGTGATATAATTACCCAAATCCACCTCTAAACCATGATGGTGAAAGATTTTTAACATATTGAGCCAACAAATATCATGGAAAACTGAAGATTTCATTTGATCTCTGGTTTTTATCACTTAGAGTCTGATCTTAATAGAAATGAGAAAATACAGAACTGACAGAGAGAAATTTTTTTTCAAAACAGACATATGGGTATGGACCAACGTTTTTACAGAATCCAACATATCCATGTAAATATGTGTGAGAAAAACAGGGAGAAACAGACATAGGTGGTGAGGTTCCCACATATTATAATATCATAATTATATATGTGTGTTATTAATATGATGACATGTAATATGTACATCATATTTTATGTTGCAATTATATGTACAACAATGGGCATATAATAGGATAAGCGTTCATATTTAATATTGTTTGTAATTCCACTCTTCATGATATTGTATATAATTTATAAGTATATATGTAAAAGGAATGTCTAAAATTATTAATGAAATATTACATCATATAAAAGTAAAAATTAAATTATATTTTATTTAGAATGTTGCATATGGGAGATATGGGGGATTTGAAGGGAAGTAAGGGAAGGTATAACAGATACAATTATATTGTAATCTCAGACAATAAAAGTGGTAAAAGCAAGCAAACAACACTGTATCAACACAGGAAACTTAACAAAGAATAGCTACCAATATGCCTATTCCCCTATAGCTTGTCTTTGAAAAGTACACATTACTGCCAATATTTTTATAAAGCTGCTTTAGCTTTTACCAGCGTATGGGTCAGTATGGGAAGTAGACAATCCTGAGGCTATAAGCACATACAGCATGTGTCTCAGATACTGCACTTTCCACAACGAAAAAGTCCTAAGGTAGGATAAAGAGAGGCATGGACCCTTAGAAGACACTAGATAAAAGTGTGGCTAGGTGTCCCTGGATCATCAAAGGATGCAGAAAATTATTATCTGCAATATTCTCAGCCTCGATCAGACTGTGGGTCACAACATATGTGTGGAACCCTCGGCAGGACAGGCTTTCAAACACTGTAAAATAGACAAGTGTGTACCAAGAAATCCAGTTGACAAAGTCCTCATGCAGTTTGGTATCACATCCTGACAAACCTACCCGGTGGACATTTCCAGAATATTCACCTCCCCGTATCCCCATAATTTTTTTTAAGAACTATACATCATATTTCCATCTAACCTGCTGGATAAGCACACCTCACCATGAGTGATGGGCCACAAAAGCTGGAAAGCTGGAGCGCACAGCACAACTAGGAGGCAGCTTGGCGGGTTGCAGAGTGTCTGTTCCAGGAAGCTCTGCTGGTCTGCTGCCAGTGTCCCTCACAAGTTCTTGCTGCTTGTATGTGCTTGAGCAGGGAGGGTCTGGTGAATCTGGTCAATTTCAAGGACTTCTTGAAGAGAGTCCTTTGCTTCCTGAGCTCAGCAGCCCCCCTGCAGGATGGAATGTTTTCACCTCTTCTTAGAACACCCTGCATTTTAATGAGCCTTCCTCAAAGATGGGATGTTTGATCTTGAAGGAAATTGCATTTCACCCCTTCCTCCAAGCTTTGAACTTTCTCAGTGCCCTCTTTAACAATGGCCCCTGAGCTTTGGAGGGGGTGACAAAATCTTCTGACTTGAATGTCTAACTCCAGAGCAGTCATGAACCCTTGTGTTGTTATGTTTATCCCCCTGTTTCCCCATGTGTGGGTGGTGGTGAGTCTTGCTGGTGATTCTTTTGTCATGAAAGACAAGTGAGAAGAAAAAAGGCTATCCAAAAGAACACCACCAGCAGTAATAACCCATGGTTGTGAACACACACACATTCAGAAGCACCTTCGCCAACATATCACAGGCATTTATCCAAGCATTAACAAGTGTTTCTCCACTGAGAAGTTCATGACCGCAGATTTTGTCCAAGTTCCCAGTACCTGAAGAGAAGTCCCCTCTGTGGAGCAGGCCTTAACTCCAATCAGAAGGCTGACTCAGTTTGGAACCATGCTTTCCGTTACTGCATTAGCTGGCATGTGTCTGGCACTTCTGTCATAAAGCATGTAGAATCCTCTGGTGAGTAGGACTTTGAGCCACAATCCCCCCACCCCACCCCCACGAAATCAGAGTAACACTTTGTGGCACTTGACTTTGCCCACAGGAAGGGACACTGAGTCCTAGCCTTATTTCTCCAAATCCTGCCATCAAAGAATGAGATACACAGCAACAGGGCCTACCTACCAGGTTTAGAATGCAACCAACAGTAGTGACAACAGCCTTTCTGTTTGGGGGAGGTGACCCATCCCTAGCAAGGGATACCTTGCTGGCCTGAAACCTGCTATGTAGATCAGATTAGTCTCAGACTCATAGAAATCCCCCTGCCTCTGCATCATCCTCTGGAATAGACTTCAGTCTACCCATGTTTGGAGAAATTCTCTGAGGCTGGATTAAATAACAGTAGACTTTTTCAATTTTTGAGAATTCATAGTAGGGCTGTATTATGATCGGTTATTGATCTCAGGCACTAAAATACGATCATATCCACCTCCTGTCTAACTCCTTTCATATCTCTCCCACCATGCCCTCTCCCAACTTCATGTCATTTTCCTTGTTAACTCAGTAAGTCCCGTTACACTGTCCACATGTGCACAGGTGGAGGCTATTCCATGGAGCATGGGAAACGTACTATTGATACCCTTTCATAAACGAATGCTTTTCCCTTCCTAAGCAACTACCACCTGCACATAGGTCCCCAGTGAGTGGTTGGACCTGGAGATCATCCTTCATCTATGGTGAAATTTTGACAGAGTTGGTATTATGTAGGCCTTGGACAGACCAGCTTCCCTGGGTATATTATTGTGATAGTCCTGTCAGGCCCACAAGACTGAATTTCTCAACACTCTTACCTCTTCTTTGGATTATACGTTCTCTCCAACCACACTTCTGGGATGCTGCCTGAACCTTGGTCATGGTGGGGATAATAGAGATGTGCCATTTAGGATTGGGCACTCAGTCTCTTATTCTTAGCACCTGGACAGATTGTGTATCACTCCATTGACTACTACTATCCACTGAAAACAAAAACTTCTCTTCCAAGGTTGGTAGCAGCCCACACCTATGGTCTGGATGTTTGATTGAGAATAGTGCCTACAAGCTGTTATTTTTGAGTATTTGGCACCCAATTGTTGCAACTGTCTAGAAAAGAATAGGAGATGCTGCCTTTTGAAGGAAGTGGTGTGTAGGGGGGAGACAGGCTTTGCGGTTTAGAAAGCTCATACCATTCTCAGTTCTCTCTGCCTCCTACTTTTGGGTCAAGAGGTAAGCTCTCCACTATTTTCTTGCCACTTTGTCTTTGGTCCACCATTATAGAGTCCAACCCTGTGAAAACTTAGGTCCAACTTCAGCGCTTTCTTATACAAATTGCCTTGGACATGGTGCCTTATCACAGCAATAGAAAAGAAACTAAGACTGATGGGTATAAAAATAAATATTTAGAAGGTAATTTGATAACATAACCATTTTGTTATATGACATTTATTAGAGTACCAATGACCTCCTCAGCCAATGGGTACCTACCAGGATTATAGTACTAGGCATGAAATTCCCTCCCATGGTGCAGTCTTCAAATCTAATAAAAAAGAAGTTAGTTACGCCATAATACTCATACCATTACTGAAGCAGTACACAAAGCTTGTCTGACATTGTTAAAGCAGAGTCTTTCTTGTTGTTCGTGTCATGTTTCACACTCCATTAATCTGAACTTAAAGCCTCCAGGTGATGCCCTGCCCCCATCTGACAGAAGGATGTCTCGGATTATAGAAGCACTCTCCCACATAAAGGTTTTTACATGACTCTGGGGGACCAAACTCAGGTTGTGGGGCTTGCACTGTGGTGCTTTTACCTGCTGAGCCATCTCACCAGCCCAAGAGTATTTGTGAATCAGAATGTGGAAGTGGCTGCAGCACACTGGAGGATAAAGGAGAAATGCTTTGGTTTAAGAGAGGGAAGACTTTGTTACCAACACTATCAGAGAGTTCGCCTAATACTTCCTCGTCATCGAGTTCATTGGAACATGCATCCTCTTCATCCTCATCTCTTGGTTCAGCGGACTCGCTTTTGACAGGGCACTCCCCGTTCGGGTGTAAGAAGGTGTTTTCTTTTGGCCTTTCACAGTAGTTCTCTTGATCTCTGCTCTCTGACATCTTGCTAGATTCAGATGATGAGTGGCTGAGGGAGACGGAGGTCATTGGGGTGTTCATTACTAAGCTAGACAGATCTCCCAGATTATAATTCCTCACAGTCAGTAGGAATGCAGATCTGTAGCATCTGTATTATATGAAGAATCACAACCTGTCTGCACATGCCTGATCGACTGGCAGTATTGCTTCCTTCCAGTAAGGGGATTGATTTTCCAGCACATTGGACAACAACATGAAACAATCAGCACCTAAGATTTAGTCTGAAATTTTCTGGATATGTCTGTGTCAGAAAAAAATGAAAGTTGGAACCAGGCTTGAAAAACATTCAGTTGATATTTCAGTCAGTGTTCTATTGCTGTGAAGAGAAACCACCGTGACCACAGCAACTCTTATAAGAGAAAGCATTTGACTGGGTTGGCTTACAGTGTCAGAGGCTTTAGTTCATCGTCCTCATGGAGGGAAGCATGGCAGCACACAGACAGACATGGTAGCTGAGAGTTCTCCAACCAGTCCTCTGGAGGCAGGAAGAGAGAGACTCTGGGCTTCGCATGGGCTTCGGAGGCCTCAAGCCCACCTCCAGTGGCACACTTCCTCCAAAAGGTCACAATTCCTATCCTTTCAAATAGTGCCACTCCCTGGTGACCAAGCATTGCAATCTGTGTGCTTATGGGGGCCATTCTTTTCTTCTTCTTCTTCTTTTTTTTTTTTTTTTTGGTTTTTCGAGACAGGGTTTCTCTGTTTAGCTTTGCGCCTTTCCTGGATCTTGCTCTGTAGACCAGGCTCGCCTGGAACTCACAAAGATCCGCCTGCCTCTGCCTCCCAAGTGCTGGGATTAAAGGCATGCGCCACCCCCGCCTGGCAAGGGCCATTCTTATTCAAACCACCACAGCTGGTGTCAGGTAACTGCGTGTAGAAACCATTTCTGCATGAGCTCTGGACTTTAGATACTTTGGGGAGAGCAGGCATAGCACTTGTGTTTTGTTGGCTTTAGTCAGCTTGTTATAAAGCCCAGGCTGGCCGCATATTCACGGTGTTCCTGCTTTAGATTCCCAAGTACTGAGATCACACACAAACATCAAGTTTATTGTGGTTTTACACTGACTTTGTACATGTGTGTATGTATGTGTGTGCTGATGTGTGAGCATGTTTGTGTATGCATGATACATTCGAATGGGTGTATGCAGGCCAGAGGACAATCTTGGTGCCATTACTTTTCAAGTGCCATCCACCTTGTCTTTTTGAGACAAGATTTTTCACCGGGATCCACTTTGTTTAGGCTCTCAAACCAGGGAACCCCAGGGGTCTGCTTGTCTTTGTCTGTCTGGTGACAGGCTTACAGACTTGCACCACCATGCTGGATCTGTTACTTGGGGGCTGGGGATTAAAGTCATGTCCTTGTGTTTGAGGTAAGAGCTCTTTACCAACTGAGCTTTGTCCCCATGCCCACTTTCTTCTCATTTTGACAATCTTCCCCTTGTCTGAGCAATATTCTCTCAAGATATCAATAACTTACCATCTGGTGGTTTGATTACGATTACCCCTTGTCACTGGGGGAGATCTGCCCCTGCCTGATGTGAGCCTACATTGGAGTATGGAAATGTGGGGGATGGTATGGGACATCATGGAGTTAATGCTGATGCAGAACCTTTTACAGACAATTTTAACCAAATAAAAAGTATAGGTCAGCCTTCCTTGGTATGTATTAAAAAAAAAAAAGAAAGAAAGAACAAGAAAAGATAACCTCCAACAACTACAGAAACGTCCCTGCAGATTTCTTTGCAGAATATCAGGAGACAGCAAGCCCAAGAGAGAGAGCACAAATCTACCAAAACCAACAACTATCTATTGATGGAAAAACTTCTGTTTAGGGAACAAATGTTCAATGCCTTTGAATTATTCAGAGGTACTGCTTGAAGTGTGCATTGTTTAGCTATGTCTAATAATCTTTGCTTCACAGGAACATCACAATAAAATTTAGGAACATAAAAACACAGGCCTAGAAAGGGTTTGCCCATTAACAATGTGGTTTGAAAGATACTAGCTTGGTAAAAAGTTTTTAAAATAGTGCATATAGAAGTTTTATGATACAAGAGGCATGAATACGTATGAAAGTGCATCACTTATGAACTAAACAAAAGTCAGATGACACACGTGTACACACATGCATATACATAACTGTAAACACATCATATACACATCACATATACATATACCACACACAAATATGTACACACACCCAGACACACATCATACACTTATGCACACATACACACATGTACACATGTGCACACACACACACATAGACACACACAGACACACATACACACACACAAATTTAGGGTGGTTTTTTGGGACATGGTTTTGTTATGTAGCCCAGACTGACCTTAAATTCATAATCTTCTACCTCTTCTTTCCATGTGCTGGAATTTCGAGCCTATGGCATCATGTCCAGAGAGACTTTATATTTAAAAGGGGTTTTAGCACACCAAGTGTGGTGGCACATGGCGGCCATTACTTCATGTGTGTGTCTGTCGGCATCATAAGAACTTTGCTCAACACTGGCCTCCCTTTGAGGACAATCCATTTCCTCTTAAAATGTAAACCCGAAATGGGGCTTGGGTTCTCAGGCTAGCACTGAAAACAGCACATAATAATTAAGCATTTCTTCATGTGAGGCTAACAGTGGGAGCTGAGCTGGGACTTATTCTGAAAGACCCCCCCGAAGGCAGTCTTCCCTCAGGAGAGACCCTTGCCCAAGGAACACACCGAAACCACGAATCAGATGCAAACTGCAAGAGGCTTTATTCCGGAACACGGGTACCCGGGGCGACACAGTCTCTCAAGAAGCTCAAGGGACTGGCGCGTGCACGGGCTGGAGCAGAGGGTTTTTATAGGGTCGGGCACGGGTACAGAAACAAGAAGCCTGGTTACAGAGTTTTGATTGGATGATGCAAATGAGGCCAGTTCTGATTGGATGAGGCCAGGTTCAAACCCAGGTCAGCTCGTGGTTTCTCCCCGAGCTTCTGTCTAGGGTACAGGGTGTTTTCCCGACCTTTTTCTGACCTTTTAGTTCCTCGCTCTGGGGCTAGGTGGCTAACTGAGCTCCTCAGTACCTCTCAGGCTTTATTCAAAAGCAGCTGAGCCAAGCTATGTTAGGCGGGGAGGCTGGGGGTCTTTCATTCCCCCATTTTCTTATCTCAGGAATGGAATCCTCCATTCATGGGGAAGATTGGTGACGTGACTCGAGTTCCATCTGGTTGAGCCTTTGGTATTGCTGGGTTAATACCAAAGTCTGAACAATAGAGACGCGTTCCCTGATAAATTGGACAAGTCTACTTAGGATACAGGGCCCGAACGTCAGGAGGAGTAATAGAATCAGAAGGGGTCCCAGAAGGGTGGAAACAAGGGTGGTGAGCCAGGGGGACCTTCTGAACCATCCTTCAAACCATCCCTGTTGCTCTTCAGAGAATTTTTGTCTCTATTCTAATCGTTTTCTCAATTTAGCCATGCTATCTCTTACCACCCCAGTATGATCCGCATTCCTCTTTAAGGGCGGCACATAACCCTCCCTCCTGTAAGAATAGGACGTCGAGTCCCCTTCTGTTCTGGAGCACTATTTCAGAGAGGGAGGTCAGGGATTTTTCTAAGGCGCTTACTGATTCCTCTAGGTCCCGAATGTCCTGATTCATGGCCGCTTGGAGCTGTCTGAATTGTTGGGTTTCCATTAGGGCGGTGGTGCCTGTCCCTACCCCGGCTGCTATTCCTCCCATAGTCAGCCCCCCCCCCAATAATAGGGCCAGAGTGAGAGACGCCGGCTCTCTCTTATACCGATAGGGTCTCATCTCAAAGTGTGGGTAAATCTCCTCTGGTGTATGATATACAACTCGATGAGCATATAGGTACCATTAGGGCCGGTGACATAACCAGAGACAGCACTTATAGATAGGGTGCGGCTACACAGGTGTTGGTGGGTGCGGGGGACGCTCCCTAGACATAGTCCTTGTCCTGACACCCCTGAGATTGTAAGCTTATGTTGGGCTGTCCCTAGACATTGGCCCGGAGGGGGACTGTGAGTGTTAAGCCCCTGCTAGCAGACCCAAAAACCGGTCTCCGGCTCCCAGCCGGGGCGGCCTGGCAGTGGCCGGAGTTATACCTAGGCTGGCAATCGAACCGGGTCGAGGGGCAATCTTCGGGGGTGCTGGAACAGGTAAGGAGGGGCGCTTCTGGTCAGAGAGAACCTGATTGGGGCCTATAGGGGCGGAGGCCTCCCCAATCTTAAGCTCGACAGTGAATCCTACGCCCCGATCATATCCGGCCTCATATAACCTGAGCCCCCAAGTGCGCCCCCGCTGCCAGCTTCTATCAGCCTTCCCCGGGCCAGTGAAAGTTATATTTAGGGGGAGTCAGAGCCCGGGCTCGAATCGGCTGATCTCGGTGGACCCAGCTGAGCAAGACCCCCCCCCCCCCGCCTGTAGCCTTCCTGAAACCTCTATTGGGCTGGAGCTAGGACTCCAATATGCTGTGCCAGTGGTCTCGCAGCCCCATTGGGCGCAGAAGAAATTTCCTTCCCCCCCCCCGCATTTGAGGGCCCAGCCCCTCCCATCCCCCCGGACAGACATGAAAGTCCGACTGGGCGAATCTACATCTTGCTCGAGGGTGACGGCATCCCGGATCCGGCCAATGCACCCCCCCCCGGGTGGGTGGAGGAGTTTGAGGCATCTGCCAAACCATTTCCCCAGTTTGTGAGATGACCTTATGTTCCTGCTGGGTCGGTCTCCCCGGCAGCCTTCACATGAGAGGCGTGGATCCATGCAGCAATCGACCTTGAGTGCAGTGGGGGTGGTCAGCAAGACAGTGTAGGGCCCCTTCCACCGTGACTCTAGATTCTGGTGGCGCCGGACCCAAACGGAGTCCCCAATCTGGAAAGGATGGGGGACCACCGGCTTGTCCAGCTGCTCTCGGTAGGCTCCAGCCAAGGGTCTCCAGATCTCCTTCTGCACCAGCTGGAGGGCCTGTAGATGTGCCTCTAAAGTGGGGCTGGTGGCAAAAGATGAGATATCAGGATGGAGAAATTTCACGACTGGGGGTGGGGTCCCATATAGAATTTCAAAAGGGGTTAGGCCGTGCGGCCCAGGAGTATTCCGGGCTCGGTAAAGAGCCAAGGGAAGTAGGAGCACCCAATCTCTAGTGCCACTTGCAAGCGTTAATTTGGTTAAAGTCTCCTTAATTGTCCTATTAGCTCGCTCTACCTGTCCTGAACTCTGGGGGCGGTTTCCAATTAACCCCCAATAATTTGGCCACTTTCTGACTTACCAGAGAGACGAAGGCCTGCCCGTTGTCCGACCCCAATATATGAGGCATCCCATACCTGGGGAAGATTTCTTCCAACAGTTTCTTTGTTACCATATTAGCCGCCTCATTCTTGGTTGGAAACGCCCCAATTCATCCTGAAAAGGTGTCCACGAAGACCAGGAGGCACCGGCACCCACAGAGTCCGGGCCCAACCTCCGTGAAGTCTATTTCCCAATGTACACCTGGGCGATACCCTCGTTGACGAGCCCCTTTGTTTAGATGAATCTTTCCTGCATTGACCTGAGCACAGGCTGGGCAGGTGGAAGATACCTGCTGAGGCACCCGGTCCTGGTTTAGCACAGTCCCAGTATTTTTGTCCAGCAGGGTCTTTCAAATGGGTCAGTTCATGAAGGAACCTCAGCATATATCAGGTATGGGAGGTTGGCATGACCACCCGATCCCCTAATATATAGGCTTGCCTCTGCGGGTCGCAGTCCGCCCCCATTTTCTTTGCTAGCTCATGGTCCTCGGGGCTGTATGGCATGGGCTCTCTCCCGGGCGGAGGAGGCTCCGGGGTGTCCTGTATAGCCATTAACTGGCTACTCCCTGTTGGCTGGGATGCCACTGTCCGGGCGGTCAAATCCGCCAGCCGGTTTCCCTTGGCTATTTTGGAGTTGTCTCTTTGGTGCCCTGGGCAGTGGACAATACTAAGCTGGAGCGGAAGAAACAGGGCCTTCAGGAGGTCCAGGATTTCTTTCTTGTTCTTGATCTCCTTACCTGCGGATGTTAGCAGGCCTCTCCGCCGGTAGATTTCACCATGGACATGTGCAGTGGCAAAGGCGTATCTGCTATCTGTATACATGGTGAGCTTCTTACCTTCTGCCATCCGAAGGGCCTGGGTGAGGGCGATCAGTTCCGCCCGCTGGGCCGAAGTCCCAGGCGGGAGGGCCGAGGCCCATATCACTTCGTACTCAGTGGTGACAGCTGCCCCGGCCCTGCGTTCTCCTCCTTCCAGGAAGCTGCTCCCATCTGTGTACCAGACGACGTCTGAGTTCTTAAGCGGCTGATCCGTCAGGTCAGGGCGGGTGCCATGTGCCTCGGCCAAAATCTGGAGGCAATCATGCTCTATAGATGGGCTAGGCAGCGGCAGCAAGGTGGCAGGGTTAAGGGAGACTATGGGTCCGAACGTGACCCGGTCTGAGTCCAGGAGTAAGGCCTGGTAATAAGTCATCCTGGCGTTGGAAAGCCATCTATCTGGCGGTTGTCGGACCAAGGCCTCCACGGCATGGGAGGCCAGTACAGTCAGGGGCTGGCCTAGGGTCAGTTTCCCGGCATCCTTGAGTAGAACTGCAATGGCTGCCACCATGCGGAGGCAGGGAGGCCATCCTGTGGCCACGGGGTCTAACTTCTTAGACAAGTATGCTACAGGTCTCTTCCAAGGTCCCAGTTTTTGCACCAGTACCCCTTTAGCATAACCCGAGTTCTCATCTACAAACAGTTCAAACGGCTTGGTAATATCTGGCAGACCCAGAGCCGGGGCCTCAAGTAAGGCCTGTTTGATCCGTTGGAATGCCTCCTGCTGTTCCTCTCCCCATTGGAACATTACCCCTGGTCTAGTGAGGGGATATAGGGGGGCGGCCAATTCGGCGAACCCGGGGATCCATAAGCGGCAGTACCCAGCCGTACCCAGGAATTCCCGTACTTGGCGGGGGCTACGAGGAGGGGGAATGGAGAGTATTGTCTCTTTCCTTGCCTCCGTCAACCATCTCTGCCCCCCAGTCAGGGTGTAGCCCAGGTAAGTAACCTTGTCTCGGCAAATTTGTGCCTTTTTGGCCGAGGCTCTGTAGCCCTTCTGTCCAAGCCTGGCCAGTAAAGCCCGAGTGCCCTCTAGGCACTCGACCTGACTCCTGGCTGCCAGGAGTAAGTCATCTACGTACTGGAGCAAGGTCAGGGTTGGATGCTCGACTCGGAACCCAGCCAGATCTGCATGCAGGGCCTCATCAAAGAGGGTTGGGCTATTTTTGAAGCCTTGAGGGAGCCAGGTCCAGGTCAGCTGTCCCGAGAGTCCCTGCTCTGGATCTCTCCATTCAAAAGCAAACAGTAGTTGGCTTTTAGGGTGCAGTCTCAAGCAGAAGAAGGCATCTTTCAGGTCTAATACCGTGTACCAGACGTGCGTCGGTGGGAGGGTACTCAGGAGGTTGTAAGGGTTAGGCACCGTGGGGTGTATGTCCTCCACTCGCTTATTGACCTCTCTCAAATCCTGGACTGGCCTATAGTCCCCTGTCCCTGGTTTCCTAACAGGCAAAAGAGGGGTGTTCCATGGGGACTGACAGGGCTTCAGTACCCCTTGGTCCAGGAGCCTCCGGATATGGGGTTGGATTCCCTCATGAGCTTCCCGTGACATTGGGTATTGTCGGATTGAAACGGGAGTCGAGGAGGCCTTTAATGAGATCATCAGCGGTGGCTGATCGCGTGCCAACCCCAGGCCCCCAGTCTCTGCCCAGGCGCGAGGAAACTCTCTCAACCAGTTCTGTAGCTCCTCAGGTGATTTCTCCGGGGGTTCTGACTCAAACAAACGGTATTCTTCCTCTAAATTGAGGGCAAAGATTTGTATAGGGTCTCCTTTAGGACCCCTGACCCTCGGTCCCTTCTCATCAAAATAGATTTGCGCCTTTAATTTGGTTGGTAGGTCCCGTCCTAACAGCGGAGGGGGCATTCAGGTATGTGCAGAAAGGAGTGAGTTACTTGCCCTGAAGCCAGTTGAACTTTTCTCTCGATAGTCCAATAATATCTCTTGTTTCCAGTTGCCCCCTGCACCAGTGCAGAATGCCGACTAAGAGGCACTCCGGCATGAGTTAGGACTGAATGTTCGGCACCAGTATCAACCAGGAAGGTCACGGGCTGCCCCCCGATCTTGAGGGTTATCCTAGGCTCAGGGGGGGGCTCCTGGCCTCGACCCCCCTAGTCCCCCAGACTAAGGAGGTCCACGGTCTTGGGCTTGGGCCGGCGGGGTCCTTGTGGCTTCTTGGGGCATTCTCGGGCCCAGTGTCCCTTCTCCTTGCAGCAAGCACATTGATCTTTATCTAGGGGTGGCCTCCTTCGTTCTCCCGACCTGTCTCCCTCTCTCCGCTGTCTCTGAGATACAACGGCGGTCAGAATTTTCTTTATCTCCCTATGCTGTTTCCTATCCCTTTCCTCTTGTTTCTGCCATCTCTTTTCCTCACGCTCTTCAGGAGTTTCTCTCTTCTCTGCTTCCTTCATTAGGTCTGGCAACCCTAACACCTATAAACCCTCCAACCGCTGCAATTTAAATGCAGCGGGTGTCTCTTCCTTTATTCCCTTCCTTTCCCTGTATCACATTCCCTTAAATCTCCTCTCCCTGTGTCACATTCCCTTCCTTTTCCCTTCCTTTCTATCACATTCCCTTCCTTTCTATCACATCCTCTTCCTTTCTATCACATTCTCTTCCCTTCTATCACATTCATAGGCCTTCTAGCGGCCGCTCGGAGACCCGCTAAGAGCAACTGGCGATAGAGACGTAGATGCTCCCTACCTTCAGGCGTATTGAAATCCCAGTTAGGGCGAATCAAGGGAGAAGCTGCATCGATGACATTCGGGAGTTGGGATGGCCTCCCGTCGTCGCCTGGAACCTGCTTCCGGGCCTCCAGGAAAACTCTCTGCTTTTCCTCTACTGTTAAGAGGGTCTGCAGGAGCTGCTGACAGTCGTAAACCTCAGCATCTGCCAACGGCCGAATCACGGCCGCTAATGCTGCCGCCGCTGCCGCCTCCTCCACGGTGGCGGAAGCCGCCCCCGCGGCGGCTGGACGCTGAGCAGGTCCAGCCTGATGGGGAGGGGGCTCCCCTACCAGGAGATCTATGAGAGGGGAGTTAGGGTCCGGAGGGAGGACAGGGGGCCCAGAGACTGGAGGGAGCTGTGTAAGGAAAGGCTTGACCCATAAAAATGGGTTTTATACCAGAGACCTCCAGATGGCGATGTATGGGACCTGGTCGGGGTGTCCATAAGGATTAGGGGCCAAAAACCTTGCCCTCCACCTGTAAAATAAGAGAGAGGTTAAAGGATCCTTCTCGCGGCCAGCCAGCATTCATCATGACCCATTCGGCCTTGCAGAGGGTGATCCGTTTTTTTCTTTTTAGCAATGACACCTTCATTGCTTCCTCGGGCCTTAACATCAGACCAGTGGTCCGTGGTTAGGCTCAATGGGGTGGTGACGGTCTGCCCCATGGTGGTCTCTAGATAAAGAAGTGTTAGACAAGTAACAATAAACAAAAAGACAAGACCGACGACAGAAATTCGCGCTGCGCGGCTTCGGCGTAAAACCGAAAGCAGAAATTAAATTACCTGAACCTGAAACGGAGGAACCTCGCTCTCCGTAGATGGGGAAACGGAGGAACCTCGATCTCCGTTCTCTTACCAGCACCACGTATCCTTCTGATACGGGAGTGGCCCCGAAAAACCGTGACCCCTGGAACGTCTTCCAGGGGACTTCCCGTGACCCGTGGAGGGTCTTGGTGGGCGAAGTCTGAGCCCGTCAGCTCCTTCAGCCCCCACCGACTCAGCTGACCTGTACCTGACCTGACCTGAATTACCTGGACCTGAATTAGGGCGCCCGACGAGAACAGAAAACAAGTAGACAGACTGGGACAAGACAGACAGTGGCCGGCCAATTTACCTCCTGACAGTGGGTCGGTGGTCCCGAGGCAGGGGGTCTCTTTTCCCGGCCAATGCACCAAATGAAAGACCCCCCGAAGGCAGTCTTCCCTCAGGAGAGACCCTTGCCCAAGGAACACACCGAAACCACGAATCAGATGCAAACTGCAAGAGGCTTTATTCCGGAACACGGGTACCCGGGGCGACACAGTCTCTCAAGAAGCTCAAGGGACTGGCGCGCGCACGGGCTGGAGCAGAGGGTTTTTATAGGGTCGGGCACGGGTACAGAAACAAGAAGCCTGGTTACAGAGTTTTGATTGGATGATGCAAATGAGGCCAGTTCTGATTGGATGAGGCCAGGTTCAAACCCAGGTCAGCTCGTGGTTTCTGCCCGAGCTTCTGTCTAGGGTACAGGGTGTTTTCCGAACCTTTTTCTGACCTTTTAGTTCCTCGCTCTGGGGCTAGGTGGCTAACTGAGCTCCTCAGTACCTCTCAGGCTTTATTCAAAAGCAGCTGAGCCAAGCTATGTTAGGCGGGGAGGCTGGGGGTCTTTCAATTCAGTCCTTTGAAAATGCCTTGTGGTCCATTCAGAACCTAACTACAGAACTCTGCCCCTCGTGGAGGAAGAAATTCCCTACAACATGTATGTGAGGGGCCAGCTCTGTCACACCACGTCGGTTGTTCTATAAATGGCCACCTCAGAGCTCAGAGACACAGACATGCCTGTCCACTGTCCCAGGACACATGAGAGTGGGCACAGCAAGCTTCCCACCTGTGGCAACTCATGGTTACTCTTGTTTTAAAATGAGAAGCACACGGTCAAACAGCCTGGCTTAATTCCCCCTAAACGTGTCTGTGCCTGTATCATCTTCTTAGCCTGACAAGGGCAAACATTTGACACAATTGAGCAATCATTAGTTTCCTTTAAAAAGGCAATATCCATCTATCAGCTCACTTGATCCTTCAGCTTTTGGAATTGTTGTGATTGTTGTAATGTGCGTAAAGCAGCACCCTTTGAAGGCATGTCTGAAAGCTTACACTGACAAGCCATGAATACTGGTGGATATGTGTTTACCAGTTGAATCAAAACAACAAAACAGAAGACAAAATATTTAGGTTCCTCTGCAGAAACATAAGATTTCACACTTAGTTAAATGAAGGCAGAGACTTTATAAATAGGTCAAGAAAAAACGCCAAGATAATATTTGCCACCAAGTCTGCACAGGAGCAGTTTCGGGAAGTCAGAACTTCCTTGCAGAATCTAAATCGCACATATGTAAGGCATGGCAAGCAAACAGACAGAAAGAGAGGAGGGTGTGATGAGAAGGCTCAGCAAATGGAGGTGCTTGCCGCTAAGTCTGACAACCTGAGTTTGATCCTGGGATCCACGTGGCGGAAGGTGAGAACTGCTTGTTATATATATTTATATAATAGATAAATATATATTATATGTATTTTAAAGATATACTACATTGATTGAGCATTCCTCCACTGCAATCCCAGAGGCAGGAGCATCGGAGTTCCAGGTTATCTTTTCTACACTCTGAGTTCAAGGTCATCCTTGTCATTATAGCTAGTTAGAGGCCAGCCTGGTCTACAATGAGGCCCTGTCTCAAAAAACCCAAATCCAAACAATAGCAATTCATAAAACAAAAACAAGTGCTGTTTCTCCAGAAAGAATCATGGTTTAATGTGCTGTATGTAACTTTACCATTACTTTCCAAATAGGTTCACAACACTCATCCATTGGGTTGTACCAGGAGGCATGGTCAAGCATCCTCATCCATTTGGTTGTACCGTGTGACATGGCCAAGTGTCCTGATTAGAATTTCTGATCACCAGGATCCCATCCTCAGGATGGTATTAAGCATGCTTAAACATACAACGTGGGTTAAGGAGAGTCTCATGGGACTCTGAACCTATAGTGTGCCTGGGCTGTGATCTCCAGGGCACTGAGCAGGACATTTTTCTCCTTCGGGCTATTGAATACCATCTGTATACTTGCTAGACTATCAGAAAACTTGCTTAGTCCGGTCTGGAAAACAGTGTCTGGAGTTAGTTTGCCCAGAACCCCCAAGCTCCCTGTATTCCACAGCCATAGAAGGTGAATTCCCACACTCTGAGTACATGAAGAATCCTAGAACGGGCTATGCTACAGCCCTGCCAAGGCCCCCAACTTGCCAGTCCTCAGGGTTTGTGTCAGGAATGCCCACACTCCCATGTGACCAGGGACAAGTCAAGCAACACAGAGGACCAGAGTGACCCCAACTTGTCATCCAGTATAGGCACCATGAGGATGCAACAGGGTATGTCCTGGACCAACTTCACCGCCATCTTGCTAAGAATCAGGGGTCTTTGTATCTTGGCACTTCCCCCAGTCTTGCAGGGGCCTCTGTCCTGAGCCAGCCGAGGCTGAAGTTTGGATACTTTGTAGCTATTGTTTGCAGATCTGGGGAGCCAGTGGTCTGAGGGGGGTTTCAGGGAGGAGCTGGAGGAAGAGGATAGGGTGGGGCGTTATTGTGGGGAGGTGCCTCGTGTAGATCCCTGGGTGTTGGTGTCCAGAAAGCCAGGCTGCTGTGCCCTGACTACTGCGCTCCTCAGCTCCACATTACATGTTTGAAGTCTAGCATTTGCAAGCCTCTTCCTCCGAGGGAGCATCGTTTTGGAAAGGTACCCAGCAACATGGTCTGGCCCTCTGGTCCCAGCCTGGGTGGGGTTTCAGGGGGAGCCCCTTTCTTCCTCAGACACGGGTGGTCTCATGAGGCATTGACCCTGTCCCTGATACAGCAGGGAGCTGAGGCACTGAACAAAACCTGAGATAGCCTTGTTCCCGGCCTGTGAGAGCCGAACCTTCTGTTGAGGGCTGATGAGGCACATGGTGTAGACCCCAGTGCGTGAGAGAACCAGCCGGCCTGGGAGAGGCTCCTGGGGGCAACATGCTAGGTTCTGTGCTGGCGGCCTGTTCTCGGCTTCACTTTTGGAGTGTATTCCACAGAAATGGAATCTCCGTGAATAGGTTTCATGTCTGAAAATCTGCCATCCACATGCTGCACCAATGCCCTAAGGTGGGAACTCTTCATGCCTGTGAATTCGCTTTCTCCCCTTGTAGCTTCCTACTGTTGTAAGATGTTCTAGGACCCAGCATTTAGTCCTGGAAATCTGTGTCACTAACTGTGAGAAGAGCGACTGCCGTGGTTAGGTGAATGCCTTGTCACCCACGTGGCAGATGTTGGGGCCTCTGGGAAACTCACAGATGCCACAGTGAAGAGCAAATGGAAATGCAATCCTAGCTTCCTTGAAAGCCTGGATCATAGGAAGGGAAAGGAGAAGAAAGGATCAGGCCAGGGGAAGGGTTAAGGCGCAGAAAGGTGAGACTGGGGGGTTGCAGAGTGCCCTCCCTGTTCAGTGGCCTGTACACAGCTGCTTCCTTAAGGACGCTGCTATTAGGGGGAATAGGAAGAAGGATGTGTGAGACCACCCTAGCTTTTCTCAGGTGAGTTCCCCTACCTCGGAAGTGGTATAGCCTGAGGCTCTCACGTCACCTGCCTTCTGGAGTTGGTCTGAAGACTCATGGCTAGAACAGGGTTGGTATCAGTGTTACTCTGAATGTTCTGTGTTGGCAGAGCTGTTGTTGCAAGATGGAGAACTTCCTGAGGCTGCTTAGGGAGCGTGGGGACGCTCCCCCTCCCCCACCAGAGTTGGTGACCCTCGCGGGGAAGCTGTGTCGGGACTTCAAACACAACCCTGTTCAGGTGCTCCATCTGGTTAAAGCCATTCTGGACAGCCAGCATCGTTGGGACCTGCTAAACAACGTAGACATGGCCCTGGTGTGTACTCAGGTCCTGATCCATCAAGAGCAGCGGCTGTTAACCCTCCAGATTCTACAGGTATGATGAAGGTATGGTGGGCGGCACAGGAGAAGTGGGTCACAGCAGCCTCCACCACACCCATGGTGTCATGAGCTGAGGCAGGACAGCCCACTCTGACTTGACCAAGTAATGACTAGCTTGGTAAGCTAGGTAACTACCCTTTTAGAAAATTGTAGCATGAATCTTAAAAGTTCTTATTAATAAAATCAAACCTGAGGCCAGTTATTGGGGTGAATGCTGGATGGTTAGAGAGACAGAACAAGCCACAGCTAACCTCACCTGGCCAACTTCTCAGCTGGTCTTGTTTCCTCAGACTGGAAGCCTCTGTGTCCTCATATCCGAATGGCTCTCCGCTGAATTGCTGCTCAAAAGCCTGAATGCTTAACCAGCCAAATGCCTCCTAACCAGCCAAATGCTTCTAGATTCTGGTCCTCACGCCTTATATACCTTTCTGATTTTGCCATCACTCCCTGGGATTAAAGGCTGCTTTCTGGGATTAAAGGCGTGAGTCACCATGCCTGGCTGTTTCCAATGCTTCCTTGAACACACAGAGATCCAGAGGGATTTCTGTCTCTGGAATGCTAGGATTAAAGGCGTGTGCCAACATTTTCTAGCCTAAGTATCTTGTGGCTTTTCTGTTCTCTGACCCCAGATAAGTTTATTAAGGTACACAATATTTTGGGGAACACAATACCACCACATTTCCTCTCTTTTTGTCTAAAATTAAAAAAGCTTATAACTAATACAAGAAAAATTATGTCCAATAAGTCAAGATTACATAAATGAGGTCTAGTCCGTTAACATTTGACAGATTCAGGCAAAAAACTCCATTATATATATTAACAATGTCCAGTCCAGTAACATTTGACAAATTCAGACAAAAAATTTTCATTACTTATCTTATTTAAAACAAGTAATTCCTTTTTAAAAGAAGCTGAAGCTTCTCCCAAGCCTCCTAGGCCGGCCTCAAACTGTGATCCTCCTGCCTCTGCCTCCTTCAGTAAATCCTACCAGCATGCGCCACCACAACTGGCAACGTATAGGTCGGGTCTGAGCTGGGCCCCGCAAGGCCCTAGCCAAGTAGCTTTTCAAGAATTCGTAGCACAAACGTTGGGCGCCAGAGAAAATGCTTATTTGGTGGTAATCCCTCGCCAAGTGATGAGCGAAGGTGGAGTTTTGAGACAAAACTTTTCTTGGGGAGACAAAACACACTTGTTAATCACCCCAGACAGGGAACCCACAGTAGACCAAGTTATGGACTACAGCAAGGTCCAACTTGGTCTGAATCTCTTCCAGGCAGCTGGGCTGGTCTCAGAGTCTCCTTTGCAGCTCAGGTCTGTTTACTCTGGCTCCCAGGGAGGAGCATAGTGAATTTCTGAAGTTACTTTTGTTTTTAGCTGTTTACCTCCTTGTTTAAGGAGCTCCCCTGCAGGATGGAATGTTTGTGTCTCAGAGGCAACTGTTACACAACACTCCAGCCCTTGCTCTGGCTCTTGCATTCTTTCCTCCCCCTCTCCTGCAATGTTCCATGAGCCCTGGAGGAGGCAACTCTAGATGTCCACTCGGGACTAAGAAATAAGCCCCATGCCACAGTAACAGTCACGTTTTCTGTGGAACCTCACCAGTGGTTATGAGGCTCTCGCTAACAGTGTAGTATGGGCAGAAATGCAGGTTTAGAAGATGGTTTGACAGGCTCATCACATCCATCTAGTCAAACTATCATAGGTGCTTCCCCATTGGGACCTCTGGCCTCCCCAGACACAGGTTTTTGTCCTGCCTTACCTTCCCAGATGTGAGCTCTCTCTTGTGGAGCAGTCCTTAAGTCCAGTCAGAACGCTGTTGGGCTTACCCACTCTAGCACAAACAGGCATATCCTGCCTGGCATGCCAATGTTTTAGCACACAGGGTCCATAGCCAAACAGGAACGTCGGTGACAGTCCTCTACACCCGCAGCTTGCCCAGCCACCTCTGGCAGTATGAACCCCAGACAGCAGGCTGGGAGTTTCCAGCTCAGTGCCAGTTTGATTGTTCCGTGTCCTACAATCAAAGGATATGCATGTGGTGTCTTCAGCAATAGGCTCTGATTTTGGCATACAGTCAACAGCAGTAGCAATAGCCTCTATGGTTTGCGGGTTCTCCAGAACTTCCTGGCCGATGACTCATGAGGAGGTCGTCCCCCCCTGGAACTAGGGGTTTCATTCAATAACCTTATAGCCTCTGGGAGTGTCCTTTTGGATTTCAGTTAAGCCAGCCACACTTGGGTAGTAGGTAGGTGGAAGTACCATTGCACCTGGTTGTCTCTCCCATGGCTTTCCTAATCTGCAAAACCCTCAGAGGTTAGCATTGTGTCTTCTATGTAACAAAACGTTTGCCAGAGGATGGGCAGGGCAAGGCGACATCCCGAACCACCATCCCATCATAAATAGTGGAGTTACAAAGATAACCTTGAGAAGCACTTGGAAAGTCTGTTGTCATCTCTTCCCAGCAAGGGTCAGGAGATCCCAGAGGTTCCTGACTAAGAAGATACTAAAGCCAGACACAGTCAAGGTCTGATACAGTATGAAAAGGTTCCGTGCTGAGTAGCTTCTCCCACGGATCAAGGTTGGGTACAAAGCATGGATAGGTGGCACTGACTAATTAGCTCTCTGTTGTAGGAGGCTCCCGGACAGCGGGGGCTCCCTCCCAGATCCTAGGCACAAACCACACCTAAACACCAGAGGAATCCTCTGTTAGTCAGGGAAGAAAAGTTAATGTGGTTGCTCTGTGACTCAGGCAAAAGCAAATGACCTTTCAGGTGAAATTTTTAAGGAGAGAAAAAGGGGAGGCCTGTGTTAGCATCGGCTA
Source organism: Peromyscus eremicus (assembly GCF_949786415.1). Classification (NCBI taxonomy): domain Eukaryota; kingdom Metazoa; phylum Chordata; class Mammalia; order Rodentia; family Cricetidae; genus Peromyscus; species Peromyscus eremicus. The sequence goes on along the minus strand of NC_081439.1, from coordinate 34,848,721 downwards.
GGATGCAGTGATATATTTTGACTTGGGTATGCTAATTAGGTGAACTAATGGGGGCGTGCCTGGGGGCTTTTGATTGCTGGACTTCAACACTTTGATAGCTGGACCTTGGTAGTCAGCCTCAGGAGGAGGAAGTGGACAAATAAGGGAACAGACCTTGGAGGCTAGCTTTAGGAATGTAATCTAATGGTTTGGGGTTTTTTGTTTGTTGTTGTTTGTTTATTTGTTTTGTTTTTAGCAAGGCAGAGGAAATACGGAGGAAGGGCAAAGTGTGCCAGAGTCACGAGCTCGAGTGGGCTATCCGTTCATCTGTAATCTTTGGTCATTCTCTCTCCGTCAATACAATCCATATCCTAGAGCTCTTTCTCGGAGCTTCCCTACATTTCTCTACACCTGATAAAGTCAGTGGGCCTGACTTAATCTGCTCAGACCTACCAGACAGTACAAAAGGGGAACATGGTCTTGTTCTCCTCTGCTGCACCTGCTGACTCTCCGGGTTGGCACTGTGGATGTAGCTGTAGCCTTTGCCTTCCATTCTCAACATCCTGCTGTTGGGGAGTTCCAGACTGGGCAAACAGTTTCCACCATTAGCATTACCTTTAGCTTGAGGGGAATTTACAGTCCCTAGTCTGGGACTATAATTGCCCACCCCTGGGACAGGCTTGATCCTCTTCACTTGTATTGTTCTATCAAGGGTGCCTTCTGTGAACTGCTCCTTGGGCCTTAAAGATTCCAGGGGCTCCGTAGCACACCATTTAGGTTTTCTTATTTCTTTCCGTAAGAACTCCAGCTCGACTCAAATCCAGTCACACTTGTCTTGAGGAACCCAGATATACCTCTTTCTCTGCTCTCCCATTTTGTTACCTCCTCTGGGTTGCTCCCTCACTTTACAGACACCCTTTAACGTGCTGGTCTAAGTTACTGGGATCTACCAAAGCCTTTCCCACGTGATCAAGATACTGCCCACCAAAGGGCTCAGCAAAGCCACTAAAGCTCCATCCTACCGGCAACCTCGAGGTCCCTGCTGGGTCAGCCTCTTCTTTAACTTCTCCATGAACATGGTTCTGTCTGGTCCAGTGAACTGGGCTTCAAACACAGCTCCTTCTACTCCTGGTTCCCTCCATAGTGTCTGCTCCTCCTCTGTGGTCCTCCAGCCCCTGTTAGTTGTGGGACTTCAGAGGGAGATAACCGAGTCTTCCTAATGGCTTTGCAATGCCGGCCCATCAGTGATGGGTTTCTCTCAGAAAGCCTCGGGTTAAGCAGCCTTTCACTTAAGGAGGGGTGGCTACTTACTCAGTTTTCCTGCTTCCACTGCAGTCAGACTGATGCCATCCACTCCCATGCCCCATGATCTCACAAGCCAGGCTGAGACAGACTGCTCCATCACTTATTTAAAAGTCTTCTCTCATTCCAGCAATTCCCACGCTGAGTATTTCCTGACCACACTTGTTTCTTGCATTGGACCATGCTTAATCCCCCATCTGCATGCTGGATTGCAGATTCTCCCACTTTTATGCTACAGGTAGGACCTGAGGAGTACCTTCTACTGCTTTTACCATCTCCCTCTCATCCTTTTATCTACTTTGTTTGCCACATCAGCAACTGTAGTTGAGGAGGCTATCTGCATATCCCTTTCTTGTTGCGAACAAGTTCCCGCTTGGCTGCCATCCCAGCTTCGGACATATTTCTGTTGCACACAACGCTGGACGACAGGCAACCTCTGCTGCTTGCTACCAGTCTCCAAACTTGTGCGCTAATATCAAAGCTGCGGAATTTCCTCTGAACCTTTAACTGTTTTCATCACATCTCCGTATTCATGTGGTGGACCCCGCTCTTCAGTTCGGCATGCCACCCCCACACCACACAAGCAAGAACGCCATCCTGGGATTATTCCCACAGGCACTCCTAATCCTGAGGACTCAGCCTTAGTTGCATGTCTCACTACCCACAGCAAGAACCATGCCACTGCTTTCAGAGCACAAAAGCACACTCCACCCACGACACAGGAACAGACAAGTGTATTGGAGCTTCCCTTGTGGATGCTCGCCCCTCTGGCTGTGCAGCCTCAGGTGCATGACTTGCATGCACAGGAGACTCATGTACTCACTCCTCGTCAACGACTCTTTGGTTCTGTCAGGTCTCTGTTTGGGCTCCAGTTAAGTTGTTTGACAAAAGATTTTTCTAGGGAGACGAAACACACTCGTCTACTCACCCCAGAAAGGGAACCCATGACAGACCAAAGGATGGATACTACTTGGTATCCAGTTTGGTGAATCAAAGAGTTTTATATGGGTTACTTACAGGACTATGGGTGTGGGTTACTTATTGGAGCAGAAACGACTCAAAGACAGCTGCATCACCAAGGTCCACCCCAGCACCAACCAACTGGTTAGCGGGTGTCCTTTCCAGGTGCCTTTGTTGGTCTGAACATCTTCTAGGAAGCTTGCCTGCATTCTCCTTCTTCCGGGCAGCTGGTCTGGTCCCAGAGTCTTGTTTGTGGCTTAGCTTAGCTGTGAGTGTTCTTTGATCTTGGCTCTACTGTATCTCAGAATCTTCTTGGCAGTTGAGCTCTGCTTACTCCCCCAGGATGGGCCCCAGTGAATCTGGTCAGTTTCAGGAAGGCCTTGAGGCTGTATTTTTTAGTAGTTGTTTACTGTCCTGCTTTAGGACCTCCCCTGTAGGACGGAATGCTTTAATCTGGGAGGAAACTGTCACACAACAGATGCAGTGACGCATTTGATACGGACACCTGACCTGAAGCTTAACATAGAGATGCATAGCTGTAATCTCAACACTCCGGAGGCAGAGGAAAGACAATGGCGAGGTGCAGGCCAGCCTCTGTCAACATGATAACACAGAATCACGCAGGAGGAATGTAGTGAACAGACAGGGAGTACACGGTTCAGCTGAGGTGACTACAGAAAGGCAATTAGTGGCATTGGTGACAGTAAACCCTGCAGTGGGACTAGAAACTCATGGAGGGAGTGCTTGCCCCGGGCAAGAGAAGGAGAACAAGGCGTAGTAAAACCACCATACCTTGTTCTCCATACTTGTGTGGTTGAGTGGAAGCTGGGCTTACTTAGAAGTTTGGAGGGTTGAAGGGTTCAAGATTAGGAAATAGGCCTGTGAGCTACTCAGGGCTGGCATGACAGATTTGGCAGGCCTGTGCGGTTACCGGCTGAATCAGGCCGCACTTCCCCAGGGCCTGCTGGATTGAAGGGCTTGTATGTTGAACTGACATTGGTGGTTGCTGGACCAGTGGTTCAGATCCCAATGACTGCCTTGCCCATAGGCTGGGTTGGTGCTCACGACCAATTCTCACACACTCCAGGTTGTGTAGGGTGACTGGGTTTCAGCAGGCTTTCCTTACAGGGCTGTCGGGTGCCAGGAGGCAGCCAGGAGCTGGTACGAGTCTGGAATGACGTCCACTATCACCTGACCATGAGGAGGCTGTGTGTCTCCAAGCTGAGCCCGGGACAGAAGTTTCGCTGTAGGAAGAGGTACTTGATGATTGCCCTCTGTGCTGGCACCATGGGTCTTCCAGGGTTGGGATGTGCCATCCGAACCCCAAGGGGCTGAGGAAACAGGGACAGGAAGTCACCTTAGCAGTATTTATTACAATGTAGTGAACATCATGACGTCAGCATTTGTCACACCCTGGTAGGCCCATCACACAGTCACAACTCCAACTGTCACCTGTTACATGGTAGCTGGAAGTAGAGGGCTGCACGCAGCTGGCATCCTGTCTGTCTCTACTTCCAATCATCACTAGACAAGGATCCTGTGACTAGGAACGGTGAGAATGAAGCGCAACTGAATTTTGCATAGCTGTTCCTCACATCATCTAATCCCTATGTGTAGGCATCAGGCTAGACCCTGGGGGCCGTAGTATGACAATGTCATCAGTATTAGTCTCACCTTCATCATTTATGGAAGAGAAAGCTGTCATGGGATAGTCAAGTTACCTGCCTGAGGTTTTGTGTGGGAGATACAGACCAGGGTTCCCTAGACACTGAGATGGTGGAACGTGTGTTCTTCATCCGGGGCCTCTCACCTGAGTAAGAGGACTGAAGGCTTTGATGCTCTGAGTAATGCAGGCTTCCTGAGTCACAGGGTTGACTCACTGTAGGAAGAAGAGGGGATTTCCTTCTTGACCGGAGAGCATAACCAGATATTGTCAGTGTGAGACAGGTCCTCGGAAGTTCAGTAAGAAATCAGCCTTGAGATAGTGGATATGTTCATGTCACCCCAAAGCCTGATAGGCCAGCAGACCGCAGCTAAGCAGTCATAGCGTCTTGCCCCTGTGTTTGTGAAGTGTCCCCCGGAGTGCTAGGTGCTTGGAGGTTGTGGGTATAGATCAAGTTGTGATCTCTTACTGTTAGGCAGTGGGTAAATTCAGGGGCAATAGAAAAGAAATAAAGTTGATTTCTTCCTGTGTGGCTATTGAGACAGTAAGACGACTGAGAGAATTAGGTCTTTGCTTTGGGGTTGAGGGGGGAGGGAGGTTCATTTGAACAGATCATAGGTGCTACCTGGCCAGCACTTGGACAAGAACGGAGAAAATGTAGGGAACCTTGAATTGGCTCAAGATACCTCCAGACCAAGTTCTCAGCATAAAGGAGATTTATTTGCCAAAGAGAGACAGAGGGCAAAGGAATAAGAGAAAAAGACAGGAGATAAGAGTAAAAGAGGAACAGGGGAAGGGAGCAAAGTAAAGGGGCAGGGATATTTGTTCCGGAGCAGGACAAAGGACTGTCTCTGGATAGAAAGAAAACAGACATGGCACATAGGAAATTGGCAGTTATAAAGTTACAAGGGGAAATCTCATGTTAGGATGAGGTGTTTAATTTTATTGGGTGTCTTAGATAGGGTTTCTACTGCTGTGAAGAGACACCATGACCACAGCAATTCTTAGGAAATCATGCAGTTGTGTGGCATACACTCCAGAGGTTCAGTCTGTTGTCATCATAGTGGGACATGGTGCTTGAGAAGGAGCTGAGATGTCTACATCTTGACCCACAGGAAATAGGAAGTGAACTGAAATAGGTGTGGACTGAGAATAGGCGAATTCAAAGCCCACTCCCAAAGTGACATACTTCCACCTTCAAAGCCAAAACTCCTAATAGTACCACACACTCTGAACTTAACAGGGGCCAATTACATTCCGACTACCACATTCCACACCCTGGCCCCATAAGCTAGTAAGAGTATCATAATGCAAAAGGCCTTTAGGTCAACTTTGAAAGACAACATAGTCTAGAACAGTCTCAAACTTATTTAAAAGTCTAAAGTTCAAAGCCTCTTCTGAGATTCACGCAATCTATTAACCATAATCCCCTATAAAATTGTAAAATCAGAATCAAAAAGCAGATCACATACTTTCAACATATAATGGCACAGGATATACATTACTATTCCAAAATGTGGGGAAGGGAGCATAGTGAGGAGATACTGGGCAGGAGCAACACTGAAAACCAGCTGGGCAAGCTCCAAATTTTGCATCTCCATATCTGATGTCAAAACACTCTTCAGATCTCCAACTCTGTTCAGCTTTGTTGACTGCAATACACTTCTTTCTCTTGGGCTGGTTTCCACTCCCTGTTTGCAGGTCTCCTCAGGAGGTATCCCATGGATCTAGCATCTCTAACGTCGTGGGGTCTCCAGGGAAATCCAGGCTCCAACTTCACAGCTTCACACATAACTTCTCATTCAGGGACATCCCTGACACATGCACGTCCTTGGCTAAACTTTCTTTAGGCACAGAGGCAAATTCCATAACCCCTTTTTTCTGTCCTTGACTCTAAAGGCAGAACCACATGGCTGAAGCTGCAAAGATCTGCTGCTTGCTGTGGTTGGAACATGGCCCCCTCGTTCAATTACATCTTCACAAGCTTTCTGGTTTTGATGGTTTTCTTTACTGCCTAAGCTTGCCTGTTCTGAAACCAGGTCTGTAGACCAGGCTGGCCTCAAACTCAGAGAAACATCTGCCTCTGTTTCTAGAGTACTGGGATTAAAGATGTGCACCACCAAACTTGGTTCTAAGCTTTTCTTTCATTCCTTTTCACATTTTGGAAACTTACCAGGGTGGGATCTTGCCCCAAGGTCACCACACATTTTATTTCATTTCTTAATGTGTTTATATCCTTGAACACAGAACTTAACTCCATTCCATTTCCTGGTGCTCCCTTTCTCTGCAAATTGTACATTTTGTATGTTTCCTTTCTCATCTTGCTCATTTTCATTACACATCTTCATTAGAGTTAACACTAATAACCACATGACAGATTCTATACTAGGCTGTTTTGAGGTTTCCTATGCCAAAGATATTAATTCAAAACTCTTCACTTTAGCGTCAGGCAGACTTTTCAGAGAGGGGTAAAAAGCAGCTACGTTCTTTACCAAAATATCACACGACTGGTCTCCAGGCCACATAATAACATTCCTCTCCTCTGAAAACACTTGATCCAGGCACCCACAGCTGAAGTCACACTCAGCACCACTGTCTTCCATGTTCCTACTAGAATCACCCATTAAAAAGTAACTAGCCGGGCGGTGGTGGCGCACGCATTTAATCCCAGCACTCGTGAAGCAGAGCCAGGCGGATCTCTGTGAGTTCGAGGCCAGCCTGGGCTACCAAGTGAGCTCCAGGAAAGGCGCAAAGCTACACAGAGAAATCCTGTTTCGAAAACCAAAAAAGTAAAAAAATAAAAAAAATAAAAAAGTACTTAAAGCGCTAAACTGCTTTTCCAATGCACAGCCACAAGATCCACGATTCCTTCAAACAATAGCATCATCAGACCTATCCCAGCAATACCCAAGTCCCTGGTACCAACTTTTGTCTCAGTTGGAGTTTTCTATTGCTGCATAGAGAAACCATGACCTTATATAGGAAAACATTTGACTGGGTGGCTTACAGTTCAGAGGTTCTGTTCCTTTACATCATTGCGGGACATGGCCTTGTGCAGGCAGACCTGGTGCTGACAAGGAGCTGAGAGTTCTACGTTTTGATCTGAAGCTAACAGGAAATGAACTGAACCAGGAATGGCTTGATCATAGGAGACCTCAAAGCCCTCCCCCACAGTGACACACTTCCTCCCAACACCTACCCCTAATAGAACCACTCCCTAATGAGGTTATGGAAGCCAATGCCTATTGGAATTTTCCCGGGGGCCTGGAGAAGACACTACGTCTGGTGGGGGGTTTCCTGAGGGAAAGGAATCTATATACACCATGCCCTTTTGTCTGTTTGCTTTATTTCTCTTAAGACAAAATTCTATCTATACAGCTTCAGTTCAGTCCTGACATTCAGTTCCTCTCTGCTTATTCTGTTTCTGTCCTAATAACTAAGCTCCTCTGCTTTTGATCTCATCTTCGTCCCCTGTTCTTTCGTCTTTCTTCCCTCTTCTCGTCTTCTGACCTGATTCAGATCCAACTACAGTCTGCAGAACTTTAACTTGCTCCTTACTCCTCTGCCTGAGCCAGTCTCTACAAAAACTCTGCCCTGCCCCTCTCTCCTCCTGCCAAGGGACTCTGCTTGGACAAGGAATTCTGCTCAAGTCTTCAGTGCACCTGGTTATGCAAACAGCCCTGTTGTGCTGAGTCAGTAGCTCTGTAATGCTACTGGGCCTGAAGGAAAGGGATGGTCTGAGCTTCATTTGCACAAGAGACAAATCTATGCAACTACAGTCCTCCTGTCTCCTAGGCTCTGTAGAGGTGTTACCTAGTAGATCAGCAGTAGGTCTGAACTTACACTTTCTGCCTTATGGCCTAGTAGTATATGAGCGCACAAGAAATTCACAGCAAGAAACAACTGAATATTAAAAGCTGAATAACACCAGATACTCCCTGATAAATGGCTTCCCTCTAGAAAAATTCCTTGATCTTTCTTGGTATAGCTCTATTATATGCAGCTGAATCTCTATAATATGTTCTTGCGGCTTGCAGCAAATGATATTCAAAATACCACATTGGGCGTGTTAATTATGGCAATCAAATGGGGCTTTTTATTGCTGGCTTTTGATATTTTGACAGCTGGGCCTTGATAGTCAGCCTGAGGAGAAGTACGTAGCTAAATAAGGGAATAGGACTTGGTGGCTAGCCTTAGAAATGGAATCTAATGGTTCTTCACAGGTCTGAGGGCATGGGGAAAAGGTCAAGGCCTGCCAGAGCCATGCTCTCTGCACTTGAGCTGGACAAGAGTCCCTTCAGAAACCATACTGGTCAATTTTCCAGGCAGGTGGGTGCCAGTTCAGGAGCCAGGGATTGAGGGGTGCCTGATGTCCTGAGCAGATAGATAGTAGAGGTCTCAGGAGGTTTTATTTCCAGCCCTCTCAAATACAGATCTGTCCTCAGCCTGTGACCCTAAGAAAAGGTGGCGACTTGGTTCACCTACCCCTTCCAGGGACTTCCAGGGAGACAGTCAACCTCAGGGCCATGTGGGCAGTGGCCAGAACACGGTCTATGCTATAACTATGCTGGCCACGCCTGTAGTATCTTGAAGGCCAGCTGTGGCCCAGGACTGAATTTGAGGCAGGAGGAGCTCTGTGCTAAGTAGGAACTTCCAGGAGCAGGGCCCTTTGTTCTGGGTGTGTTTGGGCTGGAGAAGGCTCTGGAGTCCCAGGTGGATGGCAATTGGGATGTGTTAGATGAGATGCTCCTGGGAAGTGCATGCATGCCACACATCTGGATTTCACCTGTTCCGCAGATAGATAGCCTTTATACACTTCATGTGTCCGTTATGAAGAAATTCAAAGATGCAGCAGGAAAAATCAGCTTACACACAGGAGAAGGATAGCTGTGCCGGGGTCCCTTCAGTGACCCTGAATCCCAATGCTGTGTAGAGAGGAGAGGGAGAAACACCTATGGGCTTCCTGCATGCTGCAGGGGCTGCCCAACATGGAGCATAACAGGAAGAATGGCACAAGGAGGAGAATGGAGAACACAAGGAGCTGAGAAGCTGAGTTCAGTGAGACAGGGGCCAAGGGGAAGCCAGTGGCAGTATATTTGGGATGTCAGGGCCATGATCCTGCTTGTTGTCTGAGAAGTTTTGCTGCCAGGGACAAGTCAGGAGGTGCAGCTAGAGGGATCCATGTATAAGGTGAGAGATTCACAGCTTTGCCAACTGGAGGGTCTGACCTGAAGTAAAAGTGCTGGTGGTGGAGAACAGGGTTAACAAGTCTGCTGTGAACAGGGCAGTGGCGGGGGAGGGACCGTCAGTGTTTGTGCTGGGCCAGGCTCTGGGGGGAGCCTGTGCTCACTCCTGGGTGACTGTAGTGTGGTGGACCACCAGTTGGCATCCCAGAAAGCAGGAATCAGACCCCTTGAGGTGACTGGGAGTGGGATGCAGGGGCAGACTGGAGAATGATTGTCAGAACTCCTTCCCTGTGAGATGCCAGGCCCTAAGCAGATAGAACTGGTGTTCTATAAATCGTCCTGGCCCTCCTTATCTAGGAACCCACCACCCTCTATCCTCTGCCCTGAGGGCCCTAAGAACCGGAACTTCCTCCCAGAGGTTGGCTGCCATCTGCAAGACTTTGCCACAGGTGTGGGTGCTTATCCCAAGAAGGCCTAGTTGGTAAGGACAACAGCCCACCCCAGGGGACTTCTCTGCTACTCTTCCTGAGCCTTTCCCCACCTAGTAACTGAGTCTCCCCATGTCTTCCTGAGTAACTCTCCTCTCTTTATTAGACAGCTCTTCCTACCTCCCCTCAGCTCAGCAGACTTCTCTTCCACCTTCCACAAGGGAGACCACTTGTCTTCCTCCTAGCAGGGCCACCATCTCTTACGTGGCTCCCCTTCTACTTTGTAACTCCTTCAGCAGTCTGTGTCTCCCTCTGGGCTCACTGGGTTCCCCAGGCCCCTCCCAGGGTGCTGTTGGTCCCCATCTTTACCCAACCTCTCCTCTGCAAGGTTTGGCTGCCCACTTCTCAACCTGGTCAATTCCCAGAGGATCCCCAATCCTGCTGTGTGATCCAAAGCTGAAAGGCACAGTGTCTCAAAGAAAGTGGCTCCTGGTTGGGGCCAGTGCGGACACTGATCCTGGGATTCATGGTAGATTCTGGCCCGTTTCCTGTTTTAAGGTCTTGGGTGCTCAGAGCATCAGCTGGCCCAGAATGGAGTGGGTGCAGGAGGTGGGGCATGTGTGCATTGTTCTCTAATTCTTCAGCACATGCGCAGGAGACAAACTGTTTTCCACTATGCCAGTTCATAGATGGCAGACAATCTCTGCTGTCTTTGCAGGGGTGAGGCTGGGCTGTGCCCTGTTTCCTATGTGGATATGAGCTGTCCAAGCCCCCTCTGTGCCCCCTTACACCTCAATTGTGGTTGCTTTTTTTTTGGGGGGGGGGTCAGGAGAAACTGGCTTCGGAGACTGGCTTGACTCCTGAGCAGGTGTACAACTGGTTTGCCAATTATCGTCGGCGTCAGAAGGCTCTTCTCCTGCACATGCAAAGAGCCCAGGAGGCCACATCAGAAGTGTCCAGTGCAAAGGAGAGTGGTCCTGAGCCGCTGCAGCTCTCAGGATACCATCAGGAGTCTGTGGCTGTGTCCCAGTGGTCAGGTGAGCATCGCAAGGGCTTCTTGGGGCTGCCTTCTGGCAAGATCTAGCTGACTGGCAGTTGACCCTGGCATGGCTGTGTTTGTCTGGAGCTGGGGGTGTGGTAGCTGTTAGGAAGGACAATGAGTAGAGCTGGGGAGTGAGTCCATGTCCGGGCCTGGAACAGTTTGTTTGCACTGAGGTCACAACAAGGGATAAGAACATTGGGATGACTCAAAACCAGTTCTGACGCCGGTCTGTGGGGCTGCTCTCAGCGGGCAGGAGGTAGGTAGACGCTAATGCCCTCCTCTCTGTTCTGCTTTGCAGCCAGGTCTGAAGGAAGTGGGACTCTACAGCCCTCCGAAACCCCTCAAGGATCTCAGGGGCCACAGTCCCCAACTGTGAGCTTTTCTGGAGACAACACCACCTCACAGGCCCTGGCTTTCAGGTAATGTCATGCCTTCAGCCCATGGCAGGTGTTTCCTCTTTAGTCCCCTCCTGCCTTTGAGTGCAGACCAGAGTATATTGGAACCTTAACTCCGGGGCTGCCTGTGCTAGGCCCTGACATAGTGGATTGCTTTTGTTTTCTTTTTTTCTGAGCATTGGTTGGTTTTTTTATTTCATGGAGTGAGCAGCACCCTGTATGTCCCTCACTGTCTGGGACTCCCCATGCACTCTGCTCCCCTGTGGCAAGGCCTGAGCCTTCTGCATGCAGCCCATTGCTCATTCATCATGGGGCCAGTGCCAGGCTGGACAATACCCAGGAGTGTGACCCCAGGCAGGTTCATGTGAGCTCTTCCCCATGCAATGGGGATGAGAGAGTGCCGCCATTCAGGCTATGGCAGAGGTTGAGAGGATATTTAACAAAAGCTCTGATCAGGTTTGAGGTACATTAGCCCTGATGGGATACTCATTAAATTGCTGTCAGCTTCTGCCTAATGTTCCTTTGATGCTAACCATCATTTATTCATTTGATATTAGGATCTTGTCAATCATATTCTGTTTTCTGGTTCTATGCTATAGACAATTTGAAGTGTCTGTGACTCCAGGCATGTCAGAGCCTGCCCCTCGGCCACCTCGGGGAAGAGCAGGCAGGGTGATTAGTGGTAGTGATTTGCAACCTTCCACAGCTTCATTGGCTTCAGCCCATAATGCCAACCTCGCCTGGAGTCCCCGCCTAACACCCACCCACCTCACCCAGGCCTCTGCCATCCCAAGCACACTGTTTGGTTATGTTTTCCAGGTCACTATATGGATGCGAGAGGTACCAGGAGTGGCCAGGTCACCATCCTGCCAGCCTCACATCAATGGACTTCGTCTCTGGCCTCTGGCCTCTGGCTACTGGCAGCAGCATGCTTGATTCCTCTATGGCTGCCCATGATTCTTGGATGATGCCCTTTACACTGTCATCCTCCGAGGAACATTGCCTCTCGATGGAGGAACCGGGCCTTAGACACCAGCTGGACTCTGGGATGGATCCTGAACCTGTCCCCTTAGCCATGGACATTGGTGCACTCACGGGTCCCAGCCTTGCAGGTGAGTCCACCTCACAGAGACTGTGCTAGTCCAGCAACTACTCAGGTCCTCAGGTGCTCTGTTAGGGTGGCCACCATCTGCTTGAATCTGGAATGTTCAGCGAAACCCAGAACTGCTCTTGTCAGAGCATATTGTTCCCACAACTATTCCAGAATATTTCTTTTTTTTTTCTTTTTTTTGTGAAGGAAGATACTAATATAACAAAATTTATTGGTGTATTTTTCTTGGATACAGGAAACCCATTATAACCAAACTTAAATGGCAAGAAATTTCCCAGGAAGATATAAAACAGCCCACCAAATATCAAAGAAGGGTAGCAAACCAGGGTTAGGTAATACAAAGGCCACAGGGGTGCTATAAAGTAGCATAAGGATGGCAGGACCTGAGGTCTTACTGGAATTACTCCACAGTTGATAGGTGTGAGCCCTGATCTGTGTTTCCCATCTCAACATTGTTCAATTTAAGAGTATTCAGCTGAGTGTTGGGATGGAAAAATGATAAACCAATTGTCATGCTTACATCATATGCTGCCTCAAGAAGGGGGGTACAGCAGCCTCAATGTGTCTGCCTGTCATTCAGGGAAGGAGTTCCCTGAGGATGATTGAGTACTACAAAAGCATAGAGAAAGGATGCTAAATATCCCCTGAACCAAAGTATCCCATATCAAAGGCTGGAGAGATGGCTCAGTGGTTGAGGACATTTGCAGCTGTTCTAAAGTACCCAGATTTGGTTCCCAATACACACATGGCAGCTTACTACTGTCTATAACTCTAGTTCCAGGGCATCTGGTACTATCTTCTGGACTCTGTGGTTACTAGGCACAAGCACACACACATGGCACATATATACATGCAGGCAAAACACTTATCCACATTAAAAAAAAATTAGAAGTTAAAAATTTGACCTAGAATTTTACATCTTTGTTTTGTAAATTCTAAATACTGGTAATGAACTTAACTAAACATGAGATTCTACAGGTCAAATAATGCACGCCTACAGTCTGAACACCACCTATTATAAACCCTGTATAAAAGAAGCACTAACATATCAAATAGAAGAATGGCAAAATCCAAGCCTCCCACATGTTGACATATATGGTATGCACATCAGATTCCGATGTAGGTTCACCCAAGTGGGCAGGACAGATGGAAGAAACTGGTCTTGTCTAAGTTCATAGACTCCATAGTGATCATCTCCCCTGGAAGGCCTGGTGCAAGGCTACAAGACCTTGTATATAATGAGACAATCACTGCTCAGACAACGTGACCATATTAATTTTTTGTTTTTGTTGTTTTTTCGAGACAGGGTTTCTCTGTGTAGCTTTGTTGCCTTAACTGGAACTCACTCTGTAGCCCAGGCTGGCCTAGAACTCACAGAGATCCGCCTGCCTCTGCCTCCCATGTGCTGGGATTAAAGTCACGCACCACCACCACCACCCGACTAATTTTTTTTTTTTTTTTTTTTGTAATTAAGATTGGTGCTTCAGAAGGCTCAGTTTCTTTCCAAAAAACACTCTGGTGGGAGTTTCAGGGTGAGATTAGGTACTGTCTGATTGAATCCCATTTTTTTTTTTAATACAATTCAGTTCTACATATCAGCCACAGATTCCCTTGTTCTCCCCCCTCACCCCCCTCGCCTTCCCCCCAGCCCGCCCCCCATTCCAATCTCCTCCAGGGCAAAGACTTCCCCACAGACTGAGATCAACCTGGTGGACTCAGTCCAGGTAGGTCCAGTCCCCTCCTCCCAGCCCGAGCCAAGGGACCCTGCATAGGCCCCAGGTTTCAAACAGCCGACTCATGCAGTGAGCACAGGACCCAGTGCCACTGCCTGGATGCCTCCCAAACAGATCAGGCCAATCAACTATCTCACCCACTCAGAGGGCCTGATCCAGTTGGTGACCCCTCAGCCATTGGTTCATATTTCATGTGTTTCCGTTCGTTTGGCTATTTGTCTCTGTGCTTTATCCGACCTTGGTCTCAACAATTCTCGCTCATATAAACCCTCCTCATTCTCGTTAATTGGACTCCCAGAGATCCACCTGGGGCCTAGTCATGGATCTCTGCATCCAGATCCCTCAGTAGTTGGATGAGGTTTCTAGCACGACAATTAGGGTGTTTGGCCATCCCATCACCAGAGTAGGTCAGTTCGGACAGTCTCTCGACCATTGCCAGCAGTCTGTTGTGGAGGTATCTTTGTGGATTTCTGTGGGCCTCTCTAGCACTTTGTTTCTTCCTATTCTCATGTGGTCTTCATTTACCATGGTCTCCTATTCCTTGTTCTCCCTCTCTGTTGTTGATCCAGCTGGGATCTCCCACTCACCCAAGCTCTCTTTCCCTAGACCCTCGCCCTTCACTACCCCCACTCATGTCCAGGCTGTTCATGTAGATCTCATTCCATTTCTCTGTCATTGGGCGATCCCTGTGTCTTTCTTGGGGTCCTGTTTTCCAGGTAGCCTGCCTGGTGATGTGAGTAGCAGTCCAGTCATCCTTGTTCCACATCTAGTATCCTGTTATGAGTGAGTACATACCATGTTTGTCTTTCTGAGTCTGGGATACCTCACTCAGGATGATTTTTTCTAGATCCATCCATTTGTCTGCAAACCTCATGATGTCATTGTTTTTCTCTGCTGAGTAGTATTCCATTGTGTATATGTACCACATTTTGTTTATCCATTCTTCAGTTGAAGGGCATCTAGGTTGTTTCCATGTTCTGGCTATTACAAACAACGCTGATATGAACATAGCTGAACAAGTGCTCTTGTGGTGTGGTTGAGCATTCCTTGGGTATATGCCCAAGAGTGGTATAGCTGGATCTTGGGGGAGATGGATTCCCAATTTTCTAAGAAAGCGCCATATTGATTTCCAAAGTGGTTGTACAAGCTTGCATTCCCACCAGCAGTGGAGGAGAGTTCCCCTAGCTCCACATCCTCTCCAGCATAAGGTGTCTTCAGTGTTTTTGATCTTAGCCATTCTGACAGGCGTAAGGTGGTATCTCAGAGTTGTTTTGATTTGCATTTCCCTGATGATTAGGGATGTTGAGCAATTCCTTAAATGTCTTTCAGCCATTTGAGTTTCCTCTGTTGAGAATTCTCTGTTTAGTTCTTTAGCCCATTTCTTAATTGGACTGTTGGGCATTTTGATGTCTAATTTCTTGAGTTCCTTATATATTCTGGATATCAGTCCTCTGTCAGATGTGAGATTGGTGAAGATCTTTTCCCATTCTGTAGGCTGTCGCTTTGCTTTGTTGACCGTATCCTTTGCCCTACAAAAGCTTCTCAGTTTCAAGAGGTCCCATTGATTGATTGTTTCTCTCAGTGTCTGTGCTACTGGTGTTCTATTTAGAAAGTGGTCTCCTATGCCAATGCGTTCAAGACTACTTCCTACTTTCTCTTCTAGCAGGTTCAGAGTAGCTGGATTTATGTTGAGGTCCGTGATCCACTTCGACTTAAGTTTTGTGCACGGTGATAGATATGGATCTATTTGCAGCCTTCTACATGTTGATATCCAGTTTTGCCAGCACCATTTGTTGAAGATGCTTTCTTTTTTCCATTGTGCACTTTTGGCTTCTTTGTCAAAAATTATTTGTTCATAGGTGTGCGGATTAATGTCAGGGTCTTCAATTCGATTCCATTGGTCCACATGTCGGTTTTTATGCCAGTACCAAGCTGTTTTTATTACTGTAGCTCTATAGTACAGCTTGAAGTCAGGGATCGTGATGCCTCCAGAGGTTGTTTTATTGTACAGGATTCTTTTGGCTATCCTGGGTTTTTTGTTTTTCCATATGAAGTTGAGTATTATTCTTTCCAGGTCTGTGAAGAATTGTGTTGGTATTTTGATGGGGATTGCATTGAATCTGTAGATTGCTTTTGGTAAGATTGCCATTTTTACTATGTTAGTTCTGCCTATCCATGAGCCTTTGATAATTTCCTGGTATCTATTTTTCCTGGGAGACTTTGCTTCTTCCTGTTCTAGAACTTTCAGGTGTGCTGTTAAGTCACTAGTGTGAGATTTCTCCAGCTTATTTATGTGGGCGTTTAGTGCTATGAATTTCCCTCTTAGTACTGCTTTCATAGTGTCCCATAGGTTTGGATATGTGGTGTCTTCATTTTCGTTGTTCTCTAGGAAGTCTTTAATTTCTTTCTTTATTTCTTCCTTAATCCATTGGTGATTCAGGTGGGTATTGTTCAGTTTCCATGAGATTGTAGGTTTTCTGTAGTTTTTGTTGTTGTTGAAATCCAACTTTAGACCATGGTGGTCTGATAGAACACAGGAGGTTATTCCAATTGTTTTGTATCTGTTTAGATTTGTTTTGTGACCAAGTATGTGGTCGATTTTAGAGAAGGTTCCATGGGGTGCTGAGAAGAAGGTATATTCTTTTTTGTTAGGATGGAATGTTCTGTAGATGTCGATTAAGTCCATTTGAGTCATGACATCAGTTAAGTCCTTTATTTCTCTGTTAAGTTTCTATTTGGGGGATCTGTCCAGTGGTGAAAGTGGGGTGTTGAGGTCTCCCACTATTAATGTGTGGGGTTTTATATGTGATTTAAGCTTTAATAATGTTTCTTTTACATATGTGGGTGCCCTTGTGTTTGGGGCATAAATGTTCAGAATTGAGACTTCATCTTGGTGGATCTTTCCTGTGATGAGTATGTAATGCCCTTCTTGATCTCTTTTGATTGATTTTAGTTTGAAGTCTATTTTGCTGGATATCAGGATGGCTACACCCGCTTGTTTCTTAAGACCGTTTGATTGGAAAGTCTTTTCCCAGCCTTTTATTTTTAGGTAGTGTCTATCTTTGAATTTGAGATGTGTTTCTTGTATGCAGCAGAAAGATGGGTCCTGCTTTCGTATCCATTCTGTAAGCCTATGTCTTTTTATAGGTGAATTAAGTCCATTGATATTGAGGGATATTAATGTCCAGTGATTGTTCATTCCTGTTATTTTTTGGTGGTGATGTGTGTGTTCTTTTCTTCGTTGGGGTCTACTGCTGTGGCTTTATCTATTGCCTGTGTTTTCAAGGTTGTATCTGACTTCCTTACGTTGGAATTTTCCTTCTAGTGCTTTCTGTAGGGCTGGGTTTGTGGATAAATATTGTTTAAATCTGGCTTTGTCATGGAATGTCTTGTTCACTCCATCTATGATGATTGAAAGTTTTGCTGGGTATATTAGTCTAGGCTGACATCCATGGTCTCTTAATGTCTGCATTACATCTGTCCAGGACCTTCTGGCTTTCAAAGTCTCCATTGAGAAATCGGGTGTTATTCTGATAGGTTTGCCTTTATATGTCACTTGGCATTTTTCCTTTGCTGCTCTTAATATTCTTTCTTTATTCTGTACGTTTAATTGTTTAATTATTATGTGGCGAGGGGACTTTTTTTGGGGGTCTAGTCTGTTTGGTGTTCTATAGGCTTCCTGTATCTTCATAGGCATTTCCTTCTTTAAGTTGGGAAAGTTTTCTTCTATGATCTTGTTGAATATATTTTCTGTGCCCTTGAGTTGGTATTCTTCTCCTTCTTCTACCCCTATTATTCGTAGGTTTGGTCTTTTCATGGTGTCCCAAATTTCTTGGACATTTTGGTTCATGACTTTGTTGACTTTAGTGTTTTCTTTGACTGATGAATCTATTTCTTCTATTGTATCTTCAACGCTAGAGATCCTCTCTTCCATCTCTTGCATTCTGTTGATTATACTTGCATCTGAAGTTCCCAATCGTTTTCTCAGATTTTCTATTTCCAGCATTCCCTCTGTTTGTGTCTTCTTCATTTTTTCTATTTCCCTTTTCAGGTCTTGGACTGTTTCCTTCATTTGTTTCATTGATTTTTCTTGATTTTCTTTCAGTATTTTATTGTTCTCTTCCAGGACATTTTTGATTTCTTCTAATTTGTTTGCCCTTTCCTCTAGTTGTTTACAGCGTTCTTCACATTTTTTTGTCTTTTCCTCTACATGAGCCTCTAGCTTCTTCATGATGACATTCATAAGGCTATTTTCTTCTGCTTCTTCCAATTTCTGATGTTCAGGTCTAGGTGTTGGAGGAGGGCTAGGGCCTGGTGATGGTGTATTGCTATTCATTTTGTTGTATGTGTTTCTGCCTTGATGTCTGCCCATCTCGTTGTGGTTCGTTCTTGGCCTTATCTGCACACTTGGTTCAGACAGAGCTGACAGATTCAGGAAGTCTCTCTCTCTTGTCCAGATGGGAGCTCTCTTGTCCAAATTGGAAGTCCGGGGCAGGATGGGAGCTCTTGTTCAGAAGGGAAGTCCTGGGGAGGATGGGTGCTCTTCTCTCCTCTCTCTCTCTCTCTCTCTCTCTCTCTCTCTCTCTCTCTCTCTCTCCTGCAGATGGGAAATCCAGGGCAAGATGGGAGCTGTGCTTCAGAAGGGAAGTCCTGGGCAAGATGGGAGCTGGGGGGCCGGCCTCTAAGTCTCAGGAAGAGGCTTGGGGCTCAGGCGGATGGACGTGGGGGCAGGGCGTGGAGACTGCAGGGTCTGCCAGGGGTCTTGGAGAAGGGGATCCTTCCCGGTGGGGCTAGAAGGGAACCTGTCCGGGGACCAGAACCTGGGGCCAAGTTGGGCAGGTCTTCCCCGGAGTGGCTGGTGCCCAGGGATGGGGTCGGGGGCAAGCTAGGGCACTCACCTGTGCTTCAGAAGGGAAGTCCTGGGCAAGATGGGAGCTGGGGGCCGGCCTCTAAGTCTCAGGAAGAGGCTTGGGGCTCAGGCAGATGGGCATGGGGGCAGGGCATGGAGACTGCAGGGTCTGCCAGGGGTCTTGGAGAAGGGGATCCTTCCCGGTGGGGCTAGAAGGGAACCTGCCTGGGGACCAGAACCTGGGGCCAAGTTGGGCAGGTCTTCCCCGGAGTGGCTGGTGCCCAGGGATGGGGTCGGGGGCAAGCTAGGGCACTCACCTGTGCTTCAGAAGGGAAGTCCTGAGCAAGATGGGAGCTGGGGGCAGGCCTCTTAAGTCTCAGGAAGAGGCTTGAGGCTCAGGCGGATGGGCATGGGGGCAGGGCATGGAGACTGCAAGGTCTGCCAGGGGTCTTGGAGAAGGGGATCCTTCCCGGTGGGGCTAGAAGGGAACCTGCCCGGGGACCAGAACCTGGGGCCAAGTTGGGCAGGTCTTCCCCGGAGTGGCTGGTGCCCAGGGATGGGGTCGGGGGCAAGCTAGGGCACTCACCTGTGCTTCAGAAGGGAAGTCCTGGGCAAGATGGGAGCTGGGGGCCGGCCTCTAAGTCTCAGGAAGAGGCTTGGGGCTCAGGCGGATGGGCGTGGGGGCAGGGCGTGGAGACTGCAGGGTCTGCCAGGGGTCTTGGAGAAGGGGATCCTTCCCGGTGGGGCTGGAAGGGCACCTGCCCGGGGACCAGAACCTGGGGCCAAGTTGGGCAGGTCTTCCCCGCAGTGGCTGGTGCCCAGGGATGGGGTCGGGGGCAAGCTAGGGCACTCACCTGTGCTTCAGAAGGGAAGTCCTGGGCCCCAGAATATTTCTTATTTATGTCTCCTAGGGAAAAAGTGCACATGAATGAAAAACAAGGCAGTTAGGAAAGAGTTAAAATGGGAGGCAGTGCCTGCCTGCACATGTCAATACTCCCAACTGTCCTACCTAATCTGTGAGTACCTGGGCAACAGAGGAAGGCAGTCTCCTTAGTCATGCCCCTCCCTTGCCCCTCACAGCACTCCAGGGTAGAAATGCCAGGAGTTTTTTCTAGGTTAGCACTTTAGCATTTGTTTGTCTGTAGGACAACAGAATTATGCAACTTTGCATCTCGCAAGGCCAGTGTGTTTGCCTGCCTGCATTTCTTTTTTTTTAAATGTTCATATATATTTTTATTAAGAAATTTTCTATTCATTTTATATACCAAACACAGATTCCCCTGTCCTCCCTCCTCCTGCCCCCAAGCCTTTCCCCACAACACACCCCCCATTCCCACTTCCTCCAAGGCCTACATTGCTTAATATTCTGTGAACATAATGCATCTTTTTATTTCTTGCAGTTTCTAGTTGCCTCATTTTAAAAAGAAACCTATATTGCCTAATTTTTTTCATGTTCTCAATACCATCCAGTATTTCAAGCATGTCATTTGAAAACTCACTTCTGGGAGCTTGCTTTCTCCAGTTTCCAGGCAGATGAGTGCTCCCCAGGTCTGGGGTTGAACATGCATCCTAAAGCCTACATTACCTCCTCTCCCCTGCCCAGCCCAGTTGGTACCAATGCTCCTTGCATTTCAGCTCATGTCCTCCCTGTCAGAGCAAGAAGTGGCTGATCACGTTTCTGCCTGCATGCAGGGCTCGTGGAAGGTGGACTAGCAATTGGCCAAGGCTATATACTCTGAAAGCCCACCCACAGGAATACACTTCCTCCAGCAAGCCTCTGCCACCTAAAGATTCCGTAACCCCCCGAACCCCAGCCCTTGCAAAAGCACCACCAAATGGTAAATTCTCAAATACCTGGGCTCTGGGAGACTTTCTCATTTAAAGCACCACAAGGGCCACATATTTACCTCCACCCCCTCTCTTACTCCTCCTCTCCCTCTGTCGTTCTCCCCCTACCCCTGTCTTTCTCTCTCCCTCTCCTTCTCCCTCTCTCTAGCTCTCTCTCTCTTTCTCTCTCTCTCTCGCTCTCGCTCTTGCTCTCTTGCTCTGTGTGTGTGTGTGTGTGTGTGTGTGTGTGTGTGTGTGTGTCTGTCTGTCTGTCTGTGTGTGTTGGGGAGTGTCAACATTGGCCCAGCAGCTTCACTCCCTTTATTAAGAATGGAGTATTTCAAATTCTTCAGGAATGAGAAGAGAGCAGAAACAGAGTTCGAAGCACATATGACATGGCCAGATGTTGTTAGATTCTTACATAGTCTTTTAATAAAAAAAACCCAATAGCCAGATATCAGAGTGAAAGCTGAAAGATCAAAGAAGCAGAACAGCCAGCCACTAGTTCTTACCTCTATGTAATAAATCCTCAGTCTAAAGAGAGAGTTCTTGTTTCCTCACGCCTAATACACCTTTCTCTGCCCGGCCGTATTACTTCCTGCGATTAAAGATGTGTGTGCTTCCCAAGAAAAGGCATGAGCTCTCAAGTGCTGGTATTAAAGGTGTGTGACACCACTGCCTGACCTCTATGTTGAATGTAGCGGCTGGCTCTGTCCTCTGATCCTTAGGCAAGTTTATTAGGGTCTACAATATATCACCACAGTGACAATGGGCTCTTTGACTTTGGAAGGTTGTGGGCAGCTAGTGGCATTCTGGTGCTCAGGCAGGAGACTAGAGCATGCCTTGCCCCAGGCCTCTTGTTCTGGCTTGAGGCCAGGCTCTATTGGTGCTGGCTGTACTACCCCATGGCTTCAGGGCAACCTGAAGCCTGCCTTTCAGGCTTTTCTCCTTCTTGTTGCACACACAATTATGACCAAATCCACTAGCTCATCTTTAAGAGTCAAGGATCTAATGCCTTATTCAGCTGCCCTCAAGGAATCTTTTGCCTGCAGCTGATGGGAAGAAATACAAAGACCCACGGCCAGACATGACAGAGAGAGAGAGAGAGAGAGAGAGAGAGAGAGAGAGAGAGAGAGAGAGAGAGAACTTGGAACACACAGCTCTAAATAAGATGTCCCTATTAAATCCCTCCCCTCAGAGCTCAGGGAACCTCAGGGAGGAAGAGGATGAAACTATGTAAGAGCCAGAGGCGATGGTGGAATCCAAGAAAACAAGGCCCTCTTCATCAACTGAGCAAAGCTCATAGGAACTCACAGAGACCAAAGCAGCAAGGACAGAGCTTATGGGTGTGCACCGGGTCCTCAGTCTATATATTACAGCTTTCCGTTTAGTATTTTCATAGGACTCTTGAATCCGTGAACCAGTGGGTCTCTGGCACTGGTGCCTGCTCTTAGGACTCTTTTCCTTCTGTTGGCTTGCCATGTCCGACTTGGATGTGATGGTTCTCGCTTTGTCTTATCGTATTGTATTGTGTCACGTCTGGTTGATATCTCCTAGAAGCCTGTCTATTTCTAGTGAGGGACAGAAAGGGAATGGATTTGGATCGAAGGGGAGATGGGAATCGATGGGGAGGAGTGGAGGGAGGGGAAACTGTAAGCAGGATCTACTGTGTGAGAAAAGATTCTGTTTCCAATGGGGAGGGGGCGGTCAAAGATCTTCCAAGTTGCTCTCTGACCAAGATAGAGTGAAGGACAAAGGTGAGGGTGAGGGAGTAAAAGCGTTCACATCAAGAAACTCTCAGTGAAACCTGAGATAACTGAAGCAGGCCTGTGGCTGAAGCCCTAAGCACAAAAGCCCGAAGTGCAAGTTGCATGTCCTGACCAACTGGGGCTGCCTGCATGTGACAGACTGAGACTCTGGCATCAGACTGGTGTGAAGCCCACAGTGGCAAAGCCTGGCCTAGTTAGTCTTAACAGAAATGGAGTTTCACTTTGGCTCTGGAGGTCTGATAGGTCATAGAGGTGGTGGATCTGTCCTTCCTTTTCCTGAGTGGGAGGCTGAGTCCCAGGGATGGGGAACTGTTGTTTTTTTGTTTGTTTGTTTGTTTGTTACAGTCCACTGTGTCCTGGAGAGAGTGGCTGTGCCACCCGTGTGCTGTGTGCCTTCCTTTCACCTGTGGTTTGTGGAATTTCTTTATCTGCAGGATCTACTGGCCTGTGTGGTAGTCACTCTCGGAGCTTATGCCAAGAGGAGAGTCCAGGACCAAGAAGTGGGCAGGCAGCTTCCACGGCGGGCTGTAAAATTCATCATCCCCACAGGTAAGCCTGAAGAATCCTGGGCTTTCTGTGGATCACAAGGCAGGCTAGGGCATACTTTGCAGACTCACTCTCTCAGAGTTTGTAGTTCCGTATCTTTCCTTATGTGTGTTTCTGGAAACCTTAACACTCCTCAACAAAGGAACACCCCAAACAAAAGCACATCCGTGGGCATCCTACACCTCTGATAGTCTGCAGGCTTGTCAGTGGCCGGATGTCTCTTGGCTTAACAACCCTCTTCATATTTGTTCCATAGACAAAGGCTGTTGGATTCTTAGAAGCATAATGGTTTTACCTTTTAATGTTCCAAATTGTTGTTTTGAAAGGGCTTGCAAAGCCTAAGAGAGGTCAAGGCGTGGACTGTTAAGATAGACAATCAGGGCTTCTGGGAAGACTGCAGAGACTTGGGTGTATGGTGCAGTAGAGTGTCCTGTGGTAGGCAGATAATGCCCAGCGTTGCAAGGGATTTTGGACACAAAGATGCATACTGTCCAGTGTGGTCCAGGCCTCTGTGATTAAGAGACGATGCCCAAGGTTTTCAAGAGATTGCAGCCAGGGGCAGTGTATGGAGTGGTCTGAGGTCTTCTGGTGGAGAAAAGATGTCAAAAATCTCCAAATTGGGGGAGAGCTCCAGGAGTTGGAAGTGTTGTCTAGGGTCTTGTGGTGGAGAGGGAATCGCTCATGCTCCTCCTATTTCCGTGGACACCTGTCCTGCCTATACTCAGGGAAACCAAGGCCATGTTTCCAGGTCATGATGGAGCCTTCCTCGTCTCACCCACCAGCTCTGTGATACTCCAGGACTAGGGTTGTGCTTCTGTTCTGTAATGATTAGCTGCATTGCTGAGGGTGACACTCTGCCTGGGGGTGATAGGAATAAATGCCTACTCACCCCAGGTAGGGAACAGATGACAAAGAACCGTGAAATGTCCATCTCGGTGAATGGGTGAGTTGACTGTGGTGTAGGTAAGGAGTTGGCTACACAGGAGGCATGACCAAAGGCAATTGGGCTTCACCAAAACCCACCCCAGCGTGAGTGATGCCTCAGGAAAGCTGGAACCCTGGAACTCTCTTGCAAGCAATTTGACAAGTGCAGCATCCTCTCTAGGCAGCTTAGCTCACCAGAGAGGGAGTCTCCTCCAGGCAGCTTGACTGGTCAGAACCCCTGCCTTCAGCAATCACTTGCTGCTTCTATAACCTCGGGGAGGGACCTTTGTGAATCTTAAAAGTTTCAGCTTGACTAGACATGCCCTTGTTTCATTCCCGGGTCTCATCCACCTCCCTCCTTCTTCCCGGAGGGAATGCTTCAACTCAGAGGAAATGACCCCATTAGAATTCTGTAGGATTCCATGTAAATAGAAACAGATACTGTGCCCTATGATTTGTGGTTTTTTGTTTGTTTGTTTTGGTAAATAACATAAGGTCTTTGTATAAATCTGGCTGCTTCTAAATCCCAGCTGTCCTTCTGCCTGAGCCTGTGGAAGGCTGTGATTGTAGACATAGGCTCCGTGCCCAGCCTTTGGTTTTCCAAGTTTTAGTTTTTATTTTTTGCTTTGCTCTGGTGTCTTGTGCTTAGTGTATCCACTGTGACATGTGTCCTGCCAGGGCTGGGTTAGTACCAGTGACGCCCTCTCCAGTTGTTCCCTGTGACCTGCTGTATGAGGCTACTGGTGTTACGATGTTTCCCTCCTGGCTAACTCTGCACACAGTGCTTTGTCAGAACTAGTCACATTTCCATCAGTCTCTCAGAACGGCTGTGATGTACAGATTTAGGACTGTGGGGATCACACCACCCAGGGTCCCCTTGAGCCAGAGCCTGTTCTGATGTAAGAAGTAGAATTGCGTAAGATAGGGCTCTTCACTTTCAGTTCTCTGGAGGTGATGCCAGCCTCCTCTGGCATGCCAGCTCCTGAGTCTGTCACGGAGCAGAGCCAGCACATGCCTTCCAGCCAGGTGATGTCTTATGGGGTTTGCATGATTTCTGTTTAGAGCAAGTGCTTTTGGGTGGCCCATGAGGAGCAGAATGAGTTGTGGGTGGATGTTATTATATTCACAAGAACTTGGCCAGGGGTGTTAGGGGCAGATCCCTCTCCTAAGTCTAGTAAAGGTCTGATGGGGCCAGGAGGCATGCAGGTGGGAGGCAGGTGTCCCAAAGCCTGGCAGAATGTGCCTCTATATGTAACGTGGTTCTGTTTTTTTTTTTCCAGATGCAATGGCCCGATGGCCAGGCCTCATGGAATGCTTTCTGGAGAGCCATGATGCTCCTTGAGTTTTCTGAGGGCAGCGTGGGTCACATAGCCCATGTGGAGATCGGATCAGCACATGGAACCATCCCGAATAAAAATTGATGCTCCAAGAAATCCCCAAGAGAGTCGGCAAGGAAGCCCCAAAGAGCTTCTTGTCATACCACACTCACTGTTTGAGCAGTTTGGATGGTAATTCTCTGTCTTGGCAAAGTTTTTGAGAAATGTTTGTGGTATCATAAGTCCAATGTGGGTCGGCTCCAGGCAGACAGTGATAAAAGTTGCTTTTAGCTCCCCTCCCCCCACTCCCCTTCCCGGCACGAGCTGGGAAGGAGGACTCACTAGATCACAGAAGGATGGCTCACTAGATCACAGAAGAATGTTCCACTGTTGAGCCTTCCTATCCCTTGTACACAGAGCCTCCTTCTTCCACTCATTATCTTTTGAGTGAGTATGGAGAGTGACAAGCCATCCCTTTGTTCATGGGACCCCCCCCCCCACTCCTAGAATGTTGACCAGCAAAGTGTTGACTGGAGATGGCCAGATAGGGTACAGCAGACTGTGTTTCCTTGCCCCCCAGCATTTGTTTCAGAAAGAAAGGTTTATTAAACTAAATTCATGTTTTTGTATCAAACTTTACACTGCCCCGACATATGTTTGTATGGATGCAAGGAGATTAACACACCAGCTCTGTGGTCCCAGAGCAGAATTCACAGTGGGGAGGTGGTAACTGTTCCCTAAACACCCTCTCCTCTAGATGTGACTGTTTTCCTCAGCTAGTTCATAAGCACCATTTGGTGGGCGTCCCTCTCCTCTGTCCTTTGTTCCTTCGGCTTCGGTTGTTTATTTCTTCCTTGTAAATTCCTGGAAGGTGCATTTCTTGGTGAGCTGCGACTATCTGTGTGATTTGCTGTGGATTCTGGGCATCTGATAACCCTCTGCTCACCTGCACACTCAGGTGTCTGTTGCAGAGTGGAAGCCATGTATGGGCCCGAGGAGCTTATGAATGCGACCTGAACTTTGGCTCCAAGTCCTAATGTCAGTCCTTCTCAACTGGGCACTAGGCAATCCCCAGTTCTGGAAGGGGAGGCAGACCCTGACAATGGCCTATCAGAAGCCCAAGTCAGAGGATCTATTGCCAGTAACCACTTGTCTGATGGCCGCAGCAGGAATGGGTCTGTAGACCCCCTTACCGGCCTGACTCTACTAGATGAAGGGGCATGTAGGGGGCAGTGACCCCTGTGCCACAGGAGGCTCCCCCTGTCCTCGGCCTAGGACTTTTGCTATGTGCATCAAGCTATGATCCCCAGTGTGTTTGTTCCTCTTCCTGTGGCCTTACACGATGTCCTCTCAGGGCATTCTCATGGCAGTTCCAGCACTGCCACACATTGCTTGGCCCGAGCTGCTCTCTCAAAACATGGAGCAGGCCTTCCTGAATCCCTAATCTTGCATCTTCCATGCTTGCAGAACCAGCACCACACAGAGACGATGCTGAGTTCTGCTCCCAACTCCCATGGACCATGGGAGCATCAGCTTCTGTGTCCTGGCCCTGGGGAAACACTTTCCTGGGCAGTTGACTTAGAGATTCAGGGAATCCTTAGGTTTCGGTTTTCTTCTTTCAAATGCATTTGGACCATCACAGGGTGGAGCCTCCAGTGGGTTGCCCTCAGAATAATGTCCCAGCCCAGCACAGGAGGTTTCTCTTTAGTGATGTTGATCTCTGACAATTACAGCTGGTTTCTCAGCACCAGCCTGATGCCTTTCCATCTTGACATTTTCTCTATCAAACTCATGATCTGATTACATTCAACTTCGGATTCGCTCAGGTTCTCAGGGCACAAGCCAAAGGAAAGAAGTTTCTTTGCCAAACTTTCCCGTGAATGGTGTTTGTCCTATCATTGTCGAAAGAATTCTTGTTTCCTCTGAAACTTTGAGCAATTTTAAGGCAAGCAAGCACAGAAAAGAGTTGAGTGACCCAAGACTCTTTTACACACACACACACACACACACACCACACACACACACATACACACACACACACACAGATTTATCATATTTCACTGACAGCCTCAGAACCTTAGCTCCATGTACTCTGAATACATACCAACCAACCTAGTAACTTGGGATCCTCACCTGCACTGAGCTGCACATGGACCCTTCTGAACAGTGGAATATACTTCTTCCCTAACAAACATTAAACTTGCACGTGTTCCACTCAGACACATTCCAACTTACATCTGAGTGCAGGGCTAAGGAGCGGCCATCCAACTTGAATTGGTTTGGATTCATGTGTGGTAAGACAAGTTTCCTCAAGAAAACTGTGAAGGAGACTATCTTATATACCCCTGCTCTAGCTAGGGTTACTAGTGCTGTGATGAGAAGCCATGACCATAGCAACTGAAGGAGGAAAGAGATCATTTGGCTGTTGCTTCACAAGCCGGGACAGGGATCCCGAGTAGCCTTTTCTCCAGCCCTGCTCTCCAGTCTGGCACTTCCATTTTGTTCAGTCTCAGAACCTTTCTGGAGAGATCCTGGGCCCAAAGGGAAGTCGAAAGGGTCCGGGGCTGAGGGTTGGACCGACCATCCAACGTTCTGTGTACAATCCGTGCTGCCCAATGCTCCCTGACCACTGCCCCCATCTCTCTCTGGGTACCACACTGAGCGTCAACCCGTGGGGACATGGATTGATGCTGGAGTTGGGGAAGCCACAGACTGGCCATTCAAACTCATTCTAGCACAACTCTGCATGAAGTATGTGTACACACGCACACACATATTTATAAGTTTCCTTTTGTTTTTAAAGAGGGGGAACAAAGCATTTATGTTTTCCTCCTGAGCATTGTAGACCCACACTAGCTGTCCCTTACTGGCTCAACAACTCTGGGGACTGCTCTGTGAGTGATGTAGCTGCTGGGGAGGAGCAGAAAGCAAATGACTGTATAAACAGTCTGAACTGTACAAATAGGGTTTTTCTCTCAAGGAGTGGATCTGGATGCTAGGTGTCGATGACCATTCTGGGGGCTCCAGGAAAATACTGTAAGTTCCGTGAAAGTGCTCCTGGCTGCTGTGTGGAAGGGTGACTCAGAGGGTGATGTCCATGTAGCCAGCACACTGGGGACAGAGGAGTCCTGGATCATCAGGGAGTGAGTGAACAGAGGGACTTTTTTTCACTCAGTCATTCTCATGCAGGGCCTCCCGGGCCCCTCCCACTATCATAGCCCCATACAGCTGAGTCCTAAGAATAGGGCTGCATGTGGACCTCAGAGGCACAGGGCAAGCCCTGCCAACTTTTGGGGTTGGGATCCACTTCCTGGGTTCTAGCTGTGGAGAGTTTCCCTGTCCCAGGCCTGCTTGGTGTTTTGGAAGCAGGTGACACCTCCTTGCATGGAGCTGAGGCTAAGGAGATGCACCTGGCTCTTATACTTGGAAGGGTTTAGGAAAGGGCTGAGGTGAGGCTGCTGGAACCTCCTGGCTCTTTCCCTCTTTGCCTCCCCTCCCTTTCCTCATCTGAGGGAGCTTCGGGTACACTGGGAGGTGGGACAGTAAAATCTAGGAGTGGCCACAATGGCCACAGGTCCCCAAGGCCTCTTGAACTAGAGGAGCCAGGGGTGAGATGAAAAAAGTGGACTCTATCTCCTTGTCCTTCCTCCTCACAGAGCCTCCTGAGGATGAGCTTTGTCTTAGCATCCATGGGGTGCTGACATGGTCTGTATATGCCCAGCAGTGTAGAGACTGTAAAATGATCATCAGGGGCCAGTCTGCATCACGGGAGGATCCACTGAGGAGGGGACTAAGGAACAGACAGTTGGAGATGGGAAACACAGAGCTAGGAGGCTGGGGGTGCTCAGGAGCATGGCTCAAAATTGGGAGTAAGAGAATGGATCTGTTGTTCCAGATGTGCTGGACCATCTGTGAGGTTAGGGCCATAGCTGCTCCCCAGGACATTGCCGGTATAACAGCAACTCTAGCCACCAGGACCTCCTCCCCTAAGAGCTAAGGGGTATCCTGCAGCACCCATCTTCTCCTTCTTTGTGCAGATGTGCTCCCCTTTGGGCCCTGGAGTGGCAGAGCACAGTGTTTGCATGGAAACTCATGTCATGGTAGGGGTAGTTCCTCGATTCCAGGGCTCCCACTCCAGGCTCAGTTGCCTTGGAGAAGACTGTGTGAGGGAGGGCTCTCCGTGCTTGGAACTGGGTAACATAGAAGAGTCAGACAGCTCTTTGTCCTGCCATGGAGAGGAGTGGTGGATTGGTTTCTTCCGGGTGGGGCAGGCAGGCCTTAGCTTCTTCTTGTCATCTCTTCCGGTAAACCTGCCCTCCTGTCTCCATAACATGCCCTCTCCCTCCTACCCCAGCTGAAACCCTCTTTCAGGCAAGGACTCTCTTTGTAGCCCAGGATGGCTTTGAACTGGCAAATATCCTCCTGCAGCAGCCTGTGGAATGCTGGGATTGTAAGAGTCACCACACTTGGCTTCTTTGCATTTCTTGAGGCATGTGGTCACTCACGTTGACCTCAAGCTCCTACCTTCATAGACCTTGGCAGCATTCAGCTAGATGGACAACTCAAGGTCAGTAGCCATGTCCAGTAGCAAGCAGATCACCCCCAGATCATGGTAGTTGTCCACCATAGGGGCTGGTCCTGTCCTTTAAACAGTGAGAGCTCCAAGGTTGAGATGGTAACTACATGAGAAAGGGGTACATGGAGGTGGCTGAGCTTGAGGACATTGTTCTTTCACCTCAAGTGTCATGGTCCCTCCTGAAGATGTGTGCAGGCTACAACCAGGATGTGCAGACAGGCTTGTCTGGCTGTCCCCACAGCCATGCTACAGAATGTATGTCCTTACTATCCCATGACAGATCTTGTCAGGACTTAAGGGTCTATCAAAGGCTTTGGAATAACTCCAAATTTATTTTCAAAGCAAAAACCCATCATCCCTGGTATTTTGAGATGTGTGTCTGAAAGGTGGAAGCCTGAATACAGAGGCTACCTGTGTCTTATCCATAGGATATTCCTAGTCTTGAGGTGTAGGAGGCCAGAGTGTATGGAGTTATATCAGGGAAATAGGGCAGAGTGGTCAGGCATTGATGGAATGTGGGAACCCCGAGTCTGTAGGTTTGACATGTTGAGGGAATGGAAGCTGGGCTCAGATGGAGAGATTGTGGCAGAGATGGAGGAATGAGCTCAAATGTGCCTTTCTCTGGACCTACGTGCACATTACTCTCTTGGCTTGTTTTGGGGCTCTGTGTTGGGGATGTCCTGTGCACCAGGCCCCAGCTAGGAGCAGCTGAAAGGAGAGGCAGGATACAGGGATGGTCTTAGGAAACATGGAGGCATGGCTTCTGTACCAGCCCTCAGGGAAGGCAGGGGCCCTCTGAGTGTCAGGTGGGCAGAGAGATCAGCCCGGAGCATGGGGAAACATCCAAGACAGGGCAGTAACCAAGTCAGGCCTCAAGAAGAGGCTGGGTTGCCTGAACGAGGATCTAAAGAGCACAGTTACAGGTGGGGTGCTCTGAGGAATGGGACTGAAGAAGGGCTCTGGGGCTAAAGCCTCAGATCCCAAGGTAGGGACACACATGGGAAGGCAGCGGGGTAGCAATGATAAGGTTGAACATTATTGCTTGCCTTTTTTTGAGTCAGAATTGCTTTAGACCAAGACGGCTTCAAATTCACTGTGCAGCTGAGGCTGACCTTGAACTCCAGGACTTCCTGCATTCACCTTCAAAGTGCTGAGGTCCCCCATTTCCTGTCTGTCTTGTGGCGACAGGGGAGGGGGAGAAGTGCCCTCCACTGTGCTCCCACCTATGCCCATCAATGCCGGAAGCTGGTGGGGTGATGGCCCTGTGGTCCTAAGAGTGGGAGAACCACCCTGATAATCAGATTGGTAAATACTCTTACTGTCATCCTAGAGCCTTCATTCAGTAACTGATGGAAGCAGATGCAGAGATCCACAGCCAAGCACCAGGCTGAGCTCCGGGAGTCCAGTCAAAGAGAGGGAAGAAGGGTTATATGAGCAAGGGGAGTCAAGATTATCCTGGGAAAATCCACAGAGACAACTGAACTAAGCTAGTGGGTACTCACAAACTTTAGACCGACAGCTGTGAAACCTGCATGGGACTGGACTAGGCCCTCAGCATACAGGAGACAGTTGTGTAGCT
Organism: Peromyscus eremicus; assembly: GCF_949786415.1. Lineage (NCBI taxonomy): Eukaryota > Metazoa > Chordata > Mammalia > Rodentia > Cricetidae > Peromyscus > Peromyscus eremicus. Next base: position 34,817,536 of record NC_081439.1, on the reverse strand, counting down.
TGGTTTGTTTGAGAGGCCCCTGGCAGTGGGATCAGTATCTATCCCTGGTGCATGAGCTGGCTTTCTGGAGCCCATTACCTATGGTGGGATGCCTTGCTCACCCTTGATGCAGCAGGGAGGGGTTTGGTCCTGCCTCAACTGAATGTACCAGGCTTTGCTGATTCCCCATGGGAGGCCTTACCCTTTTGGAGGAGGGGAGGCTGGGGGCTGGGAGAAGGAGGAGGGATTAGAGAGGGATCCATGGTTGGTATGTAAAATGAATAAAAAAAAAATTAAAAAAAAGTAGGAGAGGCATCCTTGACCCTCACCAGCTGCAACAGTCGGGAGAGCAGGCCCTGTACCTTGCCAGGGCAGCACAATAGAGCCAACACTGTTAATGCAGGTGTAGGTGAGCCAGGCCCAAAATTGTGAACATGGGATAGCTGTCCCCATTTCCCATTGGCAGACCAACCCTATAGCTGCCCAGGCCCAGACCCAGGGTTGTGACTTGGCCTGCCCCAACATCCACGCCATCTATGATCTGCTGGAGCAAGTGAAGGGACCTGACCCGCAGACCCAAAGCTGCAGGATCTCCACAACACAGAGTGACAGCAGGAAGTCCAAGAAGAGTCCTAGTGGGGGCCCAACATCAAATGTGTAGTGGATAGCAGGGCCCTCGAACCAGACCAATGACTCCTTGCAAGAAGAGACGTATGGACAAAGGGGTGTACGGTGTGTCTTGTTGGGTCCCAGTGCAGCTTCCCACGACGAGATTTTTAATTCCTTCCCTTTTTTATTTTCTTCATTTTATTTTCTTCCTTTTTTTCTCTTGAATTATGTTCTTTTGGGGGGGCAATGTAGGGGCAGAGGGTTGATGCAAAGGATGGGGAATGAACGGGATTAAGATACATGATGTGAAAAACACAGAATAAATAACAACAACAAAAAACAAAGTGCTGCAGTCACAGGTGTGCACCGCCCCCCCATTCCCCATTCTTGGCGGGTGGAATTTAAGTGGTGAGATGATTTCCAGTGTCTCCTTTCTCTCACCCCCCCCCCAAAAGATACAGACTGCTTCATATCTAGATGATTTGGGGACATGATCCTTAGCTAGTCCTTGGCACATGACACATCGGAACTCAAGATGTGTCTGGGTTTTAGAAATCAAGTGTGCCATACACTTCCTAACACCCTAAAGGTCAAGCAGCACGCTTGTCAATGCAGCGGTGAAGTCACTTGCCACATCTACCAGGAGGGGTACAGAGGGTAGGAAGGAGGCACGCACAGCTCCTGCTTAAAATCCTAGCATGCTGCACTCAGGAAGGTGAGGCAGGTGGATCCCTGTGTGTCCCATGCCAGCTTGGTCTATATAGTGAGTTCCAGGTCAGAAGAGCTACACAGTGAATCTGTCTCAAATCATCAACCCAACAAACAACCCTCCAGTGTGTCTGGGTGCGGTTTGCACACAGTGACCATGGTGTAGTTGGGTCTACTGCCTGTCAGGGTATGAGAGGAAGGGTCACATAGTGCATCGATGCAGCCTCGGCTGCTTTGTCATTTTCTTTTTCAGATGAGGTAGGTCTTGCTAGGATTCCAGGCTGCCCTCAACCTCATGATCCTCCTACCCTCAATTACAGACAGACGTGTGTCAGCATGCTGGCAGGAGATGGTGTACCAGTGCCCCACTGACAAGCCACATTCAGTAAATACTTGCTAGAAGAAATAAAGGGGAGGATAAGTCTCACCCAGGAAACCCACTAAACCTGTCACATTTGGGGAAGTCATAAATGTTCTAAAATGGGATGATTAGGTAAGAGCAGGGAGGCTGGTAGGACAGAGGAGCTGTGGAACTGCTGATGTGAGCACCTGCCCACAGGGAAGCTGAGTTTCTGTGGTCTCAGGTGACTCAGTGTTTAGCCAGCAACTTGATCCATAAGGTCCCCTAGAGGTCCTGTGCACCCTTCCTTCCTTCACACGACCCTCCAAAGGGGACTCCCTGCAGTGCTGCCCACTTGCCAGCCCTGGAAGACCTGCAGCCTCAGGGTGCCCAGGCTCAAGTTTCTTCTCTGGAGAGCCATTGGCGATAGCTGGAATGGTGCTGGGTGCCCTGCTGGGTGGGTAGGGGTGCTGGTGGTGGCCGTGGACAAGCAGTGTATTGGAGGTGAAGGCACGGGTGCTGGGGAACAGCACATCCCTGGGGAGTCCAGGCTCCAGGCTGGCAGGGCTGGCAAAGCTGGGCTCCTGGTGCTTGCTGCACAGGCTCTCACCTGACAGTGTCTGCTACAGGCTCTTCTGGGAGGACTGCTGCCAAGACAGGGTGGGAGAAGGGATCGTCAAGCTGGGCTTCTTGTCTCTGTCTTCAGGGCCTTCTAGGTAAGTTCTTGTTACCCAGCATCCATTTCCGTTCCCTTGCCAGGCAAAGCACTAAACTTCCCAAGGGCTCCCTGCCCCTGACTTATGGCCCATGACTTCTGATCCTAGCCTCCATCTGTAGAATTATATAAGCACTTGACCACTAAGCTATACATGGCTTCTTTTTTAAAAAAAAATTATTTATTATGTATGCAGTGTTCCGGCATGTGTGCCTACATGCCAGAAGAGGGCACCAGATCTCATCCTAGATGGTTGTCAGCCACCATGTGGTTGCTAGGAATTGAACTCAGGACCTCTGGAACAGCAGCCAGTGCTCTTAACCTCTTTTTCAGATATTATCTCGGCTAGCCATGTAGCCTATCCGAGTCTGGAACATTTGATCTCCCAGGACAGCTTCCTGAGAACTGGGAATACTTGTGTGTGCCACAATGCTCAGTGAAGGGCTGCCTTGATTTCCATAGACTGCCTTCAAGACAACAAGGGATAGACAGGGGCAACGGAGAGACCATAGTACCTGGTGATTTGGTATCACCCTGCCTTTGCCTTTGGGGAACAAGAGCCTGAGTTGCTGCTGGGAACCCATCCTGCACATGGTTTCTGTGATCTGACAGCAGGACTCTGAGAGAAAGACGTGAGACCCAGACACACAGGAGCCTTCCCCTGCTTTCTTAAGTCCTGGTTCTGTCTGGGATTAAGAAGTAGATCCTCATTCACTTGCCCCAACAGGGTCAGGAGACATGGCAGAGAGCATCACCTCCTGTTGAAATGGCCCTAGGCCACTAGCCCTGCACCCCCATATCCCATTCCTACTCTGGCTCCTGGTTATCCATGATAATCAGTTTCTTCATATCATCCTCGATGGTTGACTTGTAGTTCTTCCATGGGAACTAGAAGACAGTGACAGAACAAAGACAGTTTGCATTGGTGTCCACTGCCTGGTACAAGAACACTGGAGTCAGAGGTCCTTCAGCTGTTTCTTAGGGCCATCTGGTCTGGAGAAGGCTAGCCACTACCACCAAGTAACTGTGTCCTCCTTACATCATCTGGCTCTGTCCACTCAGTCATCTGTACTGGGAACCTGCCTAACTGGGCCTATTCCAAGAGTTGTGGTACAGTAAGCAGGCAGGGACTGCAGAGCCACTGGAGGAGTGGACTGACTCTAGACAAGTGATCAGAGTGGACCCTGTGTGTGAGACAGAAAAATGTTTCAAAGCAAATGAGGCTAGGTAGAGGAATGAAGACTGGAGGTACTCATCTGCAGGCTTACATCTGGAAAGAGGGCTAAACAAGGGAAGAATCCACACAGAAGAACATTCCAGCTGGAAGAGTGAGCAAGTGTTGTGGCTAAGAGGAGGTGAGGCCTGGGAGGAGGCAGGGATAGAGTGTGGGACTTGTGAGCCACAGTACGCATTTGTGATTGCTTCTGAGGAGCCCTGGGGTTTGGAGCTGACAGTTGGTCAGTCTTAGGTCCTGATCTGTGTGTCAAGAGGATGGGTGGGTGGCAGGACTCATGACTGTGGGGGCAGGCACAGCCGTGACAAGAATAATGAGGTATCCCAGAAAACTCTCACCTTTGCTTTAAGAACTCTGAAGTCACTCCTACTCCTCATTATTTCAGATGACCCACAGATCTGTCTCTACGAACTTTCTAAGAACCCTCAGATTTAGGCTACCTCTAGGGTCACTGGGCCACAGACTGGGGTTGGAAGAGGAATCCCATGAAAGGATAGGTTTGGCTGTCACTCTTGCCCATGCTTGCTCCTGCTGTGCGATCTCAGAAAAGTCCTACTACATCTGTGGTGGTCTGAATGAGAACAGCCCCCATAGCCTCATATGTTCCAATACTTGGCCCCCAGTTGGCAAACTATTTGGGAAGAATTAGGAAATGTGGCCTTGTTGGAGGAGGTGTGTCACTAGAGGTAGGCTTTGACGTTTCAAAAGACTCGCCCCTCACCCCCCACCCCCGTCTAGTGGTTTTGTCTAAAGATGTAAGCTCTCACCAACTGCTCCAGTGCCATACCTGCCTGCCTCCATTCTTCCTATCATGATGGTCATGACTTCTAACATTTTGAAACTGTAAGTCCCCAATAAATTCTTTTATAAGTTATTTTGGTCATGGTTTATCTTCACAGCAATAGAGAAGTAACCAGACAGTGTTCCATACCCGGGAAACACCTCAGAGGACCACTCTGGGTTCTGCTGCCAAGTACCTGGCTGGCCCCTAATAAGAGTAGACACTTGATTAAGAGGCATCTGTGGCCCCCAGCACTCTCCGGACCAGTTTGCTTCCCCATGGCTTCTTGCCTTCTACCCAGAAGCCCTAAGGGGCAGTGTGACTCACAGGCCTCCTCTTGCCTCTCATCATGGCTTCACCTTTAGCCCAGGACTGACACCACTAATGGAAACCTGAGCTCCCATTTAAGACCTTGGTAAAGAAGAAACAATGACAGGAGCAAGGCCTTACCAGACACCATCTTGCACTAGGGATCTGGGTGTCCTACCTGCTAAAACTATGCAGCAGGGATTAGGCATGTAGCTCAGCAGGTAGAGTGCTTGTTCAGCATGCACTAAGCCACTAGTTCCATCTCTAGTACCACCTAAAACCAGGTTTGACAGCGCACATCCATAATCTCAACACTTGGGAGATGGAGACAAGAATGAGGAGTTCAAACTAATCTTCAGTCACATACTGAATCTGAGGTCACCTTGGGATACATAAGACCTTGTCAAAGATGTCACTCAAACCAAACAAGAAAACAAGAGGCTAGGGAGATGGGTCATCAGTCAAAGGTGCTTGCTGCTCTTCCAGAGGACCCAGGTCTGATTCCCAGCACCTATGGTGGGAAGCTCACATCCGCCTGTCACTCCACCTCCAAGAAATTCATTGCCCTCTTCTGGCCTCCACAGGTGCCTGCACATGCACGCACGCACACACGCACGTGATGGCAATGGAACCCAGGGCCTTGCAAATACTGGCAAGTATACTCTTTCATGGGTTTTCAAGAAAACTCTAGCCCTTGGGGTTTTTTTGAGAGAAAATTGTGATCATCTTGTCTCTGTCTCCCAAGTTCTAGGGTTGTAAACATGCACTATCATATCTGGCTGTAGACAACATTTGTTAAAATCACAAATATAAAAGACTGGTTAAATGCTTAATTTTTTAAGATTTATATTTAACTTTATGTTTATGGCTGTTTTACCTGTATGTATGTGCACCATGGGCATGCCTTGTGCCCATGGAGTCCAGAAGAAGGCATTGGATCCCCTAAACTGTAGTTATAGGCAGCTCTGAGTCACCATGTGGGTATTGGAACTGATCGTGGGTCCTCTGTAAGTGTAGCAAGTGTTCTTAAACATTGATCCTTCTCTCCAGGCCTTACTTGATGTTTTTGTCTGTACCCTTCCACTTTATAAAGTTGCTGGGGTCGGGGGGTGTTTTGGTTTTGTTTTCTGGAGCTTAAAACCAGGGCCTTGTGCCTCCTAAGCTCTCTACTACTGAGTTACATCCCAGTCATAGAGCTTTTTACTTGAGCTTTGCCTGAGCATATCAAGACTATGACCTTGTCACTTCTAGAGACAAGTCATCCAACCCAGTTTTTGAGAAAATACTATTTATGATTACTAGCTAAGTTACTGGAATTCAGAAACACTATCACTGTCATTGAAATATGATACTGTTGCCAGGGGTGAGGCTCAGTAGCAGAAATCTTGTGGGATTTTGGTTGTTCATTGAGCTTGCAAGGCATCTGTGGCATGTGATAGCATGTGAAATGTAAGCATGTGATGACCCTAATCCAAGACAGACACATTCAGCTGTTTCTTGTTGGAATGCCTATGTCTATTTCCTTGTTACCACCAATGTTTAGCTGATTTCAGAGGAGAAAACAAAGACCAAATCACCAGTTGTGTCAATAATTATTACTGAAAATGAGAATTTGTATAACAATTAATAACTATGTTGTAGGTTTGTAGATGGTGACAACATACATATATGAAAATCACCCTTCTGAGTCTACTTATTGTTCCACACATGTGTATGATTTCAAGGCTGACCACTTGGTCCTGGATAATCAATTAGGGGTCAGATCCCTGGAAAACACTGATCTCTTGCTCTCAGAAGTCCTTAGTTGCTTGTGGTTCTTGGTCCCCATAAGATTTCTCCCATTTGGTGATAGCTTGACTTTTGATGTTGTTTTTCAGGCTGTGTTTAGGTACCTTGATTGTTGATGTATGTAGGGTGTTGCTTGCTTTTCTAGGAGAAAGGATCTACTAGCACACTTCTGGATTTTATATTCCTCCTCCTCCTCTTCCCTGATGTTCCTGAACATAGATAGATAGATAGACAGACAGACAGACAGACAGATAGATAGATAGATAGATAGATAGAGAAATTATAGATAGACAGGTAGAGATATTTTTGATGGTTTGTCTTATTGTTATTTTTTTCACTAAATTCACTAAATTAAAGCTTCCTTTGTTTTCTTTCTAGAGTCTTTTTGCTATGTGTATTCTTCTCTGCATTTCAAAGTATCACTTCTGATATTTTGTAAATGGGGACTTTTGTTGTTCCTGGATTGAAGTTTGTTAGGTTGTTTGGATCATGGAAAAATTTTTCTTTTCCTTCAACTGTAGCAGTTAGTTTTGTTGTGTGCATTAATCTAGGTTGGATGTCTACTGGATGTGTCTTTCCTCTGTTTGGGTAAGTTTACTTCTATCATCTTGTTAAGGATTTGGTCTACGCCATTGACCAGGCCACTTCTCCTTCATCTTTGCCTTTAATTCAAAGATTTGGCCTTTGAGTGTATCCAACATTTCATGTATACTGCTATCCTATGCTTTTTCAATTTGTTTTTTTTCCCTTTGTTTATTCTGTCTATGTCTTCTTTATTTAAGAATCCTGATGTATGATTTTTCTGTTGATTCATTTTACTTGTAATGCTTTCCCCTAAGTTTTCTAATTGGAGCATTGAATTTCCATTTGTATTTCAGATTTTGTTTGTTTTAATGGTTTTATCTCTTTGTTAAGTTCAGATTTCAAATCCCCAATTACATTCATTATATAATTCATGTATGTATTTGAATTTTGGGGAAGATCATCACATGACCATTTCTTGTTATCTTCTTGGAGATTGATGAAGTATTTTTCCTTCTTGGATAAAGTTTATGCTTCTTCTTTTATTTTTTGTGTCCTAGGCTTTATGTAGGTAGTTCTCATTAGAAAACATTTCATTAAGACTAGTGCATTTGATAGGAGACATACTGGTTAGGCCAATCATATGTTTTTATCTTTCCTTCTATCTTTTTTTTTCTTTCCACAACCTCTCCCCCCCCCCCTTTTATTAAATTTTACCTGGGCAGTTTCATCTGGACAGGTGGATTTCTTTCTTTGGTTATGTGTCTGATATAATAATCTGACTTTTCTTAGATTGGGAGAGTATGTGATCTGTGTGATCTGAGGTAAGCCAGGTAAGCGCGGTAAATAAACTGTTTAATTGGATCAGGGAAAGTGGCCTCCAAAATCACAAGTTTATGACTAGGCTAGGCAAGGAGGTACACTAATAAAGATGGTTATCAGTCACAGAACTGTGTTTTTCAGAGGGTGGCAGGATTAATTAAAAATAGGAAAAGGGACGATGTAACTTCGTATTTTTATTTTAATTAAAATGAAATTACATCATTCCCTATCTTCCTTTTTCTCTCTTTAACCACTCACATGTCTCCAATTAATTTCTTCTTAAATTAAGACACTGTTTTCATTTCATTATTATTGGTATAATACATATATCTACACATCTGTATCTATATATGCATGTCTGTATATATGAAAAACAACTTGCCGAGTTTATTTATTGTTCCAAGTATGTATATGATTTTAAGGATGACCACTTGGTTCTGGATAACCAGTAAGGGGGCACATCTCTGGAAAAGTCTAATTCTCCTGCTCTCAGAAGTCTGTAGTTGCTTGTGGTTCTTTGTCCTTATGAGATTTCTCCCCTTGTGTGGCAGCATGATTTTGGTGTTCTTTTTTAAAGCCTTGTATAGGCAACCTTATTGTTGAGGTATCAACAGTGTTGCTTGCTTGTCATTTCAAGGAGGCATGATCTCCCAGCAGAATTCCTGCTCCTCTGGAAGGACTCCTCCTCTTCTTGATATTCATGAGCATCAGATGCATGAGTTGTCCTATAGATGTATCTATTAGGACTGAGTACACCATGATAATTTCTTTTCTGCATTTTGACCATTACAGTTTTCTGTGATGGTCTCCATCTGTTGCAAAGTCCTGATGCTCTGTGTTTGAAAGTTTCCTGGGAAATTTGGCTTGAATATCCCAATATATATCTTAATCTTCAAATAGCCTCCTCAACATTGAGACATCTCAGGCTCCAGTGGTCTATCTTTTAGACAGAGACAGCAGAAATACTAAATTCAGGCTATTGGCAAGTCTTCATTTCATTGGAAGACATACAGAAATCATTCTGTCCAACTAACTTTACGTTCTGACACAAAAATATAGTGGTCTCCATTGCTGGGGATGTCTTTCTGTATGCTGTGAATGTGTTGCTTTAATTGATTGATAAATAAAATGCTTATTGGTCAGTAGCCAGGCAGAAAGTATAGTATAGGCGGGATAAGCAGAGAGGAGAATTCTAGGAAATGGAAGGCTGAGTCAGGAGGCATTGCCAGCCGCCGCCTCCATAAGAAGTAAGATGTAAAGTACCAGTAAGCCACAAGACACATGGCAACTTACAGATTAATAGAAATGGGTTAATTTAAGATATAAGAACTAGATAGCAAGAAGCCTGCCATAGCCATACAGTTTATAAGTAATATAAGTCTCTGTGTGTTTATTTGGGTCTGAGTGGCTGCAAGCCAGGAGGGACCAGGAAAATTTCTGGCTACATTCCATGATTGAAATTTTGTGAAGAGCAGAATTGAATGCCATATACAGTGGCGATGACAACATTCTTGACCTATTATGCTTACCTAGCATGCAGAAAGGCTAGGTTCAGTCCCCTCTCCTGCACAAATAAAACAAAACATAGTGTATCTCAAAGATTACTTGAGTGAACCAAGACAAGGTCTTAGCTTGGAGGCCTGGCTTATAAGTATTCATGAATCAGAATGACTGCTTCCTATAGAAAATATGAAGGACACACTATGCAAGGGCTCTCTCCCTGTGTCTCATGCAATCACTCTCAAATTATTTCCACCTTCATAGCAGCAAATTCTCCAGAAGTGTTGATTATGAAACTACCATTAAAAATACAGTTAGAAATAACACACATTTAGGAAAAGAACAGTCCCACGTTCTCTACTAAAATCCATGAATCCTAAAATCATGGGCAGCTGGCTATGTTTATAATATCAGGCAGGGTTTCCCTTCTGTAGAGATGTACATAAGTTCAATTATACAGCTGTAGGTTTCCTCCATGATCAAAGGGTCAAAATTGCATCACTGGGTATACTTTGTCAAGTTCTCTCAAAGTTGTGTATGATGTGCTTTATAACTTCAATGGCTGTCAACCTTGTGGATTCCTGAGAGCCTCCCCAGCACCCTGCCTCTTCCTATTCCCATGATGTCCTCATCTATCATGGTATCTTCCTCCCTGCCATCCCACTCTGTCCCTGTTGCAGGTTGACCCTCCCATTTCGCTATGTTCTCAACCCCCACTCCTCGCCCTCTGCCACCTCACCACACCCAGTCCACTCATGTAGATCTCATCCACTTCTCCTTCACAGGGTCATCCATGTGTCCCTCCTAGGGTCTTTCCTGTTAGCTAGCCTCTCTGGAGTTGTGGGTTGCAGTCTGGCCATCCCTTCTCTCACATTTAGAATCCACTTATGAGTGAGTCCATCCTATGTTTGGCTCAAACTGTTTGGGGGGAACCCAGGCAGGGGGATCAGAATCTGTCCCTGGTCTATGGGCAGGCTTCTGGAACCTGGTGCCTGTGGTATGACACCTTGCACAGCCTTGGTGCAGTGGGAAGGGGCTTGGACCTGCCTAGGCTCAGTGTACTGGGTCTGCTGACTCCCCATGAAAGATCTCAATTTGGGGGATGAGGGCATGTGGGCTTGCCATGGACTGGCCCATCGGGGGTACCACGACTGTAGGGGGACCAGGGCTTGGGTAGTCAGGAAGGCAAGCATTCGGCGAATGACAGACAACACACTCAGAAGTGGTTTGAATCTGCTGTAATTTTACTTCTGCAAATCAGTAGTTTATATACAGAAAAGAAAACTATCAAGTCATACAAGGAACAACAAGAGCTTGGCAATAATTCAATTACATCATCTTTAAAAAACAGCAAGCACACAATTATTAATCGGCGCTACACATATCCCTTCACCCACAAGAACTTTATGACCCAAAGAGCAGTCTGTGTTTTTTAAACTTAGTACAGGCCCTAGACTTGTGTAGGCTTCTTGCAGCTGTGTCCTTCATCTTTATCTCAGCCACTCACTAGTTTATTATTCATTTTTACTTTTCTGGTTCTCATGACCCATTTAGCCAATTTGGATGCTGTAGATCCTCCCTAAGTCTTTCTTTAGTTCTTTTATCACATATCTCAATATAAAACCTTTTTACCTGCTGGAATATGGACTCTTATACTTTTATGCCTGTAAGGGGAAGGGGTTCTGCTATAGTCCTTAAGTTTCCCATGCTGAACTTCCTCAACAGAGGGGCCCACCATCTGCCTCCTATGAGATAATGTTTTCTACCATAAATCACTTTAGTTGGGATTCCTAAAGGATTCCTAGTGAGTGAGTGTTCATTCCCTAGAAGTGCCTGAACTATTATACTTTCTATTACCTAGTGGCTTGGGGTCTTTAAGGAATAGCTCATTCTGCTATATCTAAATAAGGTCCATGTCCAGCTTCCCCTTTCCTCCATAGTTTACAACTCAAGCATTAATTTTGGCTGTGCTTCATAGATTAGAACGTTATCAGAAAAGCAGTTATACAGAACCCATAGCCCAGGGAGCTTATGATCCATGAAGCATGTCTCCTTTGAGAAGGAAGCATAACACGGGCACTCTGCCAGGGACCTCCAGGGAGCTTAGTCCCGTGGGACACGTACCTCCCGTCCACTATTATTGACATAATTGTTCACGTCACACGGACGACACTGGAGTTGGGGTGGCTTGGAAAAGAGGGCTGGGGGGTAAGAGGAGGGAGGAGAGGGGATCTGTGGATAGTATGTGGAGTGAGTAGAAAATTTCTTAAAAAAGAAAAATGAAAGAAAAAAACTTCAATGGCTGTAATATGCATTCAAACTTTGGCAACTTGGATAACATTTTTTTGTTTATTTATTTATTTTTTTTGGTTTTGCATCCACACTATAGTTTCCCCTCCCTCCTTTCCTCCGAGTTCTTCCCCCAACCTCCCCCCCACATCTACTCCTCCTCCTCTGTTTGTTTTCAGAAAAAGGCTGACCTCCCATAAATATCAACCAGCCATGGTATGTCAAGTTGCAGTGAGACTAGGCACCTCCTCTCCTACTAAGGCTGGATCAAGTAGCCTGGTAGGAGGAAAGGGTCCCAAAAGCAGGCAACAGAGTCAGAGACATCCCCTGCTTCCACTGTTAGGAAGATACTGTGTTATTGGGTGTCTTTTTCACAATTTTAAGATGATGATCTGTAGGCAGTGGTTTTAGCTACAGCCAGGGGGCTGGTACCTAGAGATGGGGGTGGAGCAGTCGAGTAGCCTGCATGCAAACAGCAAACAGAGGTGGTGGGCAGCAGTGTAGTCTGCAACTTTTAAATGATTAGAAATCTGCGGGAATAAATGCATATTAATGAGCAGAATATGAAGTTAAGAAATTTTAAAAAGTGAATTATTTTTCTTAGGTGAGTATTTGGAATTTTTTGGTACATGGTTCTGGCAGATGGGAGATGGGTGTTCCACAGCCAGGGAGAGAGGAAGAGCTCCCACCCTGCTAAAAATCGGCAGGTGGGGAAACAAACTATTGATAAGTAATACTTATCTGAGTCCATTTTGACTTGCGAGAGCTGAGGGATCCAAGTCTTCTGAAGCTTATAAGAATCTCCTTTAAGAGGCAAAAATTCCATATATGTCAGCATTATTATTGTTTGTGGCTATGATATTAGTGGTGGTAATTTGTCAGAGCCAGAATAGTAGTTATCAGAAATTTATTAATTAATGCAAAATTACGAACCCTTGGGGTATCAATACAACAGCAGAATAGCAAGAGAAAGAAATCCAAAGCATGTTTCATTTTCTTTATATATCTCAAAATCATCTTTGTTAAAAAGACTTTTGGCCCCCCCCCATTGGTCTGGTCTGTTAATAGGTCTTTCCACTGAATTAAAGGCTTAGGAGTAATTTTTGTAGTAAGGTGTCTAAGGGAGGGACTCATATTGTCCTCAGAGACATACATATGTTTTTTATATACAGGGTGTGAATGAGAATATGATGGAGAGATGAATACTTAAAATTTTCATTTTGTGATTTAGATATTTCAATTTTAAAAGCCAGATGGGCTCTTTGTACAATTTTTTGACCTTGAGGATTATAAGGGATGTCTGTGGATTGGAAATATTAAAAGTTAAGCATCATTTATTAAAAGCATTAAAAGTATAAACAGGGGCATTGTCTGCCTTTGAGGCCCTAGATACTCCTAAAATTGTAAAGCAATAAAACAAATGTTGTATTACATCTTTAAAAGTCCCTCTAGAATGGGCAGAAAAATAAATAACATGAAAATATGTATCCATGCACATATGAACAAAGCTAGCTTTCTAAATATGACCATATATTGAGAATAAGTTAAAATAAATTAAATTAAAAGGTTTGTCTTTAAGCCTTTTAAAAAATAATAGTTATTGCTATTAATTCCATGCTTTGTGTGGAGATCCTTTATAGAAAAGGACTCTTTATGACAGTCAATAATCAAGGGCTGGTGGCCAGTGGCGAATTAGGCAGGGGGTGATGCTCTCTGACATGTCTTCTGGCACTGTTGGGGCATGTGAATGAGAGTAATGTGCATGTAGGTCCAGAGAAAGGCACATTTGAGCTCATTCCTCCATCTCTGCCACACTCTCTCCATCTGAGTCCAGCTTCTGTTCCCTCAATGTGTCAAACCTACAGACTCAACGTTCCCACATTCCATCAATGCCTGACCACTCTGCCCTATTTCCCTGATACAACTACATCCAATCTGGGCTAGTGTACCTCAAGACTAAGAATACCCTAAGGATAAGACACAGGTAGCCTCTGTATTCAGGCTTCTGCCTTCCAGACACACATCTCAAAATACCAGGGATGATGGGTTTTTGCTTTGAAAATAAATTTGGAGTTATTCCAAAGCCTTTCATAGACCCTTAAGTCCTGACAAGATCTGTCATGGGATAGTAAGGACATACATTCTGTAGCATGGCTGTGGGGACAGCCAGACAAGCCTGTCTGCACATCCTGGTTGTAGCCTGCACACATCTTCAGGAGGGACCATGACACTTGAGGTGAAAGAACAATGTCCTCAAGCTCAGCCACCTCCATGTACCCCTTTCTCATGTAGTTACCATCTCAACCTTGGAGCTCTCACTGTTTAAAGGACAGGACCAGCCCCTATGGTGGACAACTACCTTGATCTGGGGGTGATCTGCTTGCTACTGGACATGGCTACTGACCTTGAGTTGTCCATCTAGCTGAATGCTGCCAAGGTCTATGAAGGTAGGAGCTTGAGGTCAACGTGAGTGACCACATGCCTCAAGAAAAGCAAAGAAGCCAAGTGTGGTGACTCTTACAATCCCAGCATTCCACAGGCTGTGGCAGGAGGATATTTGCCAGTTCAAACCCATCCTGGGCTACAAAGAGAGTCCTTGCCTGAAAGAGGGTTTCAGCTGGGGTAGGAGGGAGAGGGCATGTTATGGAGACAGGAGGGCAGGTTTACCGGAAGAGATGACAAGAAGAAGCTAAGGCCTGCCTGCCCCACCTGGAAGAAACCAATCCACCACTCCTCTCCATGGCAGGACAAAGAGCTGTCTGACTCTTCTATGTTACCCAGTTCCAAGCACGGAGAGCCCTCCCTCACACAGTCTTCTCCAAGGCAACTGAGCCTGGAGTGGGAGCCCTGGAATCGAGGAACTACCCCTACCATGACATGAGTTTCCATGCAAACACTGTGCTCTGCCACTCCAGGGCCCAAAGGGGAGCACATCTGCACAAAGAAGGAGAAGATGGGTGCTGCAGGATACCCCTTAGCTCTTAGGGGAGGAGGTCCTGGTGGCTAGAGTTGCTGTTATACCGGCAATGTCCTGGGGAGCAGCTATGGCCCTAACCTCACAGATGGTCCAGCACATCTGGAACAACAGATCCATTCTCTTACTCCCAATTTTGAGCCATGCTCCTGAGCACCCCCAGCCTCCTAGCTCTGTGTTTCCCATCTCCAACTGTCTGTTCCTTAGTCCCCTCCTCAGTGGATCCTCCCGTGATGCAGACTGGCCCCTGATGATCATTTTACAGTCTCTACACTGCTGGGCATATACAGACCATATCAGCACCCCATGGATGCTAAGACAAAGCTCATCCTCAGGAGGCTCTGTGACGAGGAAGGACAAGGACAGGGTCCACTTTTTTCATCTCACCCCTGGCTCCTCTAGTTCAAGAGGCCTTGGGGACCTGTGGCCATTGTGGCCACTCCTAGATTTTACTGTCCCACCTCCCAGTGTACCCGAAGCTCCCTCAGATGAGGAAAGGGAGGGGAGGAAAAGAGGGAAAGAGCCAGGAGGTTCCAGCAGCCTCACCTCAGCCCTTTCCTAAACCCTTCCAAGTATAAGAGCCAGGCGTATCTCCTTAGCCTCAGCTCCATGCAAGGAGGTGTCACCTGCTTCCAAAACACCAAGCAGGCCTGGGACAGGGAAACTCTCCACAGCTAGAACCCAGGAAGTGGATCCCAACCCCAAAAGTTGGCAGGGCTTGCCCTGTGCCTCTGAGGTCCACATGCAGCCCTATTCTTAGGACTCAGCTGTATGGGGCTATGATAGTGGGAGGGGCCCGGGAGGCCCTGCATGAGAATGACTGAGTGAAAAAAAGTCCCTCTGTTCACTCACTCCCTGATGATCCAGGACTCCTCTGTCCCCAGTGTGCTGGCTACATGGACATCACCCTCTGAGTCACCCTTCAACACAGCAGCCAGGAGCACTTTCACGGAGCTTACAGTATTTTCCTGGAGCCCCCAGAATGGTCATCGACACCTAGCATCCAGATCCATTCCTTTGAGAGAAAAACCCTATAGATCCTCTGACTTGGGCTTCTGATAGGCCATTGTCAGGGTCTGACTCCCCTTCCAGAACTGGGGATTGCCTAGTGCCCAGTTGAGAAGGACTGACATTAGGACTTGGAGCCAAAGTTCAGGTCGCGTTCATAAGCTCCTCCGGCCCCTACATGGCTTCCACTCTGCAACAGACACCTGAGTGTGCAGGTGAGCAGAGGGTTATCAGATGCCCAGAATCCACAGCAAATCACACAGATAGTCACAACTCACCAAGAAATGCACCTTCCAGGAACTTACAAGGAAGAAATAAACAACCGAAGCCAAAGGAACAAAGGACAGAGGAGAGGGACGCCCACCAAATGGTGCTTATGAACTAGCTGAGGAAAACAGTCACATCTAGAGGAGAGGGTGTTTAGGGAGCAGTCAACTGAAGCCAAAGGAACAAAGGACAGAGGAGAAGGACGCCCACCAAATGGTGCTTATGAACTAGCTGAGGAAAACAGTCACATCTAGAGGAGAGGGTGTTGAGGGAGCAGTTACCACCTCCCCACTGTGAATTCTGCTCTGGGACCACAGAGCTGGTGTGTTAATCTCCTTGCATCCATATGTCGGGGCAGTGTAAAGTTTGATACAAAAACATGAATTTAGTTTAATAAACCTTTCTTTCTGAAACAAATGCTGGGGGGCAAGGAAACACAGTCTGCTGTACCCTATCTGGCCATCTCCAGTCAACACGTTGCTGGTCAACATTCTAGGAGTGGGGGGGGGTCCCATGAACAAAGGGATGGCTTATCACTCTCCATACTCACTCAAAAGATAATGAGTGGAAGAAGGTGGCTCTGTGTACAAGGGATAGGAAGGCTCAACAGTGGAACATTCTTCTGTGATCTAGTGAGCCATCCTTCTGTGATCTAGTGAGTCCTCCTTCCCAGCTCGTGCCGGGAAGGGGAGTGGGGGGAGGGGAGCTAAAATCAACTTTTATCACTGTCTGCCTGGAGCAGACCCACATTGGACTTATGATACCACAAACATTTCTCAAAAACTTTGCCAAGACAGAGAATTACCATCCAAACTGCTCAAACAGTGAGTGTGGTATGACAAGAAGCTCTTTGGGGCTTCCTTGCCGACTCTCTTGGGGATTTCTTGGAGCATCAATTTTTATTCGGGGTGGTTCCATGTGCTGATCCGATCTCCACATGGGCTATGTGACCCACGCTGCCCTCAGAAAACTCAAGGAGCATCATGGCTCTCCAGAAAGCATTCCATGAGGCCTGGCCATCGGGCCTTTGCACCTGGAAAAAAAAAAACAGAACCACGTTACATATAGAGGCACATTCTGCCAGGCTTTGGGACACCTGCCTTACTACCTGCATGCCTCCTGGCCCCATCAGACCTTTACTAGACTTAGGAGAGGGATCTGCCCCTAACACCCCTGGCCAAGTTCTTGTGAATATAACATCCACCCACAACTCATTCTGCTCCTCATGGGCCACCCAAAAGCACTTGCTCTAAACAGAAATCATGCAAACCCCATAAGACATCACCTGGCTGGAAGGCATGTGCTGGCTCTGCTCCGTGACAGACTCAGGAGCTGGCATGCCAGAGGAGGCTGGCATCACCTCCAGAGAACTGAAAGTGAAGAGCTCTATCTTATGCAATTCTACTTCTTACATCAGAACAGGCTCTGGCTCAAGGGGACCCTGGGTGGTGTGATCCCCACAGTCCTAAATCTGTACATCACAGCCGTTCTGAGAGATTGATGGAAATGTGACTAGTTCTGACAAAGCACTGTGTGCAGAGTTAGCCAGGAGGGAAACATCATAACACCAGCAGCCTCATACAGCAGGTCACAGGGGACAACTGGAGAGGGCGCCACTGGTACTAACCCAGCCCTGGCAGGACATATGTCACAGTGGATACACTAAGCACAAGACACCAGAGCAAAGCAAAAAATAAAAACTAAAACTTGGAAAACCAAAGGCTGGGCACGGAGCCTATGTCTACAATCACAGCCTTCCACAGGCTCAGGCAGAAGGACAGCTGGGATTTAGAAGCAGCCAGATTTATACAAAGACCTTATGTTATTTACCAAAACAAACAAACAAACAAAAAACCACAAATCATAGGGCACAGTATCTGTTTCTATTTACATGGAATCCTACAGAATTCTAATGGGGTCATTTCCTCTAAGTTGAAGCACTCCCTCCAGGAAGAAGGAGGGAGGTGGATGAGACCCGGGAATGAAACAAGGGCACGTCTAGTCAAGCTGAAACTTTTAAGATTCACAAAGGTCCCTCCCCGAGGTTATAGAAGCAGCAAGTGATTGCTGAGGGCAGGGGTTCTGACCAGTCAAGCTGCCTGGAGGAGACTCCCTCTCTGGTGAGCTAAGCTGCCTAGAGAGGATGCTGCACTTGTCAAATTGCTTGCAAGAGAGTTCCAGGGTTCCAGCTTTCCTGGCCTTTGGTCATGCCTCCTGTGTAGCCAACTCCTTACCTACACCAGTCAACTCACCCATTCACCGAGATGGACATTTCACGGTTCTTTGTCATCTGTTCCCTACCTGGGGTGAGTAGGCATTTATTCCTATCACCCCCAGGCAGAGTGTCACCCTCAGCAATGCAGCTAATCATTACAGAACAGAAGCACAACCCTAGTCCTGGAGTATCACAGAGCTGGTGGGTGAGACGAGGAAGGCTCCATCATGACCTGGAAACATGGCCTTGGTTTCCCTGAGTATAGGCAGGACAGGTGTCCACGGAAATAGGAGGAGCATGAGCGATTCCCTCTCCACCACAAGACCCTAGACAACACTTCCAACTCCTGGAGCTCTCCCCCAATTTGGAGATTTTTGACATCTTTTCTCCACCAGAAGACCTCAGACCACTCCATACACTGCTCCTGGCTGCAATCTCTTGAAAACCTTGGGCATCGTCTCTTAATCACAGAGGCCTGGACCACACTGGACAGTATGCATCTTTGTGTCCAAAATCCCTTGCAACGTTGGGCATTATCTGCCTACCACAGGACACTCTACTGCACCATACACCCAAGTCTCTGCAGTCTTCCCAGAAGCCCTGATTGTCTATCTTAACAGTCCACGCCTTGACCTCTCTTAGGCTTTGCAAGCCCTTTCAAAACAACAATTTGGAACATTAAAAGGTAAAACCATTATGCTTCTAAGAATCCAACAGCCTTTGTCTATGGAACAAATATGAAGAGGGTTGTTAAGCCAAGAGACATCCGGCCACTGACAAGCCTGCAGACTATCAGAGGTGTAGGATGCCCACGGATGTGCTTTTGTTTGGGGTGTTCCTTTGTTGAGGAGTGTTAAGGTTTCCAGAAACACACATAAGGAAAGATACGGAACTACAAACGCTGAGAGAGTGAGTCTGCAAAGTATGCCCTAGCCTGCCTTGTGATCCACAGAAAGCCCAGGATTCTTCAGGCTTACCTATGGGGATGATGAATTTTACAGCCCGCCGTGGAAGCTGCCTGCCCACTTCTTGGTCCTGGACTCTCCTCTTGGCATAAGCTCCGAGAGTGACTACCACACAGGCCAGTAGATCCTGCAGATAAAGAAATTCCACAAACCACAGGTGAAAGGAAGGCACACAGCACACGGGTAGCACAGCCACTCTCTCCAGGACACAGTGGACTGTAACAAACAAACAAACAAACAAACAAACAAACAAACAAACAGTTCCCCACCCCTGGGACTCAGCCTCCCACTCAGGAAAAGGACGGACAGATCCACCACCTCTATGACCTATCAGACCTCCAGAGCCAAAGTGAAACTCCATTTCTGTTAAGACTAACTAGGCCAGGCTGTGCCACTGTGGGCTTCACACCAGTCTGATGCCAGAGTCTCAATCTGTCACATGCAGGCAGCCCCAGTTGGTCAGGACATGCAACTTGCACTTCGGGCTTTTGTGCTTAGGGCTTCAGCCACAGGCCTGCTTCAGTTATCTCAGGTTTCACTGAGAGTTTCTTGATGTGAACGCTTTTACTCCCTCACCCTCACCTTTGTCCTTCTCTCTATCTTGGTCAGAGAGCAACTTGGAAGATCTTTGACCGCCCCCCCATTGGAAACAGAATCTTTTCTCACACAGTAGATCCTGCTTACAGTTTCCCCTCCCTCCACTCCTCCCCATCGATTCCCATCTCCCCTTTGATCCAAATCCATTCCCTTTCTGTCCCTCACTAGAAATAGACAGGCTTCTAGGAGATATCAACCAGACGTGACACAATGCAATACGATAAGACAAAGCAAGAACCATCACATCCAAGTCGGACATGGCAAGCCAACAGAAGGAAAAGAGTCCTAAGAGCAGGCACCAGTGCCAGAGACCCACTGGTTCACGGATTCAAGAGTCCTATGAAAATACTAAACGGAAAGCTGTAATATATAGACTGAGGACCCGGTGCACACCCATAGGCTCTGTCCTTGCTGCTTTGGTCTCTGTGAGTTCCTATGAGCTTTGCTCAGTTGATGAAGAGGGCCTTGTTTTCTTGGATTCCACCATCGCCTCTGGCTCTTACATAGTTTCATCCTCTTCCTCCCTGAGGTTCCCTGAGCTCTGAGGGGAGGGATTTAATAGGGACATCTTATTTAGAGCTGTGTGTTCCAAGTTCTCTCTCTCTCTCTCTCTCTCTCTCTCTCTCTCTCTCTCTCTCTCTCTCTCTCTCTCTCTCTCTCTCTGTCATGTCTGGCCGTGGGTCTTTGTATTTCTTCCCATCAGCTGCAGGCAAAAGATTCCTTGAGGGCAGCTGAATAAGGCATTAGATCCTTGACTCTTAAAGATGAGCTAGTGGATTTGGTCATAATTGTGTGTGCAACAAGAAGGAGAAAAGCCTGAAAGGCAGGCTTCAGGTTGCCCTGAAGCCATGGGGTAGTACAGCCAGCACCAATAGAGCCTGGCCTCAAGCCAGAACAAGAGGCCTGGGGCAAGGCATGCTCTAGTCTCCTGCCTGAGCACCAGAATGCCACTAGCTGCCCACAACCTTCCAAAGTCAAAGAGCCCATTGTCACTGTGGTGATATATTGTAGACCCTAATAAACTTGCCTAAGGATCAGAGGACAGAGCCAGCCGCTACATTCAACATAGAGGTCAGGCAGTGGTGTCACACACCTTTAATACCAGCACTTGAGAGCTCATGCCTTTTCTTGGGAAGCACACACATCTTTAATCGCAGGAAGTAATACGGCCGGGCAGAGAAAGGTGTATTAGGCGTGAGGAAACAAGAACTCTCTCTTTAGACTGAGGATTTATTACATAGAGGTAAGAACTAGTGGCTGGCTGTTCTGCTTCTTTGATCTTTCAGCTTTCACTCTGATATCTGGCTATTGGGTTTTTTTTATTAAAAGACTATGTAAGAATCTAACAACATCTGGCCATGTCATATGTGCTTCGAACTCTGTTTCTGCTCTCTTCTCATTCCTGAAGAATTTGAAATACTCCATTCTTAATAAAGGGAGTGAAGCTGCTGGGCCAATGTTGACACTCCCCAACACACACAGACAGACAGACAGACACACACACACACACACACACACACACACACACACACAGAGCAAGAGAGCAAGAGCGAGAGCGAGAGAGAGAGAGAAAGAGAGAGAGAGCTAGAGAGAGGGAGAAGGAGAGGGAGAGAGAAAGACAGGGGTAGGGGGAGAACGACAGAGGGAGAGGAGGAGTAAGAGAGGGGGTGGAGGTAAATATGTGGCCCTTGTGGTGCTTTAAATGAGAAAGTCTCCCAGAGCCCAGGTATTTGAGAATTTACCATTTGGTGGTGCTTTTGCAAGGGCTGGGGTTCGGGGGGTTACGGAATCTTTAGGTGGCAGAGGCTTGCTGGAGGAAGTGTATTCCTGTGGGTGGGCTTTCAGAGTATATAGCCTTGGCCAATTGCTAGTCCACCTTCCACGAGCCCTGCATGCAGGCAGAAACGTGATCAGCCACTTCTTGCTCTGACAGGGAGGACATGAG
Organism: Peromyscus eremicus; assembly: GCF_949786415.1. NCBI lineage: Eukaryota > Metazoa > Chordata > Mammalia > Rodentia > Cricetidae > Peromyscus > Peromyscus eremicus. Next base: position 34,795,969 of record NC_081439.1, on the reverse strand, counting down.
CTGAAATGCAAGGAGCATTGGTACCAACTGGGCTGGGCAGGGGAGAGGAGGTAATGTAGGCTTTAGGATGCATGTTCAACCCCAGACCTGGGGAGCACTCATCTGCCTGGAAACTGGAGAAAGCAAGCTCCCAGAAGTGAGTTTTCAAATGACATGCTTGAAATACTGGATGGTATTGAGAACATGAAAAAAATTAGGCAATATAGGTTTCTTTTTAAAATGAGGCAACTAGAAACTGCAAGAAATAAAAAGATGCATTATGTTCACAGAATATTAAGCAATGTAGGCCTTGGAGGAAGTGGGAATGGGGGGTGTGTTGTGGGGAAAGGCTTGGGGGCAGGAGGAGGGAGGACAGGGGAATCTGTGTTTGGTATATAAAATGAATAGAAAATTTCTTAATAAAAATATATATGAACATTTAAAAAAAAAGAAATGCAGGCAGGCAAACACACTGGCCTTGCGAGATGCAAAGTTGCATAATTCTGTTGTCCTACAGACAAACAAATGCTAAAGTGCTAACCTAGAAAAAACTCCTGGCATTTCTACCCTGGAGTGCTGTGAGGGGCAAGGGAGGGGCATGACTAAGGAGACTGCCTTCCTCTGTTGCCCAGGTACTCACAGATTAGGTAGGACAGTTGGGAGTATTGACATGTGCAGGCAGGCACTGCCTCCCATTTTAACTCTTTCCTAACTGCCTTGTTTTTCATTCATGTGCACTTTTTCCCTAGGAGACATAAATAAGAAATATTCTGGAACAGTTGTGGGAACAATCTGCTCTGACAAGAGCGGTTCTGGGTTTCGCTGAACATTCCAGATTCAAGCAGATGGTGTCCACCCTAACAGAGCACCTGAGGACCTGAGTAGTTGCTGGACTAGCACAGTCTCTGTGAGGTGGACTCACCTGCAAGGCTGGGACCCGTGAGTGCACCAATGTCCATGGCTAAGGGGACAGGTTCAGGATCCATCCCAGAGTCCAGCTGGTGTCTAAGGCCCGGTTCCTCCATCGAGAGGCAATGTTCCTCGGAGGATGACAGTGTAAAGGGCATCATCCAAGAATCATGGGCAGCCATAGAGGAATCAAGCATGCTGCTGCCAGTAGCCAGAGGCCAGAGGCCAGAGACGAAGTCCATGGATGTGAGGCTGGCAGGATGGTGACCTGGCCACTCCTGGTACCTCTCGCATCCATATAGTGACCTGGAAAACATAACCAAACAGTGTGCTTGGGATGGCAGAGGCCTGGGTGAGGTGGGTGGGTGTTAGGCGGGGACTCCAGGCGAGGTTGGCATTATGGGCCAATGAAGCTGTGGAAGGTTGCAAATCACTACCACTAATCACCCTGCCTGCTCTTCCCCGAGGTGGCCGAGGGGCAGGCTCTGACATGCCTGGAGTCACAGACACTTAAAATTGTCTATAGCATAGAACCAGAAAACAGAATATGATTGACAAGACCCTAATATCACATGAATAAATGATGGTTAGCATCAAAGGAACATTAGGCAGAAGCTGACAGCAATTTAATGAGTATCCCATCAGGGCTAATGTACCTCAAACCTGATCAGAGCTTTTGTTAAATATCCTCTCAACCTCTGCCATAGCCTGAATGGCGGCACTCTCTCATCCCCATTGCATGGGTAAGAGCTCACATGAACCTGCCTGGGGTCACACTCCTGAGTATTGTCCAGCCTGGCACTGGCCCCATGATGAATCAGCAATGGGCTGCATGCAGAAGGCTCAGGCCTTGCCACAGGGGAGCAGAGTGCATGGGGAGTCCCAGACAGTGAGGGACATACAGGGTGCTGCTCACTCCATGAAATAAAAAAACCAACCAATGCTCAGAAAAAAAGAAAACAAAAGCAATCCACTATGTCAGGGCCTAGCACAGGCAGCCCCGGAGTTAAGGTTCCAATATACTCTGGTCTGCACTCAAAGGCAGGAGGGGACTAAAGAGGAAACACCTGCCATGGCCTGAAGGAATGACATTACCTGAAAGCCAGGGCCTGTGTGGTGGTGTTGTCTCCAGAAAAGCTCACAGTTGGGGACTGTGGCCCCTGAGATCCTTGAGGGGTCTCGGAGGGCTGTAGAGTCCCACTTCCTTCAGACCTGGCTGCAAAGCAGAACAGAGAGGAGGGCATTAGCGTCTACCTACCTCCTGCCCGCTGAGAGCAGCCCCACAGACCGGCGTCAGAACTGGTCTTGAGTCATCCCAATGTTCTTATCCCTTGTTGTGACCTCAGTGCAAACAAACTGTTCCAGGCCCGGACATGAACTCACTCCCCAGCTCTACTCATTGTCCTTCCTAACAGCTACCACACCCCCAGCTCCAGACGAACACAGCCATGCCAGGGTCAACTGCCAGTCAGCTAGATCTTGCCAGAAGGCAGCCCCCAAGAAGCCCTTGCGATGCTCACCTGACCACTGGGACACAGCCACAGACTCCTGATGGTATCCTGAGAGCTGCAGCGGCTCAGGACCACTCTCCTTTGCACTGGACACTTCTGATGTGGCCTCCTGGGCTCTTTGCATGTGCAGGAGAAGAGCCTTCTGACGCCGACGATAATTGGCAAACCAGTTGTACACCTGCTCAGGAGTCAAGCCAGTCTCCGAAGCCAGTTTCTCCTGACCCCCCCCCCAAAAAAAAAGGCAACCACAATTAAGGTGTAAGGGGGCACAGAGGGGGCTTGGACAGCTCATATCCACATAGGAAACAGGGCACAGCCCAGCCTCACCCCTGCAAAGACAGCAGAGATTGTCTGCCATCTATGAACTGGCATAGTGGAAAACAGTTTGTCTCCTGCGCATGTGCTGAAGAATTAGAGAACAATGCACACATGCCCCACCTCCTGCACCCACTCCATTCTGGGCCAGCTGATGCTCTGAGCACCCAAGACCTTAAAACAGGAAACGGGCCAGAATCTACCATGAATCCCAGGATCAGTGTCCGCACTGGCCCCAACCAGGAGCCACTTTCTTTGAGACACTGTGCCTTTCAGCTTTGGATCACACAGCAGGATTGGGGATCCTCTGGGAATTGACCAGGTTGAGAAGTGGGCAGCCAAACCTTGCAGAGGAGAGGTTGGGTAAAGATGGGGACCAACAGCACCCTGGGAGGGGCCTGGGGAACCCAGTGAGCCCAGAGGGAGACACAGACTGCTGAAGGAGTTACAAAGTAGAAGGGGAGCCACGTAAGAGATGGTGGCCCTGCTAGGAGGAAGACAAGTGGTCTCCCTTGTGGAAGGTGGAAGAGAAGTCTGCTGAGCTGAGGGGAGGTAGGAAGAGCTGTCTAATAAAGAGAGGAGAGTTACTCAGGAAGACATGGGGAGACTCAGTTACTAGGTGGGGAAAGGCTCAGGAAGAGTAGCAGAGAAGTCCCCTGGGGTGGGCTGTTGTCCTTACCAACTAGGCCTTCTTGGGATAAGCACCCACACCTGTGGCAAAGTCTTGCAGATGGCAGCCAACCTCTGGGAGGAAGTTCCGGTTCTTAGGGCCCTCAGGGCAGAGGATAGAGGGTGGTGGGTTCCTAGATAAGGAGGGCCAGGACGATTTATAGAACACCAGTTCTATCTGCTTAGGGCCTGGCATCTCACAGGGAAGGAGTTCTGACAATCATTCTCCAGTCTGCCCCTGCATCCCACTCCCAGTCACCTCAAGGGGTCTGATTCCTGCTTTCTGGGATGCCAACTGGTGGTCCACCACACTACAGTCACCCAAGAGTGAGCACAGGCTCCCCCCAGAGCCTGGCCCAGCACAAACACTGACTGTCCCTCCCCCGCCACTGCCCTGTTCACAGCAGACTTGTTAACCCTGTTCTCCACCACCAGCACTTTTACTTCAGGTCAGACCCTCCAGTTGGCAAAGCTGTGAATCTCTCACCTTATACATGGATCCCTCTAGCTGCACCTCCTGACTTGTCCCTGGCAGCAAAACTTCTCAGACAACAAGCAGGATCATGGCCCTGACATCCCAAATATACTGCCACTGGCTTCCCCTTGGCCCCTGTCTCACTGAACTCAGCTTCTCAGCTCCTTGTGTTCTCCATTCTCCTCCTTGTGCCATTCTTCCTGTTATGCTCCATGTTGGGCAGCCCCTGCAGCATGCAGGAAGCCCATAGGTGTTTCTCCCTCTCCTCTCTACACAGCATTGGGATTCAGGGTCACTGAAGGGACCCCGGCACAGCTATCCTTCTCCTGTGTGTAAGCTGATTTTTCCTGCTGCATCTTTGAATTTCTTCATAACGGACACATGAAGTGTATAAAGGCTATCTATCTGCAGAACAGGTGAAATCCAGATGTGTGGCATGCATGCACTTCCCAGGAGCATCTCATCTAACACATCCCAATTGCCATCCACCTGGGACTCCAGAGCCTTCTCCAGCCCAAACACACCCAGAACAAAGGGCCCTGCTCCTGGAAGTTCCTACTTAGTACAGAGCTCCTCCTGCCTCAAATTCAGTCCTGGGCCACAGCTGGCCTTCAAGATACTACAGGCGTGGCCAGCATAGTTACAGCATAGACCGTGTTCTGGCCACTGCCCACATGGCCCTGAGGTTGACTGTCTCCCTGGAAGTCCCTGGAAGGGGTAGGTGAACCAAGTCGCCACCTTTTCTTAGGGTCACAGGCTGAGGACAGATCTGTATTTGAGAGGGCTGGAAATAAAACCTCCTGAGACCTCTACTATCTATCTGCTCAGGACATCAGGCACCCCTCAATCCCTGGCTCCTGAACTGGCACCCACCTGCCTGGAAAATTGACCAGTATGGTTTCTGAAGGGACTCTTGTCCAGCTCAAGTGCAGAGAGCATGGCTCTGGCAGGCCTTGACCTTCTCCCCATGCCCTCAGACCTGTGAAGAACCATTAGATTCCATTTCTAAGGCTAGCCACCAAGTCCTATTCCCTTATTTAGCTACGTACTTCTCCTCAGGCTGACTATCAAGGCCCAGCTGTCAAAATATCAAAAGCCAGCAATAAAAAGCCCCATTTGATTGCCATAATTAACACGCCCAATGTGGTATTTTGAATATCATTTGCTGCAAGCCGCAAGAACATATTATAGAGATTCAGCTGCATATAATAGAGCTATACCAAGAAAGATCAAGGAATTTTTCTAGAGCGAAGCCATTTATCAGGGAGTATCTGGTGTTATTCAGCTTTTAATATTCAGTTGTTTCTTGCTGTGAATTTCTTGTGCGCTCATATACTACTAGGCCATAAGGCAGAAAGTGTAAGTTCAGACCTACTGCTGATCTACTAGGTAACACCTCTACAGAGCCTAGGAGACAGGAGGACTGTAGTTGCATAGATTTGTCTCTTGTGCAAATGAAGCTCAGACCATCCCTTTCCTTCAGGCCCAGTAGCATTACAGAGCTACTGACTCAGCACAACAGGGCTGTTTGCATAACCAGGTGCACTGAAGACTTGAGCAGAATTCCTTGTCCAAGCAGAGTCCCGTGGCAGGAGGAGAGAGGGGCAGGGCAGAGTTTTTGTAGAGACTGGCTCAGGCAGAGGAGTAAGGAGCAAGTTAAAGTTCTGCAGACTGTAGTTGGATCTGAATCAGGTCAGAAGAGGAGAAAAGGGAAGAAAGACGAAAGAACAGGGGACGAAGATGAGATCAAAAGCAGAGGAGCTTAGTTATTAGGACAGAAACAGAATAAGCAGAGAGGAACTGAATGTCAGGACTGAACTGAAGCTGTATAGATAGAATTTTGTCTTAAGAGAAATAAAGCAAACAGACAAAAGAGCATGGTGTATATAGATTCCTTTCCCTCAGGAAACCCCCCACCAGACGTAGTGTCTTCTCCAGGCCCCCGGGAAAATTCCAATAGGCATTGGCTTCCATAACCTCATTAGGGAGTGGTTCTATTAGGGGTAGGTGTTGGGAGGAAGTGTGTCACTGTGGGGGAGGGCTTTGAGGTCTCCTATGATCAAGCCATTCCTGGTTCAGTTCATTTCCTGTTAGCTTCAGATCAAAACGTAGAACTCTCAGCTCCTTGTCAGCACCAGGTCTGCCTGCACAAGGCCATGTCCCACAATGATGAAAAGGAACAGAACCTCTGAACTGTAAGCCACCCAGTCAAATGTTTTCCTATATAAGGTCATGGTTTCTCTATGCAGCAATAGAAAACTCCAACTGAGACAAAAGTTGGTACCAGGGACTTGGGTATTGCTGGGATAGGTCTGATGATGCTATTGTTTGAAGGAATCGTGGATCTTGTGGCTGTGCATTGGAAAAGCAGTTTAGCGCTTTAAGTACTTTTTTATTTTTTTTATTTTTTTACTTTTTTGGTTTTCGAAACAGGATTTCTCTGTGTAGCTTTGCGCCTTTCCTGGAGCTCACTTGGTAGCCCAGGCTGGCCTCGAACTCACAGAGATCCGCCTGGCTCTGCTTCACGAGTGCTGGGATTAAATGCGTGCGCCACCACCGCCCGGCTAGTTACTTTTTAATGGGTGATTCTAGTAGGAACATGGAAGACAGTGGTGCTGAGTGTGACTTCAGCTGTGGGTGCCTGGATCAAGTGTTTTCAGAGGAGAGGAATGTTATTATGTGGCCTGGAGACCAGTCGTGTGATATTTTGGTAAAGAACGTAGCTGCTTTTTACCCCTCTCTGAAAAGTCTGCCTGACGCTAAAGTGAAGAGTTTTGAATTAATATCTTTGGCATAGGAAACCTCAAAACAGCCTAGTATAGAATCTGTCATGTGGTTATTAGTGTTAACTCTAATGAAGATGTGTAATGAAAATGAGCAAGATGAGAAAGGAAACATACAAAATGTACAATTTGCAGAGAAAGGGAGCACCAGGAAATGGAATGGAGTTAAGTTCTGTGTTCAAGGATATAAACACATTAAGAAATGAAATAAAATGTGTGGTGACCTTGGGGCAAGATCCCACCCTGGTAAGTTTCCAAAATGTGAAAAGGAATGAAAGAAAAGCTTAGAACCAAGTTTGGTGGTGCACATCTTTAATCCCAGTACTCTAGAAACAGAGGCAGATGTTTCTCTGAGTTTGAGGCCAGCCTGGTCTACAGACCTGGTTTCAGAACAGGCAAGCTTAGGCAGTAAAGAAAACCATCAAAACCAGAAAGCTTGTGAAGATGTAATTGAACGAGGGGGCCATGTTCCAACCACAGCAAGCAGCAGATCTTTGCAGCTTCAGCCATGTGGTTCTGCCTTTAGAGTCAAGGACAGAAAAAAGGGGTTATGGAATTTGCCTCTGTGCCTAAAGAAAGTTTAGCCAAGGACGTGCATGTGTCAGGGATGTCCCTGAATGAGAAGTTATGTGTGAAGCTGTGAAGTTGGAGCCTGGATTTCCCTGGAGACCCCACGACGTTAGAGATGCTAGATCCATGGGATACCTCCTGAGGAGACCTGCAAACAGGGAGTGGAAACCAGCCCAAGAGAAAGAAGTGTATTGCAGTCAACAAAGCTGAACAGAGTTGGAGATCTGAAGAGTGTTTTGACATCAGATATGGAGATGCAAAATTTGGAGCTTGCCCAGCTGGTTTTCAGTGTTGCTCCTGCCCAGTATCTCCTCACTATGCTCCCTTCCCCACATTTTGGAATAGTAATGTATATCCTGTGCCATTATATGTTGAAAGTATGTGATCTGCTTTTTGATTCTGATTTTACAATTTTATAGGGGATTATGGTTAATAGATTGCGTGAATCTCAGAAGAGGCTTTGAACTTTAGACTTTTAAATAAGTTTGAGACTGTTCTAGACTATGCTGTCTTTCAAAGTTGACCTAAAGGCCTTTTGCATTATGATACTCTTACTAGCTTATGGGGCCAGGGTGTGGAATGTGGTAGTCGGAATGTAATTGGCCCCTGTTAAGTTCAGAGTGCGTGGTACTATTAGGAGTTTTGGCTTTGAAGGTGGAAGTATGTCACTTTGGGAGTGGGCTTTGAATTCGCCTATTCTCAGTCCACACCTATTTCAGTTCACGTCCTATTTCCTGTGGGTCAAGATGTAGATATCTCAGCTCCTTCTCAAGCACCATGTCCCACTATGATGACAACAGACTGAACCTCTGGAGTGTATGCCACACAACTGCATGATTTCCTAAGAATTGCTGTGGTCATGGTGTCTCTTCACAGCAGTAGAAACCCTATCTAAGACACCCAATAAAATTAAACACCTCATCCTAACATGAGATTTCCCCTTGTACCTTTATAACTGCCAATTTCCTATGTGCCATGTCTGTTTCCTTTCTATCCAGAGGCAGTCCTTTGTCCCGCTCCGGAACAAATATCCCTGCCCCTTTCCTTTGCTCCCTTCCCCTGTTCCTCTTTTACTCTTATCTCCTGTCTTTTTCTCTTATTCCTTTGCCCTCTGTCCCTCTTTGGCAAATAAATCTCCTTTATGCTGAGAACTTGGTCTGGAGGTATCTTGAGCCAATTCAAGGTTCCCTACATTTTCTCCGTTCTTGTCCAAGTGCTGGCCAGGTAGCACCTATGATCTGTTCAAATGAACCTCCCTCCCCCTCAACCCCGAAGCAAAGACCTAATTCTCTCAGTCGTCTTACTGTCTCAATAGCCACACAGGAAGAAATCAACTTTATTTCTTTTCTATTGCCCCTGAATTTACCCACTGCCTAACAGTAAGAGATCACAACTTGATCTATACCCACAACCTCCAAGCACCTAGCACTCCGGGGGACACTTCACAAACACAGGGGCAAGACGCTATGACTGCTTAGCTGCGGTCTGCTGGCCTATCAGGCTTTGGGGTGACATGAACATATCCACTATCTCAAGGCTGATTTCTTACTGAACTTCCGAGGACCTGTCTCACACTGACAATATCTGGTTATGCTCTCCGGTCAAGAACGAAATCCCCTCTTCTTCCTACAGTGAGTCAACCCTGTGACTCAGGAAGCCTGCATTACTCATAGAATCAAAGCCTTCAGTCCTCTTTCTCAGGTGAGAGGCCCCGGATGAAGAACACACGTTCCACCATCTCAGTGTCTAGGGAACCCTGGTCTGTATCTCCCACACAAAACCTCAGGCAGGTAACTTGACTATCCCATGACAGCTTTCTCTTCCATAAATGATGAAGGTGAGACTAATACTGATGACATTGTCATACTACGGCCCCCAGGGTCTAGCCTGAAGCCTACACATAGGGATTAGATGATGTGAGGAACAGCTATGCAAAATTCAGTTGCGCTTCACTCTCACCGTTCCTAGTCACAGGTTCCTTGTCTAGTGATGATTGGAAGTAGAGACAGACAGGATGCCAGCTGCGTGCAGCCCTCTACTTCCAGCTACCATGTAACAGGTGACAGTTGGAGTTGTGACTGTGTGATGGGCCTACCAGGGTGTGACAAATGCTGACGTCATGATGTTCACTACATTGTAATAAATACTGCTAAGGTGACTTCCTGTCCCTGTTTCCTCAGCCCCTTGGGGTTTGGATGGCACATCCCAACCCTGGAAGACCCATGGCGCCAGCACAGAGGGCAATCATCAAGTACCTCTTCCTACAGCGAAACTTCTGTCCCGGGCTCAGCTTGGAGACACACAGCCTCCTCATGGTCAGGTGATAGTGGACGTCATTCCAGAATCGTACCCGCTCCTGGCTGCCTCCTGGCACCCGACAGCCCTGTAAGGAAAGCCTGCTGAAACCCAGTCACCCTACACAACCTGGAGTGTGTGAGAATTGGTCGTGAGCACCAACCCAGCCTATGGGAAAGGCAGTCATTGGGATCTGAACCACTGGTCCAGCAACCACCAATGTCAGTTCAACATACAAGCCCTTCAATCCAGCAGGCCCTGGGGAAGTGCGGCCTGATTCAGCCGGTAACCGCACAGGCCTGCCAGATCTGTCATGCCAGCCCTGGACAGCTCACAGGCCTATTTCCTAATCTTGAACCCTTCAACCCTCCAAACTTCTAAGTAAGCCCAGCTTCCATTCAACCACACAAGTATGGAGAACAAGGTATGGTGGTTTTACTACGCCTTGTTCTCCTTCTCTTGCCCGGGTCAAGCACTCCCTCCATGAGTTTCTAGTCCCACTGCAGGGTTTACTGTCACCAATGCGACTAATTGCCATTCTGTAGTCAACTCAGCTGAACCGTGTACTCCCTGTCTGTTCACTACATTCCTCCTGCGTGATTCTGTGTTATCATGTTGACAGAGGCTGGCCTGCACCTCGCCATTGTCTTTCCTCTGCCTCCTGAGTGTTGAGATTACAGCTATGCATCTCTATGTTAAGCTTCAGGTCAGGTGTCCGTATCAAATGCGTCACTGCATCTGTTGTGTGACAGTTTCCTCCCAGATTAAAGCATTCCATCCTACAGGGGAGCCCCTAAAGCAGGACAGTAAACAACTACTAAAAAATACAGCCTCAAGGCCTTCCTGAAACTGACCAGATTCACTGGGGCCCATCCTGGGAGAGTAAGCAGAGCTCAACTGCCAAGAAGATTCTGAGATACAGTAGAGCCAAGATCAAAGAACACTCACAGCTAAGCTAAGCCACAAACAAGACTCTGGGACCAGACCAGCTGCCCGGAAGAAGGAGAATGCAGCCAAGCTTCCTAGAAGATGTTCAGACCAACAAAGGCACCTGGAAAGGACACCCGCTAACCAGTTGGTTGGTACTGGGGTGGACCTTGGTGATGCAGCTGTCTTTGAGTCGTTTCTGCTCCAATAAGTAACCCACACCCATAGTCCTGTAAGTAACCCATATAAAACTCTTTGATTCACCAAACTGGATACCAAGTAGTATCCATCCTTTGGTCTGTCATGGGTTCCCTTTCTGGGGTGAGTAGACGAGTATGTTTCGTCTCCCTAGAAAAATCTTTTGTCAAACAACTTAACTGGAGCCCAAACAGAGACCTGACAGAACCAAAGAGTCGTTGACGAGGAGTGAGTACATGAGTCTCCTGTGCATGCAAGTCATGCACCTGAGGCTGCACAGCCAGAGGGGCGAGCATCCACAAGGGAAGCGCCAATACACTTGTCTGTTCCTGTGTCGTGGGTGGAGTGTGCTTTTGTGCTCTGAAAGCAGTGGCATGGTTCTTGCTGTGGGTAGTGAGACATGCAACTAAGGCTGAGTCCTCGGGATTAGGAGTGCCTGTGGGAATAATCCCAGGATGGCGTTCTTGCTTGTGTGGTGTGGGGGTGGCATGCCGAACTGAAGAGCGGGGTCCACCACATGAATACGGAGATGTGATGAAAACAGTTAAAGGTTCAGAGGAAATTCCGCAGCTTTGATATTAGCGCACAAGTTTGGAGACTGGTAGCAAGCAGCAGAGGTTGCCTGTCGTCCAGCGTTGTGTGCAGCAGAAATATGTCCGAAGCTGGGATGGCAGCCAAGCGGGAACTTGTTCGCAACAAGAAAGGGATATGCAGATAGCCTCCTCAACTACAGTTGCTGATGTGGCAAACAAGTAGATAAAAGGATGAGAGGGAGATGGTAAAAGCAGTAGAAGGTACTCCTCAGGTCCTACCTGTAGCATAAAAGAGGGAGAATCTGCAATCCAGCATGCAGATGGGGGATTAAGCATGGTCCAATGCAAGAAACAAGTGTGGTCAGGAAATACTCAGCGTGGGAATTGCTGGAATGAGAGAAGACTTTTAAATAAGTGATGGAGCAGTCTGTCTCAGCCTGGCTTGTGAGGTCATGGGGCATGGGAGTGGATGGCATCAGTCTGACTGCAGTGGAAGCAGGAAAACTGAGTAAGTAGCCACCCCTCCTTAAGTGAAAGGCTGCTTAACCCGAGGCTTTCTGAGAGAAACCCATCACTGATGGGCCGGCATTGCAAAGCCATTAGGAAGACTCGGTTATCTCCCTCTGAAGTCCCACAACTAACAGGGGCTGGAGGACCACAGAGGAGGGGCAGACACTATGGAGGGAACCAGGAGTAGAAGGAGCTGTGTTTGAAGCCCAGTTCACTGGACCAGACAGAACCATGTTCATGGAAAAGTTAAAGAAGAGGCTGACCCAGCAGGGACCTCGAGGTTGCCGGTAGGATGGAGCTTTAGTGGCTTTGCTGAGCCCTTTGGTGGGCAGTGTCTTGATCACGTGGGAAAGGCTTTGGTAGATCCCAGTAACTTAGACCAGCACGTAAAGGGTGTCTGTAAAGTGAGGGAGCAACCCAGAGGAGGTAACAAAATGGGAGAGCAGAGAAAGAGGTATATCTGGGTTCCTCAAGACAAATGTGACTGGATTTGAGTCGAGCTGGAGTTCTTACGGAAGGAAATAAGAAAACCTAAATGGTGTGCTACGGAGCCCCTGGAATCTTTAAGGCCCAAGGAGCAGTTCACAGAAGGCACCCTTGATAGAACAATACAAGTGAAGAGGATCAAGCCTGTCCCAGGGGTGGGCAATTATAGTCCCAGACTAGGGACTGTAAATTCCCCTCAAGCTAAAGGTAATGCTAATGGTGGAAACTGTTTGCCCAGTCTGGAACTCCCCAACAGCAGGATGTTGAGAATGGAAGGCAAAGGCTACAGCTACATCCACAGTGCCAACCCAGAGAGTCAGCAGGTGCAGCAGAGGAGAACAAGACCATGTTCCCCTTTTGTACTGTCTGGTAGGTCTGAGCAGATTAAGTCAGGCCCACTGACTTTATCAGGTGTAGAGAAATGTAGGGAAGCTCCGAGAATGAGCTCTAGGATATGGAATGTATTGACGGAGAAAGAATGACCAAAGATTACAGATGAACGGATAGCCAACTTGAGCTCGTGGCTCTGGCACACTTTGCCCTTCCTCCGTATTCCCTCTGCCTTGCTAAAAACAAAACAAAAAACAAAACAAATAAACAAACAACAACAAACAAAAAACCCAAAACCATTAGATTACATTCCTAAAGCTGGCCTCCAAGGTCTGTTCCCTTATTTGTCCACTTCCTCCTCCTGAGGCTGACTACCAAGGTCCAGCTATCAAAGTGTTGAAGTCCAGCAATCAAAAGCCCCCAGGCACGCCCCCATTAGTTCACCTAATTAGCATACCCAAGTCAAAATATACCAGTGCATCCTAGCCCATGCTAACATAGGCCTCCCCTTTTTCTCTCCTTAAAAATTTCACCTGAAAGGTCATTTGCTTCTGCCTGAGTCACAGAGCAACCACATTAACTTTTCTTCCCTGACTAACAGAGGATTCCTCTGGTGTTTAGGTGTGGTTTGTGACTAGGATCTGGGAGGGAGCCCCCGCTGTCCGGGAGCCTCCTACAACAGAGAGCTAATTAGTCAGTGCCACCTATCCATGCTTTGTACCCAACCTTGATCCGTGGGAGAAGCTACTCAGCACGGAACCTTTTCATACTGTATCAGACCTTGACTGTGTCTGGCTTTAGTATCTTCTTAGTCAGGAACCTCTGGGATCTCCTGACCCTTGCTGGGAAGAGATGACAACAGACTTTCCAAGTGCTTCTCAAGGTTATCATTGTAACTCCACTATTTATGATGGGATGGTGGTTCGGGATGTCGCCTTGCCCTGCCCATCCTCTGGCAAACGTTTTGTTACATAGAAGACACAATGCTAACCTCTGAGGGTTTTGCAGATTAGGAAAGCCATGGGAGAGACAACCAGGTGCAATGGTACTTCCACCTACCTACTACCCAAGTGTGGCTGGCTTAACTGAAATCCAAAAGGACACTCCCAGAGGCTATAAGGTTATTGAATGAAACCCCTAGTTCCAGGAGGGGACTACCTCCTTATGAGTCATCGGCCAGGAAGTTCTGGAGAACCCGCAAACCATAGAGGCTATTGCTACTGCTGTTGACTGTATGCCAAAATCAGAGCCTATTGCTGAAGACACCACATGCATATCCTTTGATTGTAGGACACGGAACAATCAAACTGGCACTGAGCTGGAAACTCCCAGCCTGCTGTCTGGGGTTCATACTGCCAGAGGTGGCTGGGCAAGCTGCGCGTGTAGAGGACTGTCACCGACGTTCCTGTTTGGCTATGGACCCTGTGTGCTAAAACACTGGCATGCCAGGCAGGATATGCCTGTTTGTGCTAGAGTGGGTAAGCCCAACAGCGTTCTGACTGGACTTAAGGACTGCTCCACAAGAGAGAGCTCACATCTGGGAAGGTAAGGCAGGACAAAAACCTGTGTCTGGGGAGGCCAGAGGTCCCAATGGGGAAGCACCTATGATAGTTTGACTAGATGGATGTGATGAGCCTGTCAAACCGTCTTCTAAACCTGCATTTCTGCCCATACTACACTGTTAGCGAGAGCCTCATAACCACTGGTGAGGTTCCACAGAAAACGTGACTGTTACTGTGGCATGGGGCCTATTTCTTAGTCCCGAGTGGACATCTAGAGTTGCCTCCTCCAGGGCTCATGGAACATTGCAGGAGAGGGGGAGGAAAGAATGCAAGAGCCAGAGCAAGGGCTGGAGTGTTGTGTAACAGTTGCCTCTGAGACACAAACATTCCATCCTGCAGGGGAGCTCCTTAAACAAGGAGGTAAACAGCTAAAAACAAAAGTAACTTCAGAAATTCACTATGCTCCTCCCTGGGAGCCAGAGTAAACAGACCTGAGCTGCAAAGGAGACTCTGAGACCAGCCCAGCTGCCTGGAAGAGATTCAGACCAAGTTGGACCTTGCTGTAGTCCATAACTTGGTCTACTGTGGGTTCCCTGTCTGGGGTGATTAACAAGTGTGTTTTGTCTCCCCAAGAAAAGTTTTGTCTCAAAACTCCACCTTCGCTCATCACTTGGCGAGGGATTACCACCAAATAAGCATTTTCTCTGGCGCCCAACGTTTGTGCTACGAATTCTTGAAAAGCTACTTGGCTAGGGCCTTGCGGGGCCCAGCTCAGACCCGACCTTTACGTTGCCGGTTGTGGTGGCGCATGCTGGTAGGATTTACTGAAGGAGGCAGAGGCAGGAGGATCACAGTTTGAGGCCGGCCTAGGAGGCTTGGGAGAAGCTTCAGCTTCTTTTAAAAAGGAATTACTTGTTTTAAATAAGATAAGTAATGAAAATTTTTTGTCTGAATTTGTCAAATGTTACTGGACTGGACATTGTTAATATATATAATGGAGTTTTTTGCCTGAATCTGTCAAATGTTAACGGACTAGACCTCATTTATGTAATCTTGACTTATTGGACATAATTTTTCTTGTATTAGTTATAAGCTTTTTTAATTTTAGACAAAAAGAGAGGAAATGTGGTGGTATTGTGTTCCCCAAAATATTGTGTACCTTAATAAACTTATCTGGGGTCAGAGAACAGAAAAGCCACAAGATACTTAGGCTAGAAAATGTTGGCACACGCCTTTAATCCTAGCATTCCAGAGACAGAAATCCCTCTGGATCTCTGTGTGTTCAAGGAAGCATTGGAAACAGCCAGGCATGGTGACTCACGCCTTTAATCCCAGAAAGCAGCCTTTAATCCCAGGGAGTGATGGCAAAATCAGAAAGGTATATAAGGCGTGAGGACCAGAATCTAGAAGCATTTGGCTGGTTAGGAGGCATTTGGCTGGTTAAGCATTCAGGCTTTTGAGCAGCAATTCAGCGGAGAGCCATTCGGATATGAGGACACAGAGGCTTCCAGTCTGAGGAAACAAGACCAGCTGAGAAGTTGGCCAGGTGAGGTTAGCTGTGGCTTGTTCTGTCTCTCTAACCATCCAGCATTCACCCCAATAACTGGCCTCAGGTTTGATTTTATTAATAAGAACTTTTAAGATTCATGCTACAATTTTCTAAAAGGGTAGTTACCTAGCTTACCAAGCTAGTCATTACTTGGTCAAGTCAGAGTGGGCTGTCCTGCCTCAGCTCATGACACCATGGGTGTGGTGGAGGCTGCTGTGACCCACTTCTCCTGTGCCGCCCACCATACCTTCATCATACCTGTAGAATCTGGAGGGCTAACAGCCGCTGCTCTTGATGGATCAGGACCTGAGTACACACCAGGGCCACGTCTACGTTGTTTAGCAGGTCCCAACGATGCTGGCTGTCCAGAATGGCTTTAACCAGATGGAGCACCTGAACAGGGTTGTGTTTGAAGTCCCGACACAGCTTCCCCGCGAGGGTCACCAACTCTGGTGGGGGAGGGGGAGCGTCCCCACGCTCCCTAAGCAGCCTCAGGAAGTTCTCCATCTTGCAACAACAGCTCTGCCAACACAGAACATTCAGAGTAACACTGATACCAACCCTGTTCTAGCCATGAGTCTTCAGACCAACTCCAGAAGGCAGGTGACGTGAGAGCCTCAGGCTATACCACTTCCGAGGTAGGGGAACTCACCTGAGAAAAGCTAGGGTGGTCTCACACATCCTTCTTCCTATTCCCCCTAATAGCTGCGTCCTTAAGGAAGCAGCTGTGTACAGGCACTCTGCAACCCCCCAGTCTCACCTTTCTGCGCCTTAACCCTTCCCCTGGGCCTGATCCTTTCTTCTCCTTTCCCTTCCTATGATCCAGGCTTTCAAGGAAGCTAGGATTGCATTTCCATTTGCTCTTCACTGTGGCATCTGTGAGTTTCCCAGAGGCCCCAACATCTGCCACGTGGGTGACAAGGCATTCACCTAACCACAGCAGTCGCTCTTCTCACAGTTAGTGACACAGATTTCCAGGACTAAATGCTGGGTCCTAGAACATCTTACAACAGTAGGAAGCTACAAGGGGAGAAAGCGAATTCACAGGCATGAAGAGTTCCCACCTTAGGGCATTGGTGCAGCGTGTGGATGGCAGATTTTCAGGCATGAAACCTATTCACGGAGATTCCATTTCTGTGGAATACACTCCAAAAGTGAAGCCGAGAACAGGCCGCCAGCACAGAACCTAGCATGTTGCCCCCAGGAGCCTCTCCCAGGCCGGCTGGTTCTCTCACGCACTGGGGTCTACACCATGTGCCTCATCAGCCCTCAACAGAAGGTTCGGCTCTCACAGGCCGGGAACAAGGCTATCTCAGGTTTTGTTCAGTGCCTCAGCTCCCTGCTGTATCAGGGACAGGGTCAATGCCTCATGAGACCACCCGTGTCTGAGGAAGAAAGGGGCTCCCCCTGAAACCCCACCCAGGCTGGGACCAGAGGGCCAGACCATGTTGCTGGGTACCTTTCCAAAACGATGCTCCCTCGGAGGAAGAGGCTTGCAAATGCTAGACTTCAAACATGTAATGTGGAGCTGAGGAGCGCAGTAGTCAGGGCACAGCAGCCTGGCTTTCTGGACACCAACACCCAGGGATCTACACGAGGCACCTCCCCACAATAACGCCCCACCCTATCCTCTTCCTCCAGCTCCTCCCTGAAACCCCCCTCAGACCACTGGCTCCCCAGATCTGCAAACAATAGCTACAAAGTATCCAAACTTCAGCCTCGGCTGGCTCAGGACAGAGGCCCCTGCAAGACTGGGGGAAGTGCCAAGATACAAAGACCCCTGATTCTTAGCAAGATGGCGGTGAAGTTGGTCCAGGACATACCCTGTTGCATCCTCATGGTGCCTATACTGGATGACAAGTTGGGGTCACTCTGGTCCTCTGTGTTGCTTGACTTGTCCCTGGTCACATGGGAGTGTGGGCATTCCTGACACAAACCCTGAGGACTGGCAAGTTGGGGGCCTTGGCAGGGCTGTAGCATAGCCCGTTCTAGGATTCTTCATGTACTCAGAGTGTGGGAATTCACCTTCTATGGCTGTGGAATACAGGGAGCTTGGGGGTTCTGGGCAAACTAACTCCAGACACTGTTTTCCAGACCGGACTAAGCAAGTTTTCTGATAGTCTAGCAAGTATACAGATGGTATTCAATAGCCCGAAGGAGAAAAATGTCCTGCTCAGTGCCCTGGAGATCACAGCCCAGGCACACTATAGGTTCAGAGTCCCATGAGACTCTCCTTAACCCACGTTGTATGTTTAAGCATGCTTAATACCATCCTGAGGATGGGATCCTGGTGATCAGAAATTCTAATCAGGACACTTGGCCATGTCACACGGTACAACCAAATGGATGAGGATGCTTGACCATGCCTCCTGGTACAACCCAATGGATGAGTGTTGTGAACCTATTTGGAAAGTAATGGTAAAGTTACATACAGCACATTAAACCATGATTCTTTCTGGAGAAACAGCACTTGTTTTTGTTTTATGAATTGCTATTGTTTGGATTTGGGTTTTTTGAGACAGGGCCTCATTGTAGACCAGGCTGGCCTCTAACTAGCTATAATGACAAGGATGACCTTGAACTCAGAGTGTAGAAAAGATAAC
Source organism: Peromyscus eremicus (assembly GCF_949786415.1). Classification (NCBI taxonomy): domain Eukaryota; kingdom Metazoa; phylum Chordata; class Mammalia; order Rodentia; family Cricetidae; genus Peromyscus; species Peromyscus eremicus. The sequence continues at coordinate 34,777,825 of NC_081439.1, read as the reverse complement.
CTGGAACTCCGATGCTCCTGCCTCTGGGATTGCAGTGGAGGAATGCTCAATCAATGTAGTATATCTTTAAAATACATATAATATATATTTATCTATTATATAAATATATATAACAAGCAGTTCTCACCTTCCGCCACGTGGATCCCAGGATCAAACTCAGGTTGTCAGACTTAGCGGCAAGCACCTCCATTTGCTGAGCCTTCTCATCACACCCTCCTCTCTTTCTGTCTGTTTGCTTGCCATGCCTTACATATGTGCGATTTAGATTCTGCAAGGAAGTTCTGACTTCCCGAAACTGCTCCTGTGCAGACTTGGTGGCAAATATTATCTTGGCGTTTTTTCTTGACCTATTTATAAAGTCTCTGCCTTCATTTAACTAAGTGTGAAATCTTATGTTTCTGCAGAGGAACCTAAATATTTTGTCTTCTGTTTTGTTGTTTTGATTCAACTGGTAAACACATATCCACCAGTATTCATGGCTTGTCAGTGTAAGCTTTCAGACATGCCTTCAAAGGGTGCTGCTTTACGCACATTACAACAATCACAACAATTCCAAAAGCTGAAGGATCAAGTGAGCTGATAGATGGATATTGCCTTTTTAAAGGAAACTAATGATTGCTCAATTGTGTCAAATGTTTGCCCTTGTCAGGCTAAGAAGATGATACAGGCACAGACACGTTTAGGGGGAATTAAGCCAGGCTGTTTGACCGTGTGCTTCTCATTTTAAAACAAGAGTAACCATGAGTTGCCACAGGTGGGAAGCTTGCTGTGCCCACTCTCATGTGTCCTGGGACAGTGGACAGGCATGTCTGTGTCTCTGAGCTCTGAGGTGGCCATTTATAGAACAACCGACGTGGTGTGACAGAGCTGGCCCCTCACATACATGTTGTAGGGAATTTCTTCCTCCACGAGGGGCAGAGTTCTGTAGTTAGGTTCTGAATGGACCACAAGGCATTTTCAAAGGACTGAATTGAAAGACCCCCAGCCTCCCCGCCTAACATAGCTTGGCTCAGCTGCTTTTGAATAAAGCCTGAGAGGTACTGAGGAGCTCAGTTAGCCACCTAGCCCCAGAGCGAGGAACTAAAAGGTCAGAAAAAGGTTCGGAAAACACCCTGTACCCTAGACAGAAGCTCGGGCAGAAACCACGAGCTGACCTGGGTTTGAACCTGGCCTCATCCAATCAGAACTGGCCTCATTTGCATCATCCAATCAAAACTCTGTAACCAGGCTTCTTGTTTCTGTACCCGTGCCCGACCCTATAAAAACCCTCTGCTCCAGCCCGTGCGCGCGCCAGTCCCTTGAGCTTCTTGAGAGACTGTGTCGCCCCGGGTACCCGTGTTCCGGAATAAAGCCTCTTGCAGTTTGCATCTGATTCGTGGTTTCGGTGTGTTCCTTGGGCAAGGGTCTCTCCTGAGGGAAGACTGCCTTCGGGGGGTCTTTCATTTGGTGCATTGGCCGGGAAAAGAGACCCCCTGCCTCGGGACCACCGACCCACTGTCAGGAGGTAAATTGGCCGGCCACTGTCTGTCTTGTCCCAGTCTGTCTACTTGTTTTCTGTTCTCGTCGGGCGCCCTAATTCAGGTCCAGGTAATTCAGGTCAGGTCAGGTACAGGTCAGCTGAGTCGGTGGGGGCTGAAGGAGCTGACGGGCTCAGACTTCGCCCACCAAGACCCTCCACGGGTCACGGGAAGTCCCCTGGAAGACGTTCCAGGGGTCACGGTTTTTCGGGGCCACTCCCGTATCAGAAGGATACGTGGTGCTGGTAAGAGAACGGAGATCGAGGTTCCTCCGTTTCCCCATCTACGGAGAGCGAGGTTCCTCCGTTTCAGGTTCAGGTAATTTAATTTCTGCTTTCGGTTTTACGCCGAAGCCGCGCAGCGCGAATTTCTGTCGTCGGTCTTGTCTTTTTGTTTATTGTTACTTGTCTAACACTTCTTTATCTAGAGACCACCATGGGGCAGACCGTCACCACCCCATTGAGCCTAACCACGGACCACTGGTCTGATGTTAAGGCCCGAGGAAGCAATGAAGGTGTCATTGCTAAAAAGAAAAAAACGGATCACCCTCTGCAAGGCCGAATGGGTCATGATGAATGCTGGCTGGCCGCGAGAAGGATCCTTTAACCTCTCTCTTATTTTACAGGTGGAGGGCAAGGTTTTTGGCCCCTAATCCTTATGGACACCCCGACCAGGTCCCATACATCGCCATCTGGAGGTCTCTGGTATAAAACCCATTTTTATGGGTCAAGCCTTTCCTTACACAGCTCCCTCCAGTCTCTGGGCCCCCTGTCCTCCCTCCAGACCCTAACTCCCCTCTCATAGATCTCCTGGTAGGGGAGCCCCCTCCCCATCAGGCTGGACCCGCTCAGCGTCCAGCCGCCGCGGGGGCGGCTTCCGGCGCAGCGGGGGCGGCTTCCGCCACCGTGGAGGAGGCGGCGGTGGCGGCCGCATTAGCGGCCGCGATTCGGCCGTTGGCAGATGCTGAGGTTTACGACTGTCAGCAGCTCCTGCAGACCCTCTTAACAGTAGAGGAAAAGCAGAGAGTTTTCCTGGAGGCCCGGAAGCAGGTTCCGGGCGACGACGGGAGGCCATCCCAACTCCCGAATGTCATCGATGCGGCTTCTCCCTTGATTCGCCCTAACTGGGATTTCAATACGCCTGAAGGTAGGGAGCATCTACGTCTCTATCGCCAGTTGCTCTTAGCGGGTCTCCGAGCGGCCGCTAGAAGGCCTATGAATGTGATAGAAGGGAAGAGAATGTGATAGAAAGGAAGAGGATGTGATAGAAAGGAAGGGAATGTGATAGAAAGGAAGGGAAAAGGAAGGGAATGTGACACAGGGAGAGGAGATTTAAGGGAATGTGATACAGGGAAAGGAAGGGAATAAAGGAAGAGACACCCGCTGCATTTAAATTGCAGCGGTTGGAGGGTTTATAGGTGTTAGGGTTGCCAGACCTAATGAAGGAAGCAGAGAAGAGAGAAACTCCTGAAGAGCGTGAGGAAAAGAGATGGCAGAAACAAGAGGAAAGGGATAGGAAACAGCATAGGGAGATAAAGAAAATTCTGACCGCCGTTGTATCTCAGAGACAGCGGAGAGAGGGAGACAGGTCGGGAGAACGAAGGAGGCCACCCCTAGATAAAGATCAATGTGCTTGCTGCAAGGAGAAGGGACACTGGGCCCGAGAATGCCCCAAGAAGCCACAAGGACCCCGCCGGCCCAAGCCCAAGACCGTGGACCTCCTTAGTCTGGGGGACTAGGGGGGTCGAGGCCAGGAGCCCCCCCCTGAGCCTAGGATAACCCTCAAGATCGGGGGGCAGCCCGTGACCTTCCTGGTTGATACTGGTGCCGAACATTCAGTCCTAACTCATGCCGGAGTGCCTCTTAGTCGGCATTCTGCACTGGTGCAGGGGGCAACTGGAAACAAGAGATATTATTGGACTATCGAGAGAAAAGTTCAACTGGCTTCAGGGCAAGTAACTCACTCCTTTCTGCACATACCTGAATGCCCCCTCCGCTGTTAGGACGGGACCTACCAACCAAATTAAAGGCGCAAATCTATTTTGATGAGAAGGGACCGAGGGTCAGGGGTCCTAAAGGAGACCCTATACAAATCTTTGCCCTTAATTTAGAGGAAGAATACCGTTTGTTTGAGTCAGAACCCCCGGAGAAATCACCTGAGGAGCTACAGAACTGGTTGAGAGAGTTTCCTCGCGCCTGGGCAGAGACTGGGGGCCTGGGGTTGGCACGCGATCAGCCACCGCTGATGATCTCATTAAAGGCCTCCTCGACTCCCGTTTCAATCCGACAATACCCAATGTCATGGGAAGCTCATGAGGGAATCCAACCCCATATCCGGAGGCTCCTGGACCAAGGGGTACTGAAGCCCTGTCAGTCCCCATGGAACACCCCTCTTTTGCCTGTTAGGAAACCAGGGACAGGGGACTATAGGCCAGTCCAGGATTTGAGAGAGGTCAATAAGCGAGTGGAGGACATACACCCCACGGTGCCTAACCCTTACAACCTCCTGAGTACCCTCCCACCGACGCACGTCTGGTACACGGTATTAGACCTGAAAGATGCCTTCTTCTGCTTGAGACTGCACCCTAAAAGCCAACTACTGTTTGCTTTTGAATGGAGAGATCCAGAGCAGGGACTCTCGGGACAGCTGACCTGGACCCGGCTCCCTCAAGGCTTCAAAAATAGCCCAACCCTCTTTGATGAGGCCCTGCATGCAGATCTGGCCGGGTTCCGAGTCGAGCATCCAACCCTGACCTTGCTCCAGTACGTAGATGACTTACTCCTGGCAGCCAGGAGTCAGGTCGAGTGCCTAGAGGGCACTCGGGCTTTACTGGCCAGGCTTGGACAGAAGGGCTACAGAGCCTCGGCCAAAAAGGCACAAATTTGCCGAGACAAGGTTACTTACCTGGGCTACACCCTGACTGGGGGGCAGAGATGGTTGACGGAGGCAAGGAAAGAGACAATACTCTCCATTCCCCCTCCTCGTAGCCCCCGCCAAGTACGGGAATTCCTGGGTACGGCTGGGTACTGCCGCTTATGGATCCCCGGGTTCGCCGAATTGGCCGCCCCCCTATATCCCCTCACTAGACCAGGGGTAATGTTCCAATGGGGAGAGGAACAGCAGGAGGCATTCCAACGGATCAAACAGGCCTTACTTGAGGCCCCGGCTCTGGGTCTGCCAGATATTACCAAGCCGTTTGAACTGTTTGTAGATGAGAACTCGGGTTATGCTAAAGGGGTACTGGTGCAAAAACTGGGACCTTGGAAGAGACCTGTAGCATACTTGTCTAAGAAGTTAGACCCCGTGGCCACAGGATGGCCTCCCTGCCTCCGCATGGTGGCAGCCATTGCAGTTCTACTCAAGGATGCCGGGAAACTGACCCTAGGCCAGCCCCTGACTGTACTGGCCTCCCATGCCGTGGAGGCCTTGGTCCGACAACCGCCAGATAGATGGCTTTCCAACGCCAGGATGACTTATTACCAGGCCTTACTCCTAGACTCAGACCGGGTCACGTTCGGACCCATAGTCTCCCTTAACCCTGCCACCTTGCTGCTGCTGCCTAGCCCATCTATAGAGCATGATTGCCTCCAGATTTTGGCCGAGGCACATGGCACCCGCCCTGACCTGACGGATCGGCCGCTTAAGAACTCAGACATCGTCTGGTACACAGATGGGAGCAGCTTCCTGGAAGGAGGAGGACGCAGGGCTGGGGCAGCTGTCACCACTGAGTCCGAAGTGGTATGGGCCTCGGCTCTCCCGCCTGGGACTTCGGCCCAGCGAGCGGAACTGATCGCCCTCACCCAGGCCCTTCGGATGGCAGAAGGTAAGAAGCTCACCATGTATACAGATAGCAGATACGCCTTTGCCACTGCACATGTCCATGGTGAAATCTACCGGCGGAGAGGCCTGCTAACATCCGCAGGTAAGGAGATCAAGAACAAGAAAGAAATCCTGGACCTCCTGAAGGCCCTGTTTCTTCCGCTCCAGCTTAGTATTGTCCACTGCCCAGGGCACCAAAGAGACAACTCCAAAATAGCCAAGGGAAACCGGCTGGCGGATTTGACCGCCCGGACAGTGGCATCCCAGCCAACAGGGAGTAGCCAGTTAATGGCTATACAGGACACCCCGGAGCCTCCTCCGCCCGGGAGAGAGCCCATGCCATACAGCCCCGAGGACCATGAGCTAGCAAAGAAAATGGGGGCGGACTGCGACCCGCAGAGGCAAGCCTATATATTAGGGGATCGGGTGGTCATGCCAACCTCCCATACCCGATATATGCTGAGGTTCCTTCATGAACTGACCCATTTGAAAGACCCTGCTGGACAAAAATACTGGGACTGTGCTAAACCAGGACCGGGTGCCTCAGCAGGTATCTTCCACCTGCCCAGCCTGTGCTCAGGTCAATGCAGGAAAGATTCATCTAAACAAAGGGGCTCGTCAACGAGGGTATCGCCCAGGTGTACATTGGGAAATAGACTTCACGGAGGTTGGGCCCGGACTCTGTGGGTGCCGGTGCCTCCTGGTCTTCGTGGACACCTTTTCAGGATGAATTGGGGCGTTTCCAACCAAGAATGAGGCGGCTAATATGGTAACAAAGAAACTGTTGGAAGAAATCTTCCCCAGATATGGGATGCCTCATATATTGGGGTCGGACAACGGGCAGGCCTTCGTCTCTCTGGTAAGTCAGAAAGTGGCCAAATTATTGGGGGTTAATTGGAAACCGCCCCCAGAGTTCAGGACAGGTAGAGCGAGCTAATAGGACAATTAAGGAGACTTTAACCAAATTAACGCTTGCAAGTGGCACTAGAGATTGGGTGCTCCTACTTCCCTTGGCTCTTTACCGAGCCCGGAATACTCCTGGGCCGCACGGCCTAACCCCTTTTGAAATTCTATATGGGACCCCACCCCCAGTCGTGAAATTTCTCCATCCTGATATCTCATCTTTTGCCACCAGCCCCACTTTAGAGGCACATCTACAGCCCTCCAGCTGGTGCAGAAGGAGATCTGGAGACCCTTGGCTGGAGCCTACCGAGAGCAGCTGGACAAGCCGGTGGTCCCCCATCCTTTCCAGATTGGGGACTCCGTTTGGGTCCGGCGCCACCAGAATCTAGAGTCACGGTGGAAGGGGCCCTACACTGTCTTGCTGACCACCCCCACTGCACTCAAGGTCGATTGCTGCATGGATCCACGCCTCTCATGTGAAGGCTGCCGGGGAGACCGACCCAGCAGGAACATAAGGTCATCTCACAAACTGGGGAAATGGTTTGGCAGATGCCTCAAACTCCTCCACCCACCCGGGGGGGGGGGGGTGCATTGGCCGGATCCGGGATGCCGTCACCCTCGAGCAAGATGTAGATTCGCCCAGTCGGACTTTCATGTCTGTCCGGGGGGATGGGAGGGGCTGGGCCCTCAAATGCGGGGGGGGGGGGAAGGAAATTTCTTCTGCGCCCAATGGGGCTGCGAGACCACTGGCACAGCATATTGGAGTCCTAGCTCCAGCCCAATAGAGGTTTCAGGAAGGCTACAGGCGGGGGGGGGGGGGGGGGGGTCTTGCTCAGCTGGGTCCACCGAGATCAGCCGATTCGAGCCCGGGCTCTGACTCCCCCTAAATATAACTTTCACTGGCCCGGGGAAGGCTGATAGAAGCTGGCAGCGGGGGCGCACTTGGGGGCTCAGGTTATATGAGGCCGGATATGATCGGGGCGTAGGATTCACTGTCGAGCTTAAGATTGGGGAGGCCTCCGCCCTATAGGCCCCAATCAGGTTCTCTCTGACCAGAAGCGCCCCTCCTTACCTGTTCCAGCACCCCCGAAGATTGCCCCTCGACCCGGTTCGATTGCCAGCCTAGGTATAACTCCGGCCACTGCCAGGCCGCCCCGGCTGGGAGCCGGAGACCGGTTTTTGGGTCTGCTAGCAGGGGCTTAACACTCACAGTCCCCCTCCGGGCCAATGTCTAGGGACAGCCCAACATAAGCTTACAATCTCAGGGGTGTCAGGACAAGGACTATGTCTAGGGAGCGTCCCCCGCACCCACCAACACCTGTGTAGCCGCACCCTATCTATAAGTGCTGTCTCTGGTTATGTCACCGGCCCTAATGGTACCTATATGCTCATCGAGTTGTATATCATACACCAGAGGAGATTTACCCACACTTTGAGATGAGACCCTATCGGTATAAGAGAGAGCCGGCGTCTCTCACTCTGGCCCTATTATTGGGGGGGGGGCTGACTATGGGAGGAATAGCAGCCGGGGTAGGGACAGGCACCACCGCCCTAATGGAAACCCAACAATTCAGACAGCTCCAAGCGGCCATGAATCAGGACATTCGGGACCTAGAGGAATCAGTAAGCGCCTTAGAAAAATCCCTGACCTCCCTCTCTGAAATAGTGCTCCAGAACAGAAGGGGACTCGACGTCCTATTCTTACAGGAGGGAGGGTTATGTGCCGCCCTTAAAGAGGAATGCGGATCATACTGGGGTGGTAAGAGATAGCATGGCTAAATTGAGAAAACGATTAGAATAGAGACAAAAATTCTCTGAAGAGCAACAGGGATGGTTTGAAGGATGGTTCAGAAGGTCCCCCTGGCTCACCACCCTTGTTTCCACCCTTCTGGGACCCCTTCTGATTCTATTACTCCTCCTGACGTTCGGGCCCTGTATCCTAAGTAGACTTGTCCAATTTATCAGGGAACGCGTCTCTATTGTTCAGACTTTGGTATTAACCCAGCAATACCAAAGGCTCAACCAGATGGAACTCGAGTCACGTCACCAATCTTCCCCATGAATGGAGGATTCCATTCCTGAGATAAGAAAATGGGGGAATGAAAGACCCCCAGCCTCCCCGCCTAACATAGCTTGGCTCAGCTGCTTTTGAATAAAGCCTGAGAGGTACTGAGGAGCTCAGTTAGCCACCTAGCCCCAGAGCGAGGAACTAAAAGGTCAGAAAAAGGTCGGGAAAACACCCTGTACCCTAGACAGAAGCTCGGGGAGAAACCACGAGCTGACCTGGGTTTGAACCTGGCCTCATCCAATCAGAACTGGCCTCATTTGCATCATCCAATCAAAACTCTGTAACCAGGCTTCTTGTTTCTGTACCCGTGCCCGACCCTATAAAAACCCTCTGCTCCAGCCCGTGCACGCGCCAGTCCCTTGAGCTTCTTGAGAGACTGTGTCGCCCCGGGTACCCGTGTTCCGGAATAAAGCCTCTTGCAGTTTGCATCTGATTCGTGGTTTCGGTGTGTTCCTTGGGCAAGGGTCTCTCCTGAGGGAAGACTGCCTTCGGGGGGGTCTTTCAGAATAAGTCCCAGCTCAGCTCCCACTGTTAGCCTCACATGAAGAAATGCTTAATTATTATGTGCTGTTTTCAGTGCTAGCCTGAGAACCCAAGCCCCATTTCGGGTTTACATTTTAAGAGGAAATGGATTGTCCTCAAAGGGAGGCCAGTGTTGAGCAAAGTTCTTATGATGCCGACAGACACACACATGAAGTAATGGCCGCCATGTGCCACCACACTTGGTGTGCTAAAACCCCTTTTAAATATAAAGTCTCTCTGGACATGATGCCATAGGCTCGAAATTCCAGCACATGGAAAGAAGAGGTAGAAGATTATGAATTTAAGGTCAGTCTGGGCTACATAACAAAACCATGTCCCAAAAAACCACCCTAAATTTGTGTGTGTGTATGTGTGTCTGTGTGTGTCTATGTGTGTGTGTGTGCACATGTGTACATGTGTGTATGTGTGCATAAGTGTATGATGTGTGTCTGGGTGTGTGTACATATTTGTGTGTGGTATATGTATATGTGATGTGTATATGATGTGTTTACAGTTATGTATATGCATGTGTGTACACGTGTGTCATCTGACTTTTGTTTAGTTCATAAGTGATGCACTTTCGTACGTATTCATGCCTCTTGTATCATAAAACTTCTATATGCACTATTTTAAAAACTTTTTACCAAGCTAGTATCTTTCAAACCACATTGTTAATGGGCAAACCCTTTCTAGGCCTGTGTTTTTATGTTCATAAATTTTATTGTGATGTTCCTGTGAAGCAAAGATTATTAGACATAGCTAAACAATGCACACTTCAAGCAGTACCTCTGAATAATTCAAAGGCATTGAACATTTGTTCCCTAAACAGAAGTTTTTCCATCAATAGATAGTTGTTGGTTTTTGTGCTCTCTCTCTTGGGCTTGCTGTCTCCTGATATTCTGCAAAGAAATCTGCAGGGACGTTTCTGTAGTTGTTGGAGGTTATCTTTTCTTGTTCTTTCTTTCTTTTTTTTTTTTTAATACATACCAAGGAAGGCTGACCTATACTTTTTATTTGGTTAAAATTGTCTGTAAAAGGTTCTGCATCAGCATTAACTCCATGATGTCCCATACCATCCCCCACATTTCCATACTCCAATGTAGGCTCACATCAGGCAGGGGCAGATCTCCCCCAGTGACAAGGGGTAATCGTAATCAAACCACCAGATGGTAAGTTATTGATATCTTGAGAGAATATTGCTCAGACAAGGGGAAGATTGTCAAAATGAGAAGAAAGTGGGCATGGGGACAAAGCTCAGTTGGTAAAGAGCTCTTACCTCAAACACAAGGACATGACTTTAATCCCCAGCCCCCAAGTAACAGATCCAGCATGGTGGTGCAAGTCTGTAAGCCTGTCACCAGACAGACAAAGACAAGCAGACCCCTGGGGTTCCCTGGTTTGAGAGCCTAAACAAAGTGGATCCCGGTGAAAAATCTTGTCTCAAAAAGACAAGGTGGATGGCACTTGAAAAGTAATGGCACCAAGATTGTCCTCTGGCCTGCATACACCCATTCGAATGTATCATGCATACACAAACATGCTCACACATCAGCACACACATACATACACACATGTACAAAGTCAGTGTAAAACCACAATAAACTTGATGTTTGTGTGTGATCTCAGTACTTGGGAATCTAAAGCAGGAACACCGTGAATATGCGGCCAGCCTGGGCTTTATAACAAGCTGACTAAAGCCAACAAAACACAAGCGCTATGCCTGCTCTCCCCAAAGTATCTAAAGTCCAGAGCTCATGCAGAAATGGTTTCTACACGCAGTTACCTGACACCAGCTGTGGTGGTTTGAATAAGAATGGCCCTTGCCAGGCGGGGGTGGCGCATGCCTTTAATCCCAGCACTTGGGAGGCAGAGGCAGGCGGATCTTTGTGAGTTCCAGGCGAGCCTGGTCTACAGAGCAAGATCCAGGAAAGGCGCAAAGCTAAACAGAGAAACCCTGTCTCGAAAAACCAAAAAAAAAAAAAAAAAAAAAAAAAAGAAGAAGAAGAAGAAGAAAAGAATGGCCCCCATAAGCACACAGATTGCAATGCTTGGTCACCAGGGAGTGGCACTATTTGAAAGGATAGGAATTGTGACCTTTTGGAGGAAGTGTGCCACTGGAGGTGGGCTTGAGGCCTCCGAAGCCCATGCGAAGCCCAGAGTCTCTCTCTTCCTGCCTCCAGAGGAGTGGTTGGAGAACTCTCAGCTACCATGTCTGTCTGTGTGCTGCCATGCTTCCCTCCATGAGGACGATGAACTAAAGCCTCTGACACTGTAAGCCAACCCAGTCAAATGCTTTCTCTTATAAGAGTTGCTGTGGTCACGGTGGTTTCTCTTCACAGCAATAGAACACTGACTGAAATATCAACTGAATGTTTTTCAAGCCTGGTTCCAACTTTCATTTTTTTCTGACACAGACATATCCAGAAAATTTCAGACTAAATCTTAGGTGCTGATTGTTTCATGTTGTTGTCCAATGTGCTGGAAAATCAATCCCCTTACTGGAAGGAAGCAATACTGCCAGTCGATCAGGCATGTGCAGACAGGTTGTGATTCTTCATATAATACAGATGCTACAGATCTGCATTCCTACTGACTGTGAGGAATTATAATCTGGGAGATCTGTCTAGCTTAGTAATGAACACCCCAATGACCTCCGTCTCCCTCAGCCACTCATCATCTGAATCTAGCAAGATGTCAGAGAGCAGAGATCAAGAGAACTACTGTGAAAGGCCAAAAGAAAACACCTTCTTACACCCGAACGGGGAGTGCCCTGTCAAAAGCGAGTCCGCTGAACCAAGAGATGAGGATGAAGAGGATGCATGTTCCAATGAACTCGATGACGAGGAAGTATTAGGCGAACTCTCTGATAGTGTTGGTAACAAAGACTTCCCTCTCTTAAACCAAAGCATTTCTCCTTTATCCTCCAGTGTGCTGCAGCCACTTCCACATTCTGATTCACAAATGCTCTTGGGCTGGTGAGATGGCTCAGCAGGTAAAAGCACCACAGTGCAAGCCCCACAACCTGAGTTTGGTCCCCCAGAGTCATGTAAAAACCTTTACGTGGGAGAGTGCTTCTATAATCCGAGACATCCTTCTGTCAGAAGGGGGCAGGGCATCACCTGGAGGCTTTAAGTTCAGATTAATGGAGTGTGAAACATGACACGAACAACAAGAAAGACTCTGCTTTAACAATGTCAGACAAGCTTTGTGTACTGCTTCAGTAATGGTATGAGTATTATGGCGTAACTAACTTCTTTTTTATTAGATTTGAAGACTGCACCATGGGAGGGAATTTCATGCCTAGTACTATAATCCTGGTAGGTACCCACTGGCTGAGGAGGTCATTGGTACTCTAATAAATGTCATATAACAAAATGGTTATGTTATCAAATTACCTTCTAAATATTTATTTTTATACCCATCAGTCTTAGTTTCTTTTCTATTGCTGTGATAAGGCACCATGTCCAAGGCAATTTGTATAAGAAAGCGCTGAAGTTGGACCTAAGTTTTCACAGGGTTGGACTCTATAATGGTGGACCAAAGACAAAGTGGCAAGAAAATAGTGGAGAGCTTACCTCTTGACCCAAAAGTAGGAGGCAGAGAGAACTGAGAATGGTATGAGCTTTCTAAACCCCAAAGCCTGTCTCCCCCCTACACACCACTTCCTTCAAAAGGCAGCATCTCCTATTCTTTTCTAGACAGTTGCAACAATTGGGTGCCAAATACTCAAAAATAACAGCTTGTAGGCACTATTCTCAATCAAACATCCAGACCATAGGTGTGGGCTGCTACCAACCTTGGAAGAGAAGTTTTTGTTTTCAGTGGATAGTAGTAGTCAATGGAGTGATACACAATCTGTCCAGGTGCTAAGAATAAGAGACTGAGTGCCCAATCCTAAATGGCACATCTCTATTATCCCCACCATGACCAAGGTTCAGGCAGCATCGCAGAAGTGTGGTTGGAGAGAACGTATAATCCAAAGAAGAGGTAAGAGTGTTGAGAAATTCAGTCTTGTGGGCCTGACAGGACTATCACAATAATATACCCAGGGAAGCTGGTCTGTCCAAGGCCTACATAATACCAACTCTGTCAAAATTTCACCATAGATGAAGGATGATCTCCAGGTCCAACCACTCACTGGGGACCTATGTGCAGGTGGTAGTTGCTTAGGAAGGGAAAAGCATTCGTTTATGAAAGGGTATCAATAGTACGTTTCCCATGCTCCATGGAATAGCCTCCACCTGTGCACATGTGGAGAGTGTAACGGGACTTACTGAGTTAACAAGGAAAATGACATGAAGTTGGGAGAGGGCATGGTGGGAGAGATATGAAAGGAGTTAGACAGGAGGTGGATATGATCGTATTTTAGTGCCTGAGATCAATAACCGATCATAATACAGCCCTACTATGAATTCTCAAAAATTGAAAAAGTCTACTGTTATTTAATCTAGCCTCAGAGAATTTCTCCAAACATGGGTAGACTGAAGTCTATTCCAGAGGATGATGCAGAGGCAGGGGGATTTCTATGAGTCTGAGACTAATCTGATCTACATAGCAGGTTTCAGGCCAGCAAGGTATCCCTTGCTAGGGATGGGTCACCTCCCCCAAACAGAAAGGCTGTTGTCACTACTGTTGGTTGCATTCTAAACCTGGTAGGTAGGCCCTGTTGCTGTGTATCTCATTCTTTGATGGCAGGATTTGGAGAAATAAGGCTAGGACTCAGTGTCCCTTCCTGTGGGCAAAGTCAAGTGCCACAAAGTGTTACTCTGATTTCGTGGGGGTGGGGTGGGGGGATTGTGGCTCAAAGTCCTACTCACCAGAGGATTCTACATGCTTTATGACAGAAGTGCCAGACACATGCCAGCTAATGCAGTAACGGAAAGCATGGTTCCAAACTGAGTCAGCCTTCTGATTGGAGTTAAGGCCTGCTCCACAGAGGGGACTTCTCTTCAGGTACTGGGAACTTGGACAAAATCTGCGGTCATGAACTTCTCAGTGGAGAAACACTTGTTAATGCTTGGATAAATGCCTGTGATATGTTGGCGAAGGTGCTTCTGAATGTGTGTGTGTGTTCACAACCATGGGTTATTACTGCTGGTGGTGTTCTTTTGGATAGCCTTTTTTCTTCTCACTTGTCTTTCATGACAAAAGAATCACCAGCAAGACTCACCACCACCCACACATGGGGAAACAGGGGGATAAACATAATAACACAAGGGTTCATGACTGCTCTGGAGTTAGACATTCAAGTCAGAAGATTTTTGTCACCCCCTCCAAAGCTCAGGGGCCATTGTTAAAGAGGGCACTGAGAAAGTTCAAAGCTTGGAGGAAGAGGTGAAATGCAATTTCCTTCAAGATCAAACATCCCATCTTTGAGGAAGGCTCATTAAAATGCAGGGTGTTCTAAGAAGAGGTGAAAACATTCCATCCTGCAGGGGGGCTGCTGAGCTCAGGAAGCAAAGGACTCTCTTCAAGAAGTCCTTGAAATTGACCAGATTCACCAGACCCTCCCTGCTCAAGCACATACAAGCAGTAAGAACTTGTGAGGGACACTGGCAGCAGACCAGCAGAGCTTCCTGGAACAGACACTCTGCAACCCGCCAAGCTGCCTCCTAGTTGTGCTGTGCGCTCCAGCTTTCCAGCTTTTGTGGTCCATCACTCATGGTGAGGTGTGCTTATCCAGCAGGTTAGATGGAAATATGATGTATAGTTCTTAAAAAAATTATGGGGATACGGGGAGGTGAATATTCTGGAAATGTCCACCGGGCAGGTTTGTCAGGATGTGATACCAAACTGCATGAGGACTTTGTCAACTGGATTTCTTGGTACACACTTGTCTATTTTACAGTGTTTGAAAGCCTGTCCTGCCGAGGGTTCCACACATATGTTGTGACCCACAGTCTGATCGAAGCTGAGAATATTGCAGATAATAATTTTCTGCATCCTTTGATGATCCAGGGACACCTAGCCACACTTTTATCTAGTGTCTTCTAAGGGTCCATGCCTCTCTTTATCCTACCTTAGGACTTTTTCGTTGTGGAAAGTGCAGTATCTGAGACACATGCTGTATGTGCTTATAACCTCAGGATTGTCTACTTCCCATACTGACCCATACGTTGGTAAAAGCTAAAGCAGCTTTATAAAAATATTGGCAGTAATGTGTACTTTTCAAAGACAAGCTATAGGGGAATAGGCATATTGGTAGCTATTCTTTGTTAAGTTTCCTGTGTTGATACAGTGTTGTTTGCTTGCTATTACCACTTTTATTGTCTGAGATTACAATATAATTGTATCTTTTATACCTTCCCTTACTTCCCTTCAAATCCCCCATATCTCCCATATGCAACATTCTAAATAAAATATAATTTAATTTTTACTTTTATATGATGTAATATTTCATTAATAATTTTAGACATTCCTTTTACATATATACTTATAAATTATATACAATATCATGAAGAGTGGAATTACAAACAATATTAAATATGAACGCTTATCATACTATATGCCCATTGTTGTACATATAATTGCAACATAAAATGTGATGTACATATTACATGTCATCATATTAATAACACACATATATAATTATGATATTATAATATGTGGGAACCTCACCACCTATGTCTGTTTCTCCCTGTTTTTCTCACACATATTTACATGGATATGTTGGATTCTGTAAAAACGTTGGTCCATACCCATATGTCTGTTTTGAAAAAAATTTCTCTCTGTCAGTTCTGTATTTTCTCATTTCCATTAAGATCAGACTCTAAGTGATAAAAACCAGAGATCAAATGAAATCTTCAGTTTTCCATGATATTTGTTGGCTTAATATGTTAAAAATTTTTCACCATCATGGTTTAGAGGTGGATTTGGGTAATTGTATCACTTTGTTTGCACACTCTAGGCAATGGAAACTTTACCATATATTTAGAAATTTTACTACTTACTATAAATTGCAATATATAGTAAATAGGATATTTTCGATTGCATTTATTAAAATTTAAAGTTATCCTACAATATAATTATTTGTATATATCCCCTTCCACCAACTCCTCTCAGTTATTTCCCCACCTCCCTACTCACCCTAATTCATGTTCTTTCTCTAACAACATAAAAAAAAAAGAGGAACATAAATTTTAAGGAACAGAATTTTGCACTGCTCTATAAAATCAGACTTTCCCCTACTCGAGCTAAAGTATCTGTTGGAGATGAGAGAAGAGCCGCTGATTTTCCTAACAGTGTCTTCTTTCTCAGATCTCAGGTGGTTGGCACAGCATTGCCATAGCAGTCACAGAGATCGACATGATCACCGATGATGTATTGAGGGATGCCACAGGGGGATCATCGTGACATTCTAAGGCCAGTAAACTAAACTTGCTGCCATCTAAAGGGTCAGACACTTGCCTTACAGGTGGATGACATTGCCACTCACCACAATACATAAATATAAGATACTGTTCCACATTCTAAATAAAATATAATGTAATATGAATATTTAAAATGGATGTGTGTATGTTGCATATACATTTAAATTATTTAAAACAGCATGCATCTTATAATTACAAGTGATATTCCTTATACTGGATAGAATGTATGTCATATTATATATCCATTGTAGTATATGTGATTACAATATGAATTATGATGTTACACATTACATGTGTATTAAAAACAAATCTAAATAATGTACATTCCTACAATATTGTGCCTTATTGTATCATATATTTCACATTGGTTGTATCATATATTATACTGTATACTACATTAAATATACTGCAATTGTAATAAAATAACTATATGAGGCTAGAAAGATTGCTCAGTGGGTAAAGTATTTTTAAAATTATTTTAAAGCACTGCTATTTTATGATGATATATGTATGTCACTATATAACAATAACTATATTTATATGTCATAGATCTTATATTTTAATTATATTTATATTGTATATAATAGTGTTTGCTAAAGGTTTGTGCTTTATGGGATTTCCGTGTGTGTGAAAGTGTGCGTGTCTGCATCTATATGTGTTTCTTGTGCCTTTTTTGGCTCTTTTTTGTTTTCTATTTGTTTGTTTTGTCCTATCTTCGTTTGTTTTTATTTAATTATTTTTTCTTCCTTTTTAAATATGCCTGTTCGTTTTCTAATAGGAGAGATAAAGAAAGGGTTTGGATTTGGATAGATGGGGAGATTGGGAGGATCTGGAAGGAGTTGCTGTGGGGGTGGGGAACTAATCAGAGCAAAGTGTATGAAAAAAAATCTACTTTCAATTTTTCAAAAAGATGGCTTTCAGTTACCTCAAGGGTCTAGAAATTACTTTCAAATATAATTAATGATGAATTCCAGTCACGGAAGTGGGAAGTATTTCAGAAAGAAAAATACCATTTACATCATTAAGCAGCACATGACCAAGACAGTCAACATTTCAGATCTGGTGGAGAAGTTATCTCACAAGGGCCTACTCCTAGCTGGAGTGATTAACAGTTGATGGCTCCTGGGGAAGCAATAGTCACATTTCTTTAAGAATGTAGTCACTGGTGGGTCCTTACACTCATGTGTTCAACAATAACTGGAGTTGTTTTAAAAAGAGAGAGAGGGCAAAAACAGTAAGAAAGAAAGAAAAGCTGGGAGGAGGATATGGGGAAGGGACTTGTGAGGTCTAGACTGGACAGAGATATGATCCAAGCACATTCTTGCATGTATGGAATTCTCATACGTGCAGCAGTGACTGGAACTATATGAACTTGTGTAGGGGTAAGTTCAGGGCATAGAGAGGAAGTGGAGGGCAGAAATAGGGGGAGCTAGATAAGATCACATTTTATTGTATATGTGTATGTGATTATGAAAAATGTTACAGTGAAATATAAAAAATAAGTAAAATAAAATCATGGATCTGAATAAAATTAGGACTAGGGTAAAGAAAAATAAAATTACATTAAAATTCATTGTGACTTCAAGAAATGTCAGCTGTCGTGTGCAACATGTGTTATTTTAAATAACCTACCTAGAAGTGTAAATGAAAAGTTAGTGCTGGAAATTTTGAGATGTAATAAATGTATTTTCATGTTTATCAGCAGAGAAATTAGGATGGATTTGGTGTGAAGGGGAAAGAATGATATTATCATTTTCTGTACAATCTCTTGTTCTCAGATAACAGGAAATTAGAGATTGCACACCAGGAAGAATTTTCTGGAAATATTAGTCATTGAATAATATTTATAAAAATGAATAAGTTTTCCATTTTACAAATATAATTAGAATCTAGATGGAGGTCTTAATAGTCCATCCCTTGCTTCTTGCAAGGTGTTCATTATTTAAGATGGCAATACTAAAAATCTGCTAGGGATGCTATGAATGTGTTGCTCTGATTGATTGATGGATTGATTGATTGATTGACTGATAAATAAAATGCTGATTGGCCAGTAGCCAGGCAGGAAGAAGGGGCAAGACAAGCAGAGAAGAGAATTCTGGGGACAGAAAGGCTGAGTCAGGAGTCTCCAGCAAGACACAGAGGAAGCGAGATGTAAAACTACCGGTAAGCCACAAGCCATGTGGCATCTTATAGATTAGTAGAAATGGGTTCATTTAAGATGTAAGAGCTAGTTAATAGTTAGCTTGAGCTAATGGCCAAGCAATTTTAATTAATAGGAGCTTCTGAGTGATTATTTTATAAGTGGGCTGCTGAACTGCGGGGGCCCGAGCGGGACAGAAGAAAAATCCAGTTACAAAAATCTGAATAGAAAAATGGCTTAAAATATACCACTATTGCCCAGTAACCATAAAGACACATTTGAATTGTAGGTTTCAGAGATCAGTGATAGTCTTGTATTCCTCAGATTCGTATCTGATACGCGAATACAATTATGTTTGTTTGGACATCCCTCGTCAGGATTGTATGTACATCTGTGCCTGTAATCACTGATGTCTGTATAAATTTTCTTTCTGAGTGAATGCAAGTTGAATTAATAGACGTCAAAGTATGCATTAAACAATGATGAATTCAGCTGGGCAGTGGTGGCATAAGCCTTTAAACCCAACACTTGGGAGGCAGAGGCAAGCGAATCTCCTAGCTAAAGGCCAACCTAGTCTACAGAGTGAGTTCCAGGACAGCCAGGGCTACACAGAGAAACCCTGTCTCAAATATAACAAACAAACAAGACAAAAAAAAACAAACACACACACACACACACACACACACACACACACACACACACACACACACACGAATGATTCAGTGTCTTTTCCTGAACCGGTTGGAGATGATCCATCCTCAGTGACCAAGTCAATCTTCATGGTTTCTATGGCCACAGTGTGCCAGTGTCCCATGATCTGAAAGGGAAGACACCTGTCATTGCATTATTCAGGTCACACAGGACCACAATGAGAGATACATGCCATTTGTTCCTTTGTCTTTTAGGGTGGATGAAGAATGTGAAAAGTTTGAAATCAAAGGGAGAAGAATGTTATCAAATGATTTTGGTTTTACCTGTGAGTATGTGACCTTTCTGGAAAATGTTAGTTCCTTGGTGCTGGCATCATCCTATAACTTCCTGAGCCTGGAAGAATTTCTTCTCCCAGTTCCCCACCAGGTCTTACACCTGCCACTGGGTCTTTGAAGAAGTCGCATGATCTCATCACATATGTCACATTAAATTGCCAAAACAAACAAACAAACAAACAAGCAAACAGCAACCCTAAGATCTCATTGTAAGATATTCACATGTAAACAACTGAGAGTATCTTTTATGTAGAATACTTTAAATATCATTTACATTATAAATATTATTTTGACTAGTTAGTAAATAATCAAGTTTGTCAGTGAAAAGTAAGAATTTGGGGGCAAGAGAGATGGTCAGCAGTTAAGGGAGCTTGCTGCTCTTCCAAAAGCCCTCGACTCTGATCCCAGCACTCACATCTAATAGTACACAATCATGTGTAACTCCAGCTTTTGGGGACACAAAATGTTCCTCTGGACGCTGAAAACACCCTGGTCACATGCATAAAAATACAGGTGCACATGTATACATAAGTGATAATAAAATCAGTCTTTAAAAGGGATAAAATATTCAAGTGTTTAAAAAGACATTTAATAACATAGTTTAATGAGTATATTCTGATTATAGAAAGACATTTATTAAAGAATTTAGTGAGTGTATTCTGGTTAGCTGAAGTCCTAAAGATGAGAATGGCAGTGATTAAAACAACAGATTAAAATATTCATACCAAAGTGTACTTAATTTCAATTTCAATTCCAATGAGAACAAAAGTGTATAGTTTTTCATTTGTAATAATTTTTTAATGGTTGGCAATAATTTGCAATCATCAGTCTTACAGAATGGAATGGCCAGATGCTTAGTTAAAATTCATTTTGTGGAGAAAACGTACAATATATTATTCTCATCTCAGCCTGAAAAGTATTTTTGACATAAATGTGACTGACCAGCTGATTCTAACATTTTGAGGGGATTGTTCATGAATCAGTGGCACTAATGAAGAAAGGACAAATAATTGTGTGGTCCTTGAATTGAGCCTGGTCAAATGAAATGAAATAGTGTTAAAATGTTTGAGTTCTGACACTTACTTTTTCACACCACAGATGCAGGTCAACATCAGTTTAGGATTCTCTATGTATCAAGTGCAATCATGATCACTTATAATTACTATTTAGATGCTTATGAGAACTTGATATGTGTGTTAATTTTGGTTGGTAAGTATCAGGACTTTTATTATTATTACTATTATCGTTATTATTTTGTCGCACCTAGATATATGTCTGCACACCACATGTATACCTGGTGCCCACAGAGATCAGAAAAGGGCATCGGGTCCCCTGGAACTGGAGTTACAGATGGTTGTGAGCCACCATGTCGGTGCTGGGAATCGAGCCCAGGTCCTCTGAAGAGCAACCAGTGTTCTTAACCACTGGGCAGTCTTTCTAGATCTGGCTCAGCCATATCTGATGGTAACCACAGAAGTCATAAAGCCAGCACAGCTGCTTAACAAAGATCCAGCAAACCATGCCACCTTTGGCTATCATCTTCACCTGTTGCATATGAGGGACTTTTAATATTGTACAATTTGAGGATATTGGATTGATAGAAAGTTTCTTATGAATCAGTTATGCCTTCTCCCAGGAATGCATTTCTAAGCTTCCCCTGGACAGTCTTGAACATACTATTCTCCCCACTTCTACGGAGATATCCTTATCTACATGAGGGTCTTCCTTATGCCTTGGAGGCTGTAGCACACATAAAGAAGCCAGAGATGTAGCTGGAGAATTTCTCTCCAGCTCCCACCAAGCCCCGCCAGTCCCGGAGCCCACTTATAAAATAAACATGCACACGCTTATATTATTTAAACTGCTCGGCCATTAGCTCAGGCCTACCATTGTCTAGCTCTTACTCTTATACTTAGCCCATTTCTGTTAATCTATATGTTGCCACGTGTTCCGTGGCTTTACCTGTTGCCTCTACATGATTTTCCCTGAACGGCAGCTGGTGTTGCCTTTTCTCTGCCTTCCTTTCCTTTTCCTCTCTCCTCTCTGCTAGTCCCGCCTATACTTCCTGCCTGGCTACTGGCCAATCAGTGTTTTATTTATACAGAGCGATATCCACAGCACAGAGGTCTCTTCATAAGGCTATGAGACATTCTTGAAACACCTGCCCCTGTACTTACTCAGGAACAAGACAATCAAAACAAAGTAAACTTAAAAAGGTCAACAAGATTCAGTGGGCTAGAGGAGTTGGCCACAGTTCCGATTACAAGCCTCTTCCCACTGTACACTCAATTATGTGGCATACAACTCTGTGCTACATAGAGACATATTGATGAGCAAAGTATGGAGTGGAAAGATGAAAGTATGAGACGTCAGGACCTTTCTTTCTTAGAAAATTAGCACATGCAGGGTCACAGAAGTGGCATATGACCAAGGAACAACAGAACGCCAGGATTAGACATATAGACAAATTCTATAAAGATATAAACATTGTATTATGCCAGTATTTGAATAACAACTGCAGCAACTTTGTCCTGAGGATTTTTCTTTGGCACTCTGACCATTAAGAGTTAATAATACAGCCAGGCAGTGGTGGCGCACGCCTTTAATCCCAGCACTCGGGAGGCAGAGCCAGGCAGATCTCTGTGAGTTCGAGGCCAGCCTGGGCTACCAAGTGAGTTCCAGGAAAGGCGCAAAACTACACAGAGAAACCCTGCCTCGAAAAACCGAAAAAAAAAAAAGAGTTAATAATACATTGCTTAGGACATGGTAAAATGCCCAGGGTAGCTTGAAGATTTTGTTTTGGTCTAGTCTCCTTGAAGCAACCAAAGCTACCAGCCTGAGGACAGGCTTTCATATACCTCTAAACTCTTAAAAATTGGGTTTTGAGGTTAATGAGTAAGAATGATAACTCTGTTTATTAATGATGTCAAAACTTGACAAAAAATGATTGGAAATGATAACAAGCTGTTATGTCATAGTTTATTAATGATGACTAAAAGATGAGCAAAAGGAAGTGTAACACATATCCAAAACCAAAATGCTATGATGTATGTTTTGGAACATCATGAATGTATCCCTGCTAACTAAATTCTGTATAAATAAAGAAGCACTCTGGCTGCTAATCAGTCAGGCTGCAAGATTCTCCCGACTACCATGGCCTGACTCACTTCCTTCCCTCATCAACTCCGTAAGTCCTCTGCTAGGACCTATCCCACCGGGGATGGCTCCAGTCAGGGTAGGTCAACTCACCCAAAGATGTGCTTCCTCTCTGTCCATCTCTCCAAAAATGAAACTAAGAAGTGTCCCATGTCTGATTCCTCCCGTCTCTGCTCTTGCATCTACCCATCTTAAAACCCTGCCCTCATCCAGAGCTGAACTCCGGCACAGATCCCATGAGTCTTATATAGCACATAGCTGTATCGTGTCTGTTTTAAATTAAAAATAGAAACATATGTATACACATTATGTACATAAAATGAATTGATTCATAGATGTGCCCACATAGAGGTTCATTCCCTTTCACTGAGTCAAGAATGCAGAAATGGATTTTATGAAAAATAAAGATTTATATCCACCAGGGGCTGCCATTAGAAGGGTTTCATTAATTGGACACATACAATCTGATGATCTAAGAAAATAAGATGCCCCATCAAATTACCAAGGTTCACTCATTGATAGATGGCTTACATTACCTCATAATTCAAGAATAAAAATTTGAATTCAGATGCTTTCAAAGAAAATGAGTATTGAACTTAGGTTTGTTAAATGTGAAAGGGGAGATTTTTAATTTTTTTATCATCTTGTTTGTGGAATGTTGACATTATTTACCCCTCTCCATTTCATTGGGGGTCTATATTACAAAGGAATGGGGATGATGTTAATGGCATAAGTTAGAGTGGGAGGAAAAGCAATAATTTTGAAACCTCCTAACTCTCAGATGCAGCCAATTTGGAGCCCAAAGTTGTTATTTTTGGAGAATATAAAATACCCGGCTGTGGTGGGAATGCTCAAATTTACAGCAGAGTACCCAATGTGCTTAATAGACCCACAGTTGTGAACTTAGTAGGTCTACAATTGTGAATGTGAAATTATGTTCCACTTTTCAAGTCCCCATGAACAACAGAGGTGGGAGCTGGGAGAGGATGGACAAGGTGGGACACACAGTAGGACAGCATGGGGGATGCATCCCACTCTGAAAAACATTCCACGTGCTCTTCTTCTTTTTTCCACACAATGAAGGGAAAGGAGATAGTGTGAGTGGAGAAGAGCAACAGAAAATTGGAGAGCTATGTGACCAGAAGCGCATTCCAAAGGAAAACATCAGATACATGCTTGAGAAAGGTAAAGAAGTGCTCTAGAAGGGACACTAGCTGTCCCCTGATACTTTATATGAAGTTAAAAATTAAAAAACAACATTGTAATTGATTCAAGTTTACTGCTCACAATTGTTTTTCGAAGTTATAATCTTTAAAACTATTGAAAAAGTCTAAAGAGCATGCATTCTTCTTGTTTTCTCCCCTATTTTGCAGATATTTGTCCTAAATAAAGACAAGTGTAACTTGGGTGAGTAGAAAAATAACAGCGTACTTTCCATTTTTTTTTTTTTGAAAATCAATGTTTTGGGGTTTGTTACACTTTTGTAAATATCGATGTATATGTGTGTGGGTGGATGTATGGGTGGGTGGGGAGTGGTGTGGGTGCAGTACAATTGGTGTACAGAAGATGGCGCAAGATCCCAGTGTTAACATCTGTGCTTGTGATTGGCACCAGAGCTTGAGGAAGAACAGGGATGGCTTCTAAGCACTGTGCCTATCAGCCTTCATACTAATCTCCACTCGTTTTGCTCCCTCAAGATAAACAGTTAAATTTTTAGCTTTGGAGACAAAGAAATCCTTGGACTATGAACTACTGAATTTTAGGGTGAATTTTGAGCAGCCAAATATTTTGCAGCGTTATGTGATGCCCATATTTATGCAGTTTTCTGTGTGGTATAGACCTCAGTGTTTACATCGGATATATGAAATCTCAGGATTTATGCAGAGTTATTTTTAACTTTCTTTTTATTTATTCTTTGTGTCTTTCACATCTTGATCCCATTTATTTCCTGTCCCTGCCTATCTGCCCTCTGTCCTTACAGCCCACCCCCAGATAAAATTTAAGAGAAAAGAGAAAGAGGAAAAGAAAAAAAAAAGGAGAAAAAAATCTGGTCATGGAAGCTGCAGTGTGACCTAGTCACAAAGTAAACCCTTTTATCCACGTATCTTTCCTTGTAAGTGTTCATTGCAGAGTCATTGGTCTGGTCTGAGGCCTCTGGTTTCTGCTACACCATCGATGCTGGACTCTCACTATGAGTCCTCTGGATATCCTGTTGTTGCCCTGTGTCATGGAGATCCTGCAGCTTTGGCTCTGCAGAACCTGTCCCTTCATGTGCTCCAGCAGATCATGGATTGGATATTGGGGTGGGTCAACCATAGCTCTGGTTCTGGGCCTGGGTGGTAGCTGAATTGGTCACCCCACCATCTCTTCCTTGTCGTTCCCACCAGAGTGGGCTCTCCTACATTTGACTTGATGAGTTCACCCTTTGCAGTGATGAGCAAGGGGTGGAGCCAGCTCTCCTGCTTTCACATCCTCAGGGTTACCTCTCCCACACCTACACCTTCAGGGGCAGCTCTAGTGTGTTGCCCCGGCATGGCATAGGGGCCACTCTACTGAGTGCTGCAGCGGATGAGGGGCAGGGGCAGCTCTCCTGCTCTTATGACCACAGAGCCAGCTCTTCCACTTGCCTCAGAAGTTGATGGGCAGTGAGGGGTGGAGGGACATGACACATCTCCTGCCCTTGCTGCCACATGACAGATAGGTTATACGGACAGCTCTCCCACGCTTACAGCTTCAGGGATGGCTCACACACAACTCCATCAAGAGGACTGGCTCTATTGTGCTGCCCATGCAAGGTGCAAGGCTTGCTCTTCAGAGTATTGCAGCTGGTGACAGGCAGGGGAAACTCTCTCACCCTTCTGATTTCAGGGCCAGTTCTCTCACCTGCCTCAGGTTATGCAGAGTTTTACAAAATTAATATTGATGTCTGTGGCCCGTGTTACTATTGAAGGCCATGTGGATGTGTATGGTCCATGCTGCCACCTGGAGCCATGTTGATGCATGGGATGTGCTGCTGTAGGGGGCCATGTTGGTATAAATGGTCTGCACTGCCACCTGAAGTCATGTTGATGTCCATGGTTCAAGCTGCCGTGGGGGACCATATTGGTGTCTATGGCTGTGTTGTCCCAGAGACCACTGGATGCCCTTGGTCTGTGCTGTCATCATGGACCATAATGGTACTGCAACAGAGGGGAAGATTGATGTCCGTGGTCTGTACTGCCACCCCAAGACCATGCTGAGGTCTGTGGCATGTGCTGATGCCAGAGACCACATAGATGTCGGTGGTCTGTGCTGTCACCGGAAGCCATGTGGAAGTCTATGACCCATGCTCCTGATGACTGTAAAAGGCAAGGAAGCTACTTTTGCAATGGTATCAATGACTGCAGATGCACAATTGAAAAGGAGAGACATAGAAGGCTTCTGTGACAACTCCTATACCCACCCCACCCTAACAAAAAAAAAGAAAGAAAATAACAGCCTACACAGGAAACCATTGAAAAGAACTCTTAAAGTTATGATAAGGATGCAGAACTGTAGCTCTTCACAACTGATGGCTTCTTGTGGGAGAGGCATATAAATGGACATTTTCCATGTCCCAACTGCCTGGTCCCAAATAACCAATGCAGAGACAGAATATGAATTATAAATGCTAGGCTGATAGCTCAGGCTTATTACTAATCAGCTCTTACATTTTAAGTTAACCCATATTTCTGTTTACTCTTTGCCACATGGTAGTACCATTATTAGCATGGCATGTTCATCTCCTGCTCCCTCTGCTTCTGGCTGCTGACTCTTGACTCTGCCCTCCTCTTTCCCATCATCCTTAGTTTAGTCACCCCACCTATACTTCCTGTCTGGCTACTGGCCAATCAGCATTTCATTAAACCAATTTGAGTGGCAAATCTTTACAGTGTACAAGAGGATTATTCCACAGCATTTCACCCCTCTTTGTCTAATTAAAAAGGAAGGTTTTAACTTTAACATAGTAAGGTTATATACAACAAAAAATAGTTATCGAGTAAGAATTACAGTTACAATATCCTGTCTATTTGTATTTGACAAAATCAGAGAAAACATTTAATTATCCATCCTATCTTGATGGGTCCAAAGTTTTATATCTAATTTACCCCTTTATCACAACTAAGAAAAATTATAACTATGACTATCTAGTCTTGAATGTCATCAAAGACCCTAGAAGAATGAAATGTTGCCTAATACAGGGATATCAGACTGCCTAGACAGTCACCCAAAGTTCCTCTGTAATGTTGGGGCATCCAACTCTGGCCTACAGGTCTATCATATCTGACAGACTTCCCTGTGGAACAGGGAATTTTTGAAGGATATTGGTGAAATTATTAAGGCCACTCCACGTAGTTAAAAGGAGATTTATTTAATGGCGTAACTTACAAATTAAGGGATAGGTAGGTTGCGGGGTCTGGGGAAGGTGTATCATAGTCCAGCGGTGTTCTCTGGAGCTCTGCTTTGTCCACCTCCACCATCCAGGGTCCTGGAACCGAGAGAGTGTCTGCTGATCCAGATCTCGGGTCCCCAGGTGCCTCCCTTGGCCCTGCCTTGTAGGCGTGACAGTTGCTGAAGTCTCAATGGAGGTTGGAACTTCCAGATCAAAGCTGGAATGGCTACCCACTACATCTCTCCCTTTTTGTCTAAATAAGAAAGTTCTAACCTAATACAAGACTATATACAAAGGAATGGTTATCAAATATTGTCCAGGAATAATGAGGGATAATGACCTAGATAAGATGGAACTACAACCAATGCAAACAATATCAAGCAAGAAACACATACTAAAATCCAGAGAAGTATAGAGCATAGGTAAATGGCGTGTTACAAAGATCATTCCAAAAGGTGTCCTATCCTAAAGAACCTGAATCTAATACTTAATATGTTCTATCTACTAAGTTGTAACTATAACTGCTAGTCTTCAATCCCATCAAAGACCTGAGAAGGAATATAATGGTACCTGAGAAATGGTAGATGGACGCAAGCAACTTTCGGGAATCTTACAAGAGTAGACCGAGGCAGCTGGCAACCTGGACAGTAACCTAATGTTTCTCAGCATTGTTGGTGCATTCAAATTGGCTACAGGCCTAAAGTATCTGACAGACCATTTTCAGAAGCAGGAATTCTGAAAGACCATCTTACCCTGTCTTGGCAGAGTACAGTGGTCGCTTTCCTTGTGTCCCGCTTGTCCAGAAAGGATAGCATTGCATTTGGACTGTCAGCCGTCGAGGCAAGGGCAGTTCTTTGCCCAGTAGGCCATTTTGTGCCAAGAAGACAAACTTCCAAATGGAAATGTCTAGAAGCCCAACATTCTCTCGGGATCAAATTGGTGCAGCCAGGAGCAATTGTGTCTCACGTCAACAGAATTCTAAGTTATTTAAATGCCATATTCTCTAGGTCTATGAAGTGTTTGAAGATTACCCGTCTATCTGACCTATGTATCTGTAAATCTGTATAACCCAACTAACGTAACTATAGAGATGACAAGCATAAGTGACTATAAATCTATAAGTCTTATCTACCAAAATAACCTAAGGACTAAGGCTTCACGTAAACAAGGTAAACAGTCTATAAGCAAGTGCATGGTAAAGAACGATGACTTCAAAATTGTGACAATACACAAGATGTTATAACAGAGGTAGGAGTGTATAGTGCGAAATGCAATATGACAATAATCGTAAATATATATCAATATTTATAACAGAGGTAGGAGTATGTAGTGTGATATGCAATATGACAATAATCTTAAATATATATCAATATACCGAATATCCTAAACAGAAGTAGAACATACATAAAGTATGACAGATATAAATTTACATTTGTATCAATATACAAATATTTCAAATAAGAGTAGAAATATATGTACATTATAACAAGTATAGTTCTGTATTTGTATCAATATACAAATTATCTTAAACAGGAATATAAAAATAGTTTACATTTGTATCAACATATAAGAATCCATAACAGTGCAAATTACAGTGCAAATTATTTAAGGCTGCTATTTTACTAAATTTGTTTACTAGTATATACAATAATCTACCATAATGTCTTATACCTATCCATTCCATTTCTTCTTTTCCTTTTTTTTTAGAATACTGAGTTTAATATTTCCTTCTGCCCCCAACCCTATAACCATCATCCATAACCCTGAGAATTATGAAACCTAAGGGAGAAGGGACGTCATTTTCGTAGAATTGCTTCCTGCTGTTTAGGGGGTGATGTTGTCTCTGTTGGGTACTGTGAGAAAGCTCAGATAGTTAAATCTCAGTTAGACTAACTGTAGGTTCTGCAGCAAGTCTTAGAGTAATGGGTAAGACTGTCTGAAATTCTGGTAAGAAATGTAGTATGATGATGATTACCATGGCATCATGCTGGATTGGGTAGAGTTGTTGCTGGGGCCCCATCTTCCTTCTGGAGACTTCTGAGATTGCTATTAGAAAAACTTATTTGTTATCAAAATGGAAGATTTGGATTTAAAGAGGACATAGCATGTAAGAAAGGATTCTGAGAAATCAAGAGTAAGCATGGAGAGAATTAGAATCTAGAAGACAATGGTCCCTTTTTATTGGTTTCCTTCTGTCCCACACCAGAGGGCTCTTCTGATATGGGACTGAAGAATCTCTCAAACTTTTCTTTTAGCAATGTGCTTGGGTTTAGAGAAGGAGTGAGCCAATTCCATCTCCAAAGCCAGCTTGGCTTATAATTGAATTGGAACCACAACTTTTCTAGATTGATAGAGAGATAGATGTTAGACAGTGAGATTTTACCGTGTGTAGATTGGTACCAAAAGATTCTTTCTTTCTGCTGTAAACATCCGGATATCCAAGGCCTTATGAATTTTGGAAGATGGGTATTTCCATTATCCTGGAAAGACAAAAACAGAACCCTACTCCAACCTTGATTGTTAAATTTTTCTTACAACTTGTAGAGATGTCACATTGGTGGGTGATCTTTTACTTCACCTCATCAAGGGGTTTTTCCTGTTCAAATCGAATTTTTATTAATTTTGTTGGTATCCATAGCTTTTCTTCTCCTGCAGAAACAAAGGCAAAACCCCTTCCCCAACATAGAACATATCCAGGTTTCCATTCTGAGGTCAGCACATCCTTGGCAAAGTTTGGCAGTTGCCTTGTTTGCATCCTGCTAGACCAGTTTGGACAGTAACTGTCAGCAATTGAGGCAAGGGCAGTATTTTGTCCACATGGCTAGCTTTTGCCATAAAGAAAGCAAACTCCATATGGAGTTTCTTTGATGCCCATCGTCCTCTCTGGAGTACATTGATGCTACCAGGAACAGATGTGTCTCACTGTCATGAAAAGTCTAAGTTATTAAAACATTTAAAATGCCATATTCTGTAGGTCTTTGAAGTGTTTGAAGATTACCTATCTATCTGAAATATATATCTGTATACCTAGAAAACCTAACAAACATGACTATAAGTTTAACTATTACAGATGACTATTAATCTGTATTTCTTAATTATACATCACATTTTTAAATGAGTTGCATAAACATAATATCTTAAACAAGTGTATAAATATACATATAAAATTAACTTTAAATTTGTATCAACAAACTAAAATCCATACCAATGTAAAGTATGTAAGATTAATAGTTGTTTTTCGATTAAAGCAGATTCAATAATCTACCCTTTTATCCTATCATCTCTATATCCCTCCTTTTTCTTTTCAGAACAAGATCCCTGAATTTAATCTCAGTTTGTTCAGTTTTTTTTCCTGAGCATTATCCATAACAATGTGTAACCAACCCCCCTAAAATAAGAATAAATATCCATAACCCATTTTAGGGGGAATGTGGATGTAGTTTTCTAGACTATTTCTTACTGATTGGGGTCATTGGTAATCTTTGAGGGACTCTGAGAAAATTCAAGATTATGGTCAAATCCTGACTGGAGAATTCTATGAGGCTGGATCATCTTAGCTAGCACCCTTGAAGCTGTTTTGGATACAGAACTCAGAGGAAACTGCAACAGAACCTGCACTCTGAAACGTTGGATCATCTGGGCCATTAGTTCCCATCAGAGATTTTTCAGGGATTCTTCCTTGATAAAACCTAGTTTTTCTTAACCCAAAATGAATCCATAGCCTCTCATTTCCTGTGGAAATAAAAGAAGAAACTCTTTCCCAAAGTAACATATCTTTTGACTTAAATTTTGAAGTCAAAGTTTTTTAAAATTTATACGTTTGTTTAATCTAGCAGCTTTCATAATCAAATGTCTCTTAACAGTTATCATTTGTTCATTAGTAGTCAGACTGCAACCCACAACTCCAGAGAGGCTAGCTAACAGGGAAAGACCCTAGGAGGGACACATGGATGACCCTGTGAAGGAGAAATGGATGAGATCTACATGAGCGGATCGGGTGGGGGGGTGGCAGAGGGTGAGGAGTTGGGGAGGAGAACATAGGGAAACAGGAGGGCCAACCTGGAACAGGGACAGAGTGGGAGGGCAGGGAGGAAGATACCATGATAGATGAGGACATCATGGGAATAGGAAGAGGCAGGGTGCTGGAGAGGCTCTCGGAAATCCATAAGGATGACCCCACCTTGGTCTGCTGGCAGTGGTCCAGAGGGTGCCTGGACTGGTCTACTCTGGTGACTGGTCTAGTGAATAACCTAGCTGTCATCATAGAGCCTTTATCCAGTGACTGATGGAGACTCCATATACTTATACTTTATTAGTTACTTGGTGAAATTTAGTCTTATTTTTCTTACCATTGATTTATACATATTTAATATTTCTATCTTGATACAGTACACCTTGGTCTCTATTTTCTCTATTTCTGCATTTCCTAGGTATCTAGAATGTTCTACTGAATAGTCTCATAAGAAATATGTTTTGATAGTCCTTGTCATATCTTCTATGAATTGTATATTTTCATGTATCTGTTGATTACTCTCTGATTTCTCAGGCTTGTAAAAGGAGTATATTAATAGAGTTTTAGAAATGGTGCTCCAATTTCTAAGACATTCTCTTATGACCTAAATATTGAACCCAATGAAAATGTTTACAACCTTGAAGTACATCAAGGACAGAAAAAAAGACAACACAATAACATACAGTACCTAGACTCTGTGTATTTTCCATCTTTATATGGCTTATTATATTTTTTACTACTCTATTCATTTTTAATGATTTTATTTTAAAGCTATATTTTTTAATCAAAGACTGCATATATTCTTTTTTCTCTCTTTTCCAAGAATGTGCATATTTTTTAAACACACTGTGACCCATTTAGAGGCTCTTTTTGTCTGAATCTGTCCTTACTGCTCATCTGTAACCTTTTCTGTCTGCATGAGCAAAGAAACTGCTGTGTAACGTAGATCACGATGTGCTGGTGCTGGCTCCTCCCCCTTGGTTTCTTGAGAGTCTAGTCTCACGGCAGAGGCATGTTTACCATCAGCTCTGGGACCCATGTTTGCCACGCCAACTCTGAGATGTTTCTAGGTCTATGCCACCACCAAGTAACTAGCCACTGGCTACTCATAAACACCATGTAAGTGTTTGGTAGCAGGGTCTTTTAAAAGAACTGCCTGTTTATGTAGCTAGCCCCAAGCCAGAAAGCCATCTCTTAAAGGAGGTGTGCCTCTGCTCATTGCCAGCAAACAGAGCCCACTTCAGAAAAGGCCATGCTTGACTCCATTCTTGTGTGTCTAGAATCCTTTTTTAAGCTTTGTCAGGTTTTATGAGAAAATTTTAGCCACAAGGTGGAATACCATATGTAAATGGATGTTTTCCATGTCCTGACTGCTCAACCCCAAATAACCAACTCAGAGGCTGAATATGAATTATAAATGGTTGGCCAATAGCTCAGGCTTACTACTAACTAGCTCTTACATTTTAAGTTAACCCATATTGCTGTTTATGCTTTGCCACATGGTGGTACCTTTATCGGCATTGCATATTCATCTCCTGTTCCCTCTGCCTCTGGCTGCTGACTCCTGACTCTGCCCTTCTCCTTCCCATCATCCTTAGTTTGGTTGCCTCACCTATACTTCTTGCCTAGCTACTGTCCAGTAAGTGTTTTGTTAAACCAATTCGAGTGGCAAATCTTTACAATGTACAAGAGGATGGGTGAGGAAGGATGTGGTTGATATATTGTGCACCCCAATAAACTTATCTAGGGTCAGAGAACAGAACAGCCACTAGATAGACATAGAAGCCAGGCACGGTGGCACACACCTTTAATCCCAGGACTTGAGATCTCATGTCTTGCTTGGGAAGGACACATGCTTTTAATCCCAGGAAGTGATGGCAGGAAGCAGAAAGGTATATAAGGCATGAGGACCAGGAACTAGAGATGTTTTTAAGCTTTTAGGCTTTTGAGCAGCAGTTCAGCTGAGATCCATTCTGGTGAGGACTCAGAGGCTTCCAGTTTGAGGAAAAAAGATCAGCTGAGAAGTTGGCAAGGTGAGGTTGGATGTGGCTTGTTCTGTTTCTCTGACCTTTCAGAATTCACCCCAATACCTGGCTCCCCAGGTTGTTCTATTAATAAGACCTTTTAAGATTCGTGCTACAAAAGGGCTCAGTTTTCTTTAAGGGGCTGACCACTGGGAGTTTGACCACGCTCCAGTGATCATATGGACAACACAAATTGGACTTGGTGTTTCTTCTTCTTCTTCTTCTTCTTCTTCTTCTTCTTCTTCTTCTTCTTCTTCTTCTTCTTCTTCTTCTACTGCTCCTCCTCCTCTTCTTCCTCCTCCTCCTCCTCCTCCTCCTCCTCCTCCTCCTCCTCCTCCTCCTCCTTCTTGTTCCTCTTCTTCTTATTCGTCTTCGTCTTTGTCTTCATCTTCTTCTCCTTCTTTGGGGGGAGGTCACGCGGGTGGGGGTAGACCTGAGAGGACTGGAAAGTGAGTGTAATCAGGGTGAATGATGAGAAATTCACAAATAATGAACAAAAATATTATGTTGGAAAAACAAAAGAAAATGCATTACAGGCTTACCTACAGTCTGATATTATGGAGGCATTTTCTTAATTGAGGTTCCTTCTTCTCAAATGACTTTAGTTGTGTCAAGCTGACATAAAACTATCCAGCACAAAGGAGGATATAATGGAAAAAAAGAAGGGTCCAGAGGCAGTGAGAGGGGGCAGATAAGAGAGGATGACAAGGGGATTGAATCTTAACAAAATGCATTATATACATGTATGAATTATCAAAGAATAAAAAATGTTAAACTAAAAAACAATAAATAAACAAACAAACAAACAAACAAATATATAAATCTATCAGTGATGTGAATGTGAGAAGGGGTGGGTCTTGAAAGAGGTGGGTGCGTGAAAAGAAAGGACGCGATGAGAGCCAACAGGATATGCCACATAAGTGTATAAAATTAAAAAAAAAAAGCATATCGAATAAATAAAATAAGCCATTCATTATTTTTGGTACATAAGGAATACAATGTTTGAAGTTCTCAAATCAAAAGGGGAAAGGGTAAAGTTATACCAAAATTGAAGATTCATGAGTATTTGTGGCTATTTTTGTATGAACAGGGAAATGTAAAAAGTCATGGTAATGGGTATTATGCAGTACAATGTAAGTGCCTAATCTGTATGATCCAGATGACTTTTTAAGTTTTGATGAAAATTATATACAAAGGTATAATTAGAGCATGGTCACTTGATGATTTTATCCATCATTTTCCAATAGCTATTTGTAACTTCCTTACCTTCATAACTACTGATACAGTTGGCTTTCAAAAGATTTATACAGACTAACTAGGTTTTACTTAGGCATTTATGAATATATATGCATATACATATACAAATATTTGTAACAAAGACTAATACAAACAATAATGAATGAATGATAATGAATGCAATTATGATTAATAAAGTGTAAGAAGAAAAGATGGGCATGTGGGAGGGTTCACAGGCATGAAAAAGAAGAGTGCAATGATGCAATTATATTATAATGTCAAAAATTAAAAGAAATAATTCAAGCAAAGAAGAATTTATGTTGAATATGATTTAGCCAGTGTATATGTTTTCAGTTGCATTTCAATTATTACTAAACTCCAGGATAAAAAAATTCTCATTACTTCAGCTTATTTGAGGGCTTGAGTGCTTTATAATTTCCATGTTCATATAGATCTTACATATATAACATGTTCTTACACATGTGCTAGTAATGTTTACATAACTTTGGAAGGCTAGAAATAGTATTTTTCGAAAACAAAAATATTTCCAATGTTTTTTGGTGTCTGTCTGTGTGTGTGCATTTAAAGGGTATAGAACAACTTTTTCTGCGGTTTTTCGATGCCTCCCATTCTATTTAGAGACTCTTACCCATCTTGAGAATTCTTTTTCTAATGTATTTTTATTAGTCTTTGAATATTTCATACATGCATACTATGTGTTTTGATCAAATTCATCCTCACTCCGTTCTCTCCACATCCTCTGAATCTATCCTGTGACACTGTCTCCAGCCAATGTCATGTACTCTTTCTTTCAACCAATAATTTGTTTTTGATATATATGCAAGATCTATGTGAATCTTCAAGTGATCCAGGATGGCTACCTAGGATGCCCTTGGAATGCTCATGGAAGATCCTCAAAAGGCTGCAGTTTGGGATCAGTAACAAAAACAGAAGAAAAAGAGGGTATCAGCTTGAGAGTGGGTGGGTGGGGCATGGGAGGGGATGGAGGGAGAGAAAGAGGGTGATGTAATTCTGTTTCAACTAAAAACGTGTTGAAAACATAGAAGAGGGGAGTTTTACCTGTGGAAGGAACGTGCAGGGCTACCTAGGATGCACCCATGAGTCTTTCCCCTCATTGTTCCAGTGCTAGATGACAGGTGTGAGCCACCACAACTTTGTTTCTTCACGGATTCTGGGGATCGAACCCTGGTCCTAATGTTTGCTTTAGCAAGCACTTTAAATGACTGAGCCATCTCCCTGGTTAAAATATTTCCCCTCCTAAGGCTTCCCTAATGCAGCATTTATATCACCCAAATGCAACATCTTGTGGGTAGAATTAATGAAGTAGAGATGATTGTGAATAAAAGGGTTGGAAATACTATGTTAAAAAGAAGAAATATTAGGATCCACATAACTATTTAAAAAATATTTGTCCATGCCCCCCCCCAGACTCTTGGGTCTGTGGGAGCCACATTCAAGCAGGAGCCTCCGACACAACCTGAACTGGTTATGGACACAACACAACCTTGCAGGGGCAGGGGATTCTACCCCTGGCCCTTAGGGGAAATCTAGCTAAGCGCCCACCCCAAGTCATATGGCCAGGGGAGACTGAACGCAGCTGAACGCACCAATCATGAGCCCAGCTCTGGGCAATTGGGCACAATAATGTTTTCCATTGATGAGGAAGCATGGACCAGCCTGCATCACGGCGACCTGAGTGAGACAGTGTGACATACACACAGGCCTGGGACTGCCCACCCCGGCCAAAGAGAAAACATAGCCCCACCTGTCACCTTGCAGCACCAGCCAGAAAACAGTTTTTAGAGTGAGCAGAAGTATGGTATGGTGTTTTACGGGAGAGAGAGAGAGTATGGTTCAGGTCCTGTGGACAGAGGCAAATCTCAAGAGATGAGAGAGGAAGGGAGTAGGCTGAGATGGTGAGGGAGCTGAACCCTTGACCAGTAGCAACACATGCGAAAGAGAGCCGTGTGCTTTGTCTGGGGAGCACAGCAGAGATCATCTTGTTAATGAGAGCACAAGTGAACCAACCCTGAGGACGAAAGTGTGGGAGAACTAGCCCCACCCCTCACCTACCACACAGCAATATTGTGAGAGATGCCATTCCTCCAACCCCCCACCCCAACCCCTGCTCATCAACAACTGGGGCAGTGGGAGAGCTGGCTCTGTGGTCACAAGTGCAGGATAGCTGTCCCCCACCAGTTGCAACACTCGGGAGGGCAGGCCCTGCACCTCGCCAGGGCAGCACCACTGAGCCAACACTGGTAGCACAGGTGTAGGAGAGCCAGCCCGGAAGCTGTGACCATGGGAGACAAGTCTCCATTACCCATCTGTCTGTGGCAACAGAGGCAGGGAGAGGTGCCCTCCTCCCTGCCCCCCGCTGTCGCCTCACCCATCAATATGGGAGGCAGGTAAGAGAGCTAGCCCTGTGGTCATAAGAGTGGGAGAGCCATCCCTGACCCCCACCAGCTGGAACACTCGGGAGAACTGTCCCCGTTTCCCATTTGCCATCTGGAAATGGGACCAACCCTACAGCTGCCCAGGCCCAGACCCAGGGTTATGACTTGCCTGTCCCAACATCCACGTCATCTATGATCTGCTGGAGCACGTGAAGAAGGAACCGGACCCAAAGATCCAGAGCTTCAGGGTCTCCATAACACAGGGCAGCAGCGGGATGTCCAGGAAGAGTCCTAGTGGGGGCCCAGCACCAAAAGTGTAGTGGAGACCAGAGGCCTCGAACCAGACCAATGACTCTTTGCAATGAACACTTGGAAGTAGAGATGTATGGACAAAGGAGTATGTAGCGTGACTTACTGGGTCACAGTGCAGCTTCCATGAGGAGATTTTTTTATTCCTTCCCTTTTTTATTTTTCTCATTTTGTTTTCTTCGTTTTTTCTCTTGAATTTTCTTTTATTTGGCGGGGAGGTGCAGGGATGGAGGGCAGATGCAAAGGGATGGGGAACGAATGGGATCAAGATACATGGGGTGTGAAAACACCGAATAAATAAAATATTTTTAAAAATTATCACCAGATCTTTCCCAGGAAAAATAAATAAATGAATAAAAATAAAAAGTGTTTGTAGTAGAATATTATTTTAAGGTGTGTTGCTTTTGTTTATATTGCATTTGTTTAACTCTGTGAAGCTGTGTTATTGTGTCTGTCTAAAACACCTGATGGAGAGGAAGAAAGAGCAAGAGAACAAGGAGGGGAGGATTCTAGGGGCCAGCCACACAGCCACAGAGCCAGTACAGAGTAAGAGTGAAAGTAAGATTTACAGAAGTAAGAAAAGGAAAAAGCCCAGAGGCAAAGGTAGATGGGATAAGATAAGAAAAGCTGGCTAGAAACAAGTCAAGATACAACTGGGCACTTATAAGTGAAAATAAGACTCTGTGTGTTTATTTAGGAACTGGGTGGCAGGCCCCCCCTAAACAGCAAAGAGTCAAAGTTAAACCAACAACAAAATATTTACAGGGATATAATTGTACTGGTATATTTAGGAATACATATGTTATAGGAACATATTTATAGGATTTTTGGCCAAAAGAATCCCATAGAAATTTCCAAATAACCCAGGCTGTTGCCAAGACAATAGGTTGTTCTCCACAAACCGACAGCAGCTCCTGATTGCTGAAGACAATGCCTACACAACTCATTGAACATGGAAAGGTTTAACTGGTGCCTACATAGAACCTTTGACCCCTTCATCCTGGTGTCTTTAGTATGGGGAGTTATTCTGCAGGCTACCAAATGAGAAACACAAACACCAACAGACATGAAACCTTTGATCTACAATCTGACCTGCCTGCAAGATGTGCCTGGGCAATGGTGACACAGAACTTGTGGGAGTATAAACCATGGTCTGATTTGACTTAAGACTCACTCCACAAAAGGGAACCCATACCCAACACTGCTTGAGCAGCCAAGAACCAGAGACTAGATAGCACAGAGACCTAGGATAAATACAATACTACTGGTCTTGAAAAAAAAAAAGTAGTGATAAAATGGCTCCTAAGGATATTCTGCTATGCTCACCTATCAGTGTCTTATTCCACCACCATCAGAGAAGCTTCCTCCTCCAGCACATGGGAACAGATATGGTGAACCACAGTCAGACATTGCACAGAGAGAGAGAACTTGGAACACATAGCTCTAAATAAGATCTCTCCATCAAACCCCTCCCCTCTGAGCTCAGGGAACCCCAGGGAAGAAGAGGATGAAAGAATGTAAGAGCCAGAGGTAATGGAGGACACCAGGACAAGAAAGTTCTCTATATTAACTAAGCAAAGCTCATATGAGTTCACAGAGACTGAAGAGGCATGACGGAGCCTACAGGTCTGCACCAGGTCTTCTGAATATATATATATTACAGCTTTCAGTTTAGTATTTTTGTGAGATTCCTGAGTGTGTGAACTAGTGGGTCTCTGATTTTTGTGCCTTCTCGTGGGGATCTTTTACATCTGTTGGTTTGCCTTGTCCAACTTTGATGTGATGGTTCTTGCTTTGTCTTACTATATTTTATTGTGTCATGTTTGGTTATCTCCTAGAAGCCTGTCCTTTACTAATGAGAAG
The DNA here is from genome assembly GCF_949786415.1 of Peromyscus eremicus. Lineage (NCBI taxonomy): Eukaryota > Metazoa > Chordata > Mammalia > Rodentia > Cricetidae > Peromyscus > Peromyscus eremicus. The sequence continues at coordinate 34,739,072 of NC_081439.1, read as the reverse complement.
CAGTGAGGGAGTAGATATGGAGGGGAGGGGACTGGGAGGAGTAAAGGGAATGGAAACTGTAATCATGATGGGTCAAGAGAGGCAGAGCTTTTTGTCCTGAACGCCCAGTCCCAAATACCTGGCAGCCATTTTCCACATCACTACAGAGAGGCTTATATTAGTCATAAATGCTTGGCCAATGGCTCAGGCTTATTACATTTAAATTAACCCATTTCTATTAATCTATGCATTGTTATATGGTCCGTGGTTTACCAGTCCTCTGTCATTTTGCTTCTTGGGCAGCTGGCTCCCCTCTCCCCCCAACTCCACCCCTCTTCATCTGAGTCCTCAGTTTGATTGTTCTGCCTAACCTTATCCTGCCTTGCCATAGGCCAAAACAGCTTTATTATCAACTAATGAGAGCAACACACATTCACAGTGTACAGAAGGACCATCCCACAGCAATGATATATTGTATGAGAACAGAATCTATTTTCAATAAAAGGGAAAGTAATAAATATTTATAGGAATAAAGTTGAACTTTTGTATTTATAAATATGTAGCATAGAAATATACTTATAATAACATAAATATATATTTGTAGGAATAACACCTAAATATATTAAAACATTCATAGGAATATAATTGTACCTATATATTAAGGAATATATTTATAGAAATATATATATATATAGGAGTGATATATATAAATATGTGTTTACTGTATGAGGGTAGTGGACAATAAAATGTCTCTCTCCATAAACAGATTCCATGGGAAATTCTAATTCATTGAGAGGAATGTGTATTAAGCAATCACTGAATTAAAAGCAGATATTTATTACAGTGTGATAAAAACAAGACTATTGCTTTTATATATATTGTTCATGTACATTTATTTTGAATATACATATATATATTAACAATCTGTGTATCTACAGAGTTAAAGAAATGGGGACAATGAATTTGGAAGAGAGCCAGGCTTTTATAGGAATGGCTGGAGAGAAGAAAGGGAAGGGGCAAATGATGTAATTATAGTATAAAAAAAGTAAAAAAGTCATTATTAAAAAAGTAGCAATAACTTTCATACAGTGTTAACTCTCTGACCAGACTGGTCTACAAGGTGACTGTCAATGTCACATGCTGGAATAACTGTATGGCATCACATCAGTAACTAGACTGGAAAATCCCATCCAGTAGACATGCATTATGACGTAAACTTATGTTCAAGTAGCAACATATGGCAGTTGTTTAAATAAAAACACAAATTAAACCCTTCTACTATGTCTGTGTGTAATAAATGAGACTCAACCATTTCAGTATAATGTGCTTCATGCACAAACTTGTTTTCACTCCTAAATCCTTCCAGTGGAAATTTCTAGAATCAACTTCTACATTTTAAGTAGATACATATCAAGATTGTTAGAAACATTTTCAGGGGAGATTTTGACTATCATCATCATCATCATCATCAGTAGTTGTAATATTTTGAAATTATAATAACACCATTCCTCTGAGATTTTGTCTTTTTATTTATTTTCCCATCATCACAATGACAGAACTCACAAACTTGGTACAATGTTTACCTTATCTCACTGCCGATTTAAGTATTTACATAGTCATCAAGAACACTGGGGAAGAGATTCTATGGTGTAGACAGGATTAAAATGAGAAGTTAGATTACTGAGGATTCCTAGGTCACAGCTCCAAACATCCCTGTCTCATACTTACATTTCTTTAAACACATACAAGAGTGATACACAGAGTCATGACTCCCAAGATTTTGACATTATTAACTATTTCAAACATCAATAATTAAGGACAAAGGAACAAACCAGTATATAATTCACTGAATATAGAAAATGAGGCCTTATCAAATATTTTTCTGAAACAGATTATTTCAAATGTTACTGTGGAAGTTTATGATCTAATTATATAGCAATTGTGTAACAAATCTATGTTGCATCTTCCAACACCAAAAGATCAGCTATGAATCCCATCAGTATTATCCCCAAGAGCAATAAAGAACTGAAATAATTTTATATTAAATATGTTCAATCCTACTGTATGTTCATGTTCCTAACAATGATAAGTGTGATTCACCATATAATTCAATTTATTAAAAATAAAAACATTGTTAATAATTAAAACATTTAACGAATTATTAACTAAAGTTAAATATTGAAGTTTTAAAATTTGAATACTAAAAATATCCAGCTTGAGTTAATGTAATTTCTAGAGAGCTTTCCTCATTTCGTGTTCATATGAATATTACCCCATAGTACATTACAAAGATGACTCTACATAGGTTTTGTTGGAGTCTGGAAAGTATGTGAAGATACATGACATATGTGTTTTGCATCAGATGATAGAGGATGTTCCCTTAAGTCTATAGCTTCATAAAACTAATATTACATTGCCAGGTACAGTCACACAATAGAGACAATTATTAATGAATGGGTTGACAGTGGTGTGTTAAAAATAAGAAAACTCAAACAGTAGAATCGATATCGAAATCTAATCAAGTAAACATTGTTTCTTCCTAGTTGATATTATAATGTATTCTGTGTCAAAAAATCACCATCTTATTTCAAGTGGGGTTTCTTAATACCTTGGACTATAAAACACATGTGACTGCAGCATTGGGTAGATATATCCAATTTTATACGGAAGAAAGCATTTTTTCCTGTCTGCTTCTTAGAACAATGAAGTTTTCATCATCTTTTCCATAAGTTGCACTGGTGCAGAGATATATATTCACTCATGTGTTTTCAAACATTATCATGATGATTAAAGAACTTCATTTTTCTTTTTTTTTTTTTTTTTTTTGGTTTTTTCGAGACAGGGTTTCTCTGTGTAGCTTTGCGCCTTTTCCTGGAACTCACTTGGTAGCCCAGGCTGGCCTCGAACTCACAGAGATCCGCCTGGCTCTGCCTCCCGAGTGCTGGGATTAAAGGCGTGCGCCACCACTGCCTAGCAAAGAACTTCATTTTTCAATGCATATACACTTCCTCTGTGGAGTACGTAACACTGCAGTCCTTAGGTGTTTTAACAAGTATGACATTGGAGCTGAATTAAAGACATAATCATGAGTCATCAGGAATGAATTAATCTCAAGTACACACCCTCTTATGCACCAAAATTACTTGAACAATATCAAATCTAACTCATTTCACTAAATGTTAACTCTACTTCAGACATGAGGTCTTAAAGGAGAGCAACACTTTACTGTTTTATATAAGTCCACGAGCTCATCAATCAAATTACTTTAAAGTTCCTGATGTTAAATCAATATCTTAGATATATTGTGATAGAAATGTATTCTGACAAACAAAAGGGGAAAGATTTGGACTTCTGTTTTGTTGCTCATAAGGAAACATGGATGAAGTTATGTGCTATGTGAACCATTCAGACTACATATACTTCCTATTTTGATTTTTGCAGAAGATCATCACTGAGTGGATTCTACAACTCAGTAACAGGTAAAATTGGAAGATATACTACCTGAGATAAACAGATAAACATTACCAAATCATTAATGGATTTTAGATACACCTTTGAACATGAAAATAGGGCATAGGAAGTTGTGTTTGAGTGTTTGCATTATTATTTGAACTCAAAAATTAATTCATATCACAGTGTTCACACGGTGTTCACCAGCTTCACACATAGTCTCACCTTGTTTTCAGGTGACTTTTCTGGGGATATCATTATTTTGATGGGGAGAGTAAAAAGAGATTGTTGGTTTTTATGAACTGACAGCAAACTGATTAACAGATACTCCATGCAGGATTCCAACCGGTATCTCTTCTAACTCTCCCCCATCAAATGCAGAAAGGGGAAAAAATCCCACTGAAGAAATGTGTGAAACTGAAGAGGAAATACAAAATTCCTCTAAAAAATTATAAATGTCTATAAAAATGGTAATAACACTGCTTTTTTGTATAAAGTAAGCTGATATCAAAGCAGTTCATAGAGTCTTGATTCCAATACACAGTTTAGAAAAATAATGATGAAAAATCATTTAAAACATTGATGAAATTCAATGACCTATTCCTTGTTTGTATTATTTATGTTTTCATTTTTTAAAGGTATAGCATGATTTCTTTTTCTTTCCTCCTTTTTTAACAACAAAACTAAAAATAAAATATAATAAAAAAAATACATTGAAGTTGGACAAGGTAAACCAAGAGAGGGAAAAGAGCCCCAAGAGAAGGCACAAGATTACAAAATCCACTCGTTCACACACTCAGGAATCCCATAGAATTACTACACAGAAAGCTATAATATATATGCAGAGGAACTGGTGCAGACCTGTGTAGGCCCTGTGCTTGGTGCATCAGTCTCTGTAAATTCATATGCAATTGGTCAGTTGATTAGAGAGACTCATTCTTCTGGTGGCCTCCATCCCTTCTGCCTCCCCAAGATTCGATGAAGACATCCCGTTTAGAGTTGTGTGTTCCAAAGTCTCTCTCTCTTTGTAATGTCTAGATGTAGGTCTCTGTATATGTTCTCATGTGCTGCCTGAGTTAGTCTCTCTGATGATGGCTGAATAAGGCAATGAACTATGAGTAAAGCAGAAATCATTAGGAGTCATTTTATCATTGCTTCTTTCTAAAACCAAGAGTATTTGATTTTACTCAATGTTTCTGAGCTATCTAATCTCTGGTTCTAGGACACCCAAGCAGTGTTGGGTATTGTTTCCCTCTCATGGAGTGGGTCTTAAGTCAAATCAGACATCAATTGGTTACTCACACAAGTTCTATGCCACCATTGCCCTAGCATATTTTGCAGGCAGGATAGATTGTAGCTCAAAAGGTTTGTGGCTGTGTTGGTGTTTATGTTTCTCTTTTGGTAGCCTGCAAAGTATCTTCCTGCACGATAGACAATAGAATAGTGTTTTTCTTGTAAAAAGGAAGGACAGACCCTCCTGTAAAGTGTAGCATGAGAATGGGCATGGGTGAGTATCTATGTGGAAGCTCTTGCCTCTATGTTTTTATCTTTCACCTTATTTCTCTATTGTTTTCTAAATCTGAGACAAAACTCAGATATCTAACACTACCATAATGTTCATGGTACAGTAGTTTTAAGGTCCCCCCATTAAGGGAATGCTGTACCTCTCTGCCAAAAGAATAGAATATGCCTTTGGGTGCTGATGTTCCACTTTATATCCCTGAAAAAATAACACTTTTGGCAGATGTTTTAAAATGTTCTTTCATCTTTTTTTAAACATCAGAGAGACATTCAGCTCAATTCCTAAGAGTGCCCCCCTCTGGCTCTTAGGACATCCTGGCTATCAAGCCTCATGTACTGAAAGACATATCATAGAAAGTTTACATTATGTCCTGAATATCATGTTTATGACGTTGTGGATAATATTTTCCCATCTAATTAAGACACATCAATGAATTATGTACTTGTTCTCAATAAAAATTATTTCTTGTTCTATTATTGACAAGTTCAGTTTTATCTTATTTTTATTGATTTACATTTTGACTTGTTTTGAGACAAGGTCTCACTATGTAGCCTGGCTGTCCTATATATGTCAATATATAGACCATGATGGCCTTGAACTCACAGAAATACACCTTCCTCTGCTTCCCAAGCCCTGGAATTAACAGCATGCACCACCTTGCCTGGTTAATCACATTTTTTAAAAGATTTTTTTTTAATATTTGTGTCTGTTTATGAGTATATGAACCAGTTGGATGCAGTACCTGTGGAGTCCAGAAGAGGGTGCAGATTTCCCTGGAGCTGGAGTTACAGATGTTTGTGCACTTCCATGTGGTTGATAGGAACTGAACCCAGGTCTTTTGCAATGGCAATTACTTCTCTGAACTAGTCATCCCAAACTAGAATATTTTTTAATAGTTAGAGTGGAGTGCATATTTTTGTTTGTTGGTTATTATTATATCATGCTGATTGAAGACAGAAATGTATGCATGAGAAATCAATTTATTTAATCAGTGGAAGAGTAAGTACTGTGGTAGGAGGATGGGAAGAAAATCCATGAAGCAGAGATTCTTGCTTCAGAGATTCTGGCTTCATAGGTAAGATGAAAAGAAAAAATGAAAGGTGAGTTATCTTCATTGTCATGATTCTGTTTTCACGGAAAAAGTGATGTGGGAAATATTCCTGATCTTGCTGTCATCTGTGAAGCTTCAAAAGCAAAAAGCAAAACAAACAAACAAAACAATAAGTTGTTCATGAGCTGATGGGACTGATGAACTTTCTGAGATTGCAAATGAAACAAAAATTTAATGGATGAGGACTATAGTGGAAGGTTTGATAAAAATGACAAATGTCACAGGGTTAGGCTTATGTTTGTCCTTACTGACTTCCATAGCCTTGTACTGGGCTTTAGATAGACAGTTTTCTATGTAAATATTGATTATCTACCACAAAAGGAAAGAATGTGCAAGGTTGTGTCTCAGGAGATTTCTAGAAAGTTCATCTACATTTACAGTATTTCCAAACACAAGATACACTCTTGAATTCCACAAATATTACTCATTTTTAGCAATTGAGAATTTCACAAAATTCTTTTACATCAAGATAAAAGAAATCTACACTTTGCTTTAGGGAAGAGTTGCTTTTTGTCTTGCTATGAAGACTAATGGCAATGTCAATCATAGCTTTGCCACATTTAAGTATATATATATATTTTCTATTAAATATATAACTAATAGACTAAAGGATGAATTCTATCAGATTAAACAGTGAGCAAGCTCTTCTGCCCTGTTTGTACTTACCCATACAGGGTCTTTATTGATGACAAGTGTCTATGAAAGATTGTTTTGAGAAAGGGAGAAAATAAGCACAAATAAAAAACATTATTAGATTCCTTTAATATTCCCAGTGATTTTGAAATTTAAAAGTGTGAATCAATGATTGTTCTGAATATTTTCAGATGCATTTATGTGCTGTGTGAAGCACAATGGTGTTACCTGTGGGCTCCAAGCGCTGGATATTCTCATTTGGAATATTGAATTTGTTGGCCAGCTCCTTAAGCTCCTGTTTCTGTGCTTTGTTCAGACTGTCTTCTTTCCCTACATTGCATGGAACAGAAAACCAAGTGTCCCTTAAGATACTGGGTAACTCAGAGCAGCCCCCAGTTAAAATGAGTCACTTGGTACTGACCCATGGAAACATCCTACCTTCTGGACCCTCCCTCATCCCAATTCTGCTCAGCCTAAGATTTCTAAAGTGAAAAGAACACATCTAATGGAATCAAAATGTGAGTAACAATGACCTTCCCCACCTTGAAGACTAAGTATTTATTTATGTTATTATTTTTATTATTATTATTACGTTTATGATTACATTTATTCATGCTTTCCACATCAGCATAATGTTTTTTCAAAAGGGGCTGTATGGAATCCTGATGGTAGGAACCTGTGAACTAAATGTCTGCATGGTCTGACTTTCCATTTTATTTGTGTGTAGATTCTAGAATCCATACCTGGGAATTGTTGATTATTATTGAAATGAACAGTTAAATCAGGTGAACAGGTTCATGAACCAAATATCAACAACCACCCAAACCCTTCACCTCACCATCTGTATCCAGCACTCACCCACGCCCACTCCCAACACCCAGCCCCCACTCTACCCTGCCCCTCCTTTCAGAGCTTTATCAAACAAAGCAAGCTATTTTTTTTGGTTAACTTAACACAGCTGAGATCACATGGGAAGTGGGAACCTCAATTAAGACAATGCCTCCATCAGACTGGTCTGTGGGAAACTTTGTAGGGCATTTTCCAGATTGACAGTTGAGGTGGAAGGGCCCAACCCACTGTGGGAAACTCTGTAGTATGTTTTCTTAATTAGTGATGGATGGAGGAAAGCCCAGCCTATTGTGGGTGGTTGTGTGCCCTGGGCCGGTGGTCCTGGGTTTTATAAGAAAGCAGGCTGAGCAAACCATGAGATGCAAGCAGCACCCCTTCATGGCCTCTCTGTCAGTTCCTGCCTCCAGGTTCCTGCCCTGTTTGAGTTCCTGTCCTGACTTCCTTCAGTGATGGGCTACAATGTGGAAGTGTAAGTTAAATAAACCCTTTCCTCCCCCACTTGCTTTTGGTTATGATGTTTTATCCCGGCAATAGGAACCTTATGATAGGCACCACACTCACCAGCAACTAAAATCACATTTGTCTCCTTTCCACTGTTGTCCACATTAACATTGTGAAAGATGATGATGTCATCTGCCTTCCTTACAACTTGAAAATAATTTTTACCAGAGTCTGCAATTAAAGCAGAAACAATTTAGAACTCAGTAGAATTGTCAGGGGTTTTTTTTCATTATATTTGACATACCTATCACACTTTTATTCCTTCAATTGCATCACAAATGTCCTTCACAATGATATAAATTGGAAATGAGAGCTACAAAGTAGGACAGATACTTTAGACTCCACCTTGCTCTTATGAGAAAAAATTCTATTTTCAATAAGAAATTCTATAATTGCATTAAGTCTCCACAGCCTATTTAAAAGTAAAACTCATCAGGCTAATATTAAAATAACACACTGTAGCCCAGAAGTTGTGGCACACATCTTTAATCCCAGCACTCGGTAAGCAGAGGCAGGTGACTCTCTGTGAGTTCAAGGCCAGGCTGGTCCACACAGGAAGTTTCAGAACTGTTGGGGCTACACAGAGATATCTTGCCTCAAAAAAACCCTAACAGCAATAACAAAAAAAACACACTGTATAGTTTTCCATAAAATAAAAAGTTTAAGAAAGCAATCAGGGAGCATCATTATATTGTGTTCTGAATATCATTTAGACTTCTCCTAAATAATAGGCACAGGAATCTGAATTTTTACTCTTGTTGGTTTTAAGCAAAATTCAAATTAAACACAATATTTTTTGCCAACTTGCCATATTATATATTGCCCTTCTTAGCTTTGGGATTTGAGGTATTCACTCCTTAAGTATTTTCTGTATATTAAAATTTTCAAATCTCATATTCAACAAAATCGTATCATCTGAACTAAAAGAAATAATATTGAGAATGAGTTTTAATATTTTTAATGATCTCCCAGTCATTTTCAATGGTTGTCAACCATATGACATTCATATCCCATGATTTAGTTTGACATGTCTGTAATAATTTTTTCCAGAAATGTGTGTAATTCACTTTAACTTCCCATAGTCCAATAAATATTTGGAAATTTAGTTAGGATTTTGAAACTTGAATCAGAAATTATCAGATGGAATTGTTCTGGAATCCAGGCCCCTCGGTGTGAGGCCTGGGCCAACAGTGCCCATTCTCATTTTCTCTCTCTCTCTCTCTCTCTCTCTCTCTCTCTCTCTCTCTCTCTCTCTCTCTCTCTCTCTCTCACACACACACACACACACACACACACACACACACATACATACTCACAGTCTGTCATATACAGGTCATCTTTCTCTTTTCTTCCCACAACTGTGTGTGTCTGGCACTCGCCTTCCACCCTTAAAAAAAAATCAAAAGCTCACTTCCAAATTTACTCTTTCCAGATTGCTAATATTTCATTATTGTGTTGGTAGCATTAACTGCCTTGAAGTAATTTTTGATTAGGGTAAATAAACCCATTTTTGAAGACTGAAACAGCAACTCTGGGGTCATGATAGGCATGGGCAGTAAATCTAGGCTTCCAAGAGAAGACTCTGTCCTCAACTGTCTACATACCATTACTATTTGTGACTGATTTCAACCAGAATTACCCAACATTCTAAGACCATAGGAAAATGGCAGAGCCAATCTGGCTGAAGTCAAGGACACAACTCAGGCTGTGGCTGCTGTTCTCTGAATACACCTAGGAGACCAACTCCATTTTTCATGCATAACCCACGTATTTGAGTGAAAATTTCACAATGACATTCATGTTTCTATTTCTCAGTCCTGTCCCTGTGCATTGGGTGAATGTCACTTACTTGACTTTGAATGTGATTGTGAGTGTCTGGCATTCGTCACTGCACTCCATGTGCTGAAAGTAAGCTCTCAAAGGTCCACCTGTGAGTACCTTCTTCACATTATCTGCACCTATGTAAAGGGTGCGCCAATTCCCGTCAACCTAAGGAGCACAGACCCATTTTGAATGTCGGTTAGTCAATCCATTTCCTGTTTTTTTCAGCAACATTCATCCTAATTATTACATATATTTTAGGTCAGTCAACAAGTAGACCTAGTGAAATGTAGATGTCTTCTTCCTGGAGAGTAAATCGTGAGATGACATCATCACTCCTTCACACTAGAACCTGGGACACTGGGATACAGTTCACACTGTGTCAATCAACTACAGGGAAAATCCAATCTGGAATTTTCTCATCTTAACCTTCCTTCACGCTGTAGACAGATCTCATTGAAAGCATGTAAGGAGTTGGAAAACACAGATTGAATTACAGATAGGTTTTGGATATGGTATCGGGATATATTTTATGATGTATGATGAACACGCTCAAACCAAACTCAGGGTGTATATAAACACACCAGACCCTTTCATCCCCAAATGCACATACCTCTGAGGGAGTGATGTCAGGATTGTTATGATGTGCACAGGACAAACCTAACACAAGAGCGAGCAGCAGGAACTTCACCATGATAGAGCCTGGATTCCCTGCTTCTGACAGAGTTTGGAGTCTGACAGGTGTTGGAAAGACCCAGAATCTTCTCCACCTTTTATAGTATTTATCTTTGGCCTGAGATGTGGTGGATGGATTGTCCACAGTGAAATTCTGATATATCCTGGTTGGCAGCAACAGCCATGGACAACAATTCTGTTTTTCTGATAGCTTCCTGATGAGACCAATTTGATTTAAGCCATGAAATTGAACTTTCTGGCCACTGTGGATGTGGGAAGGCTGTCAAAAAACACAAACATTCATGTCCCTAAAGTCCAAGTTTCTCATTTGGAAGAAGTGGAAAATGTGGGTTTTTTGACTCTTGTTTTTTTAACTATGATAAATTCTCCATCAGGCAGACCCTTTGACCACTGAATACAATATGGATATTAATCACTTTTCATTCAATTAAATATCACTACACATGTATTTCTGGAACATTCTGTAATGTTAGAATGTTCATGTAAAAGCCTTCGTGAAGAAGTGTGCTGTTTTATCTCCTGGGCAAAAATTTACAATTTTGATTCCTGATATGAAACATTTTTATAACTTGATATTCTCATCAACAATGTGAAAATTTTTGTTTGTTTGTTTGTTTGTTTGTTTGTTTTTCGAGACAGGATTTCCCTGTGTAACAGCCCTATGTCCTGGAACTAGCTCTGTAGACCAGGCTGGCCTTAAATTCACAGAGATCCACCTGCCTCTGCCTCCTCAGTGCTGGAGATTAAAGGTGTGCACCACCACCACCCGACAATGTAAAACTTTTTAATGATGTAAATTCTCATTGTTTTATGGCTCAGTTGTTGATATCATGTCATGATAATGGTCATAGCTTATTCTAACTTTATATTTTCAATACTAAATATATGTACACATTTATATCTGTTTGTTATTAGTGTATGTTATTTGACAAATATGTCTCTGAACCATTTATGCAACTTACAGTCAGTTGCTAATTTTCTCCTGATTCTGTCTGATGATTTCTCTACATTTTCTCCATTCAAACCTTTGGTCAGTAGAAGGATTTGCAAATATTTGCCCAAATACATCATTCAATATTTATGTTTTTAAAATTATTTTTCAAGATTCCAAAGACTTTAAATAAGAAATGGTCACCCAACCCATGGCCACAAAGGCTCTTCATGTATTTTCGTCTTGCTTCATTGTGTACCATGTATATTTGATTCTTATTACATTTTTATGTATCTCCTTCTTGATTATTGCCTACTTATGTGTTTTTGATTCCCTGTGAAATAACTCAATTCCATGGTACAAGGTCGACCTTACCTACAAACATCAATGTCCTCCATGGATTTCTTGAGAAATCTCTACTTTTCCACAGAATTCCAGTGTTCTTTAGAATGAAAATAGTGTTGTATAAAATTCAAAGATAAATCAACCAAGATCAGTCTTCATTTAATACCTCACAAAGTGGAAAATTACCTAAAACATTACAAGCACTCATTAAAGTCCTTCTGAATTTTCCTTGAGACCCAATAACAACAACACATTAATCCTATTTTCTGAGGGACCCTTCTGGAAAATTCCATATGGCCTTACACAAATTCAGGTTCATCGTTCCACATTTCCAACAGCTTTATCAAAATGTAAGTTCTTTCTTATTCATTAAGTGCAGTGCATTTTTATACCCTCTACATGATTAAAGAAAGATGATACCATACAGCCTAATCCAGAGACTTGGAAAAATGAAAACAAATTCTGTCTCATGTCAGAACATCTGTTGGTTCTGATGGATCTTAGAAATTATCTGTTTGAAGTTTAATATTGTATTTATATATATGTATATATATTGTTTATATTTTTCATATATGGATATATTTATTTTTATATATTTTATATGTGGATATGTATTTATTTTTATACATTTCATATATAAATACGGATGTACTTTATATTGATGTTTATATACTCCAATTTATATATTATGACTATATAGTCATATACATATATATTTGTTTTCGTTTCAAGTAATTTATCAGTTAAGGACCTTAACCACATATTTTATCCATAGCAGAGAAATGAAGAAAGAATGGAAAATATAGGGACTTCAAATCTACAGAGTAAAAATATGCAAAATATTGACACAAGGGATTCTGTTACTGGAGACTTGGCCAGGCTCTGAGCTCTTTAATGTCTGGCCATTGAGTAGAATTTAACAAAATTTTCCACAGCCCACTGACTTTCATCTCCAAAAAATAAATAAATAAATAAACATGTATTGATACTTCACTCTTCCTTATTTTTGTGTCCTTTTGTATTGGATGCAATGTTTGGGTTTGTTTGTTTTGTTTTGTTTCCTTTCCTTTGATGTAGTAATCTCCAGATTCTTCTGTGTGTTCCAATTTTAAGTAAAATTCATGGGAAAATGTGGCACTAGGCATTCTGAGACTTTGTTCATGGAGACGGATAGATCTTCCAAATTCTACCATTTTATTGGTGGGGAATTCCTGTAATTCTCAGAGCCTGGCTGCCATCCAGTTTTTCTTGGTTTGTGGGACTCTCCATGCTGTGTGACTTAAACTTTGGAAAGTTCACAGCTTTGGGAGAAATGTTGTAATTAAAGTATAAACTCAAAAAAATTTTAATCGAAAATTTAAAAAGAAAAGAAACTAATCAAATTTGTCTTGTTTCAGGTCTTAGAGAGAAAATGTTCAACTTTTCCCTGTTAAATGTTTTAAGGTTGTATTAGCATATGTTTATTATATTAATTATACATGATAATGGGTCTAATTGTGACACATAATAATGGGTTTCATTTTTAAAGTATAGTTTTGTGTAGCAACACTTAAAATATTTTATTATTATTTTGCTTTTTAATTACCTTACAAATTAGCAGATTTCTTTATCAGTTTTCAAACACACCTAGTTTTGATTAGCCCTTTCACATCTCCTTCTGTGCTCTTCCTCTCTGCTCCTCACCCCAGTCCAATATTGACTTTTTTTTTACATCATGCATTACACTACCCACACCTTCCTTATACTCTGTTTTATTTTTTAGACTCTCAAGGCCCTTTTTTCAATTTACTGACCTCTCCACACACTCCCTCTTAAATATGCACATATAAATTGCAAGCTAGGATATGCATGCAAGTTGTTATTTTTTACCATTAACTAATTTTTTTTAAGTGCATAATATGAATTTTCCTTTCCCATAGCTCCTGGACTATAGTCAGAAGATTTCCTATGTCCTGGCCTGCTGGTGGTTGGGACAAATCTCTCCCACTCACATCGCCCAAGTATACACACAGAGGCTTATATTAATTATAACTGCATGGCCATGGCTCAAGCTTTTTGTTAGCTAGCTCATATATCTTAAATTAGCCCATAACTATTTTTTTTTTTTTGGTTTTTCGAGACAGGGTTTCTCTGTGTAGCTTTGCGCCTTTTCCTGGAACTCACTTGGTAGCCCAGGCTGGCCTCGAACTCACAGAGATCCGCCTGGCTCTGCCTCCCGAGTGCTGGGATTAAAGCCGTGTGCCACCAACGCCCGGCAAGCCCATAACTATTAATCTACGTATTGCCATATGTTCCATGGCTTTACCTGGGTCCCATTACATGTTACTCCTTAGGTGGCTCTCTGGCATCTCTTTTTCCTGTCTCTCTGAATTTCTTGCCTGCCTCTAAGCTGCCTTGACATAGGCCAAACGGCTTTATTTATCAACTAATCAGAGCAACACATATTGGCAGCATACAGAAAGACAATCCTCCATCACTTTCCCTTTTCTGTCTAAACAAAAGGAAGGTTTTATGCTGTGGGATGTTCTGTATGACAAATGTGTTGCTCTGATTGGTTAATAAATAAAACACTGATTGGCCAGTAGCCAGACAGGAAGTATAGGCAGGACTAACAAAGAGGAAAATTGAGGGAACAGGAAGGCAGAGGGAGAGACCTGCCAGCCGCCGCCATGACAAGCAAGATGTAAGGTACCGGTAAGCCACAAACCACGTGGAAACTTATAGATTAATAGAAATGGGTTAATTTAAGATAGAAGAAGTGGATAACAAGAAGTCTGCCATGGCCATACAGTTTGTAAGCAATATAAAAGTTTCTGTGTGTTTACTTGGTTGGGTTTGAGCAGCTGTGGGACTGGTGGGTAAGAGAGATTTGTCCTGACTGTGGGCCAGGCAGGAAAACTCTAGCTACAGTTTTAACTTTAACCTATTAAAATTACATATAATGAAACAGTTATCAAGCAAGAATTATAGTTACAATATCTAGTCTACTTGTATTTTGAAAAATTAAAGAAAAAATTTTCTATCTATCCTATATTTGTGAGTCTAAGATTTCATATCTAATTTATCTTTTATCATAACCAAGAAAATTATGATTATAACTATCTAGTCTTCAATTATATCAAAGACCCCAGAAGGATATAATACTATCTAAGTAAACAGGAAATTCATTGTAAGCAACTTCCAAAATTCTGGAAATGACAAAGACAGCTGCCTGCCTGGACAGTTACCCAAAGTTCCTCTGTAACATTGGAACATCCATCTTCAGCCCATAGGCCTAGTCTCTCAGTCATTTTTTTCTCTGTGTCCTGTAGAATTTCTGGCAATCTCTTCTGAGAAACAGGGACCATCTCGCCTTGCAAAGTTAAGTGGTCACCTTTCTATGGGTCCTGCATGTCCAGTCAATACAACACTTTGTCAAGCAGTCCAGGCAAGAACAGTTTCTTGCCCAAATGGCTATTTTTGCCAAGAAGAAGATAAACTCCACATACAGTGTCTTTGATGCCCATCTTTCTCTTTGAAGTAAATCTGTGCTGCCAGGAGCAGACTCGACTCACTGTCCAGAAAGTCTAAGTTTTTAAAACATTTTAAATACCATATTCTGTAGGTCTTTAAGTGTTTGAAGATTACCTACCTAATTGAAATATATCTATGTATACCAAGAAAACTTGACTAACATGATTGTAAGTTTGATTATCATAGATGACTAATTATTAATCTGCATTTCTCAACTATATACTACAATTTCAAATGAGTTGCACAAACAAAATACTTTAAACAAGAGTAGAAATATGCATACAGTATAACAAAATTAACTTTATATTTGTATCAATAAATTAAAATCCATAGCATTGTAAAACATTGCAAACAAGTTGTTTACTTTAAAATTAGATTCAGTAATCTACCTTTTCATCCTATCATATCTATACTATCCCCCTTTCTTTCTTCTTTAGAAAGAGATTGCCTTTATTATCAACCCCCTTTAAATAAAAATAAATATTTATAAACACTATTTTGGGAATTTGGGCATAGTTTCTCATACTACTTCCTGCTGGTTGTGGGCACTGGTAATCTTATGGGGATCCTGAGAAAATTAAGAATCATGGTCAAGTCCTGACAGGAGTAGTCTGTGATGCTGCATTGTCTGAGCCAATTGCCTTGAAGCTGATTTTGAATGTTGGATCATCTGAAGACCTCTCAAGGAGTCTTCCTTGATCAAACCATATGAGACTAGAAGCAATCCACAGGTTCTTATTTTTTGTGGAAACAAATGTAGAACCTCTTTTCCAAAGCAGCTTATCCTTAGACATATATTTTGAAATCAAGATATCTTTAAAATATACATGTTGCTTTAACTCAATGGCTTTTACAATCAAATGTCTCTCTGCAGTTAAAAATCCCAAAGACAATATAATCCAGACTCTCTGTGTAATATTCATCTTTACATGGCTTATGTTTTATATTACCTTTAGTGTCTCTTTAAATATTTTTTAAAACTATTTCTTTATATAACTGTCTATATTCATTTTCTTCTCTCTTCCAAGCCTACATACATTTCTACACACACTATAAACCATTTGAAGTCTTATTCCATCTGAATCTACCTTACTGTGAATCTTGCTTTAAACCAAAGTGGTTAGTACTGAAGCAGTCCTTTTGGCTGCTGACTCCACCCATCTCAGCTTTTCAACATGGTGGAGATAATTAACCACCAACTCTGGGAGCCATGCTGTCTGCTGACTCTGAGAGGCAGCGGGTCTATGCTTCTATCAAAGCAGTGTATATCCTAGAAACCTCTTTTTTTGCCTGTACTAGCAAAGGCTAAATCTACCATTCAGCATAATGTGCAGCTTGCAGATGCCTCTTTGTACTGCGGTGGGAATCTGCCATGCTGCAGATCAAGCCTGCATGCCACAAACTCACCATAGGGTAACTCAAGCCCACAGGTTGTGGTTGGCCTGAAAGAGACAACTAGGAAGCTGTTTTTAGCTCCATTTTAGAATCTTTTTTTAAGCTTTCTCAGGTTTTAGGTGGAAACTCTTGCCCCATGTTTTGGGGCACTGGACTGATATCAGAATTCAGTGGTGGATAAGCCTACCCTGCACCGATTGGGAAGAGGAAAGGCACCATCTTCAGACTGGGCAGACCAGGTCTCTAGCCCCTAGGCCCCAGGGGTACATTCTGTGCCCCTCCCCCCAGCCATTGGTGCCCCTAGGGACTTGGGCCACTTCCTCTTCCCTTATCCTCTTGCAAAGAAAACAGCCCCCTGGGACACCAGTGAACACTGGAGTCATAAGCACACCCTGATCTGATCGGAAACAGGTAAGGCCCCATCTCGAGACTGGGCATAAACAGTGCCTAGCCCCTGGGCCCTAGCCATTGTAGCCCCAGGGACTGAGCAGCTGCCTGTCCCCACCACATCCTGACCAAGAAAGCCATCACTTGCAACATCAGAGACCACCATGGTCATAAGTCCACCCTGCCCCAATTGGGAACAGGTAAGACTCTATCCCCAGTCTGTCTCTAGCCCCTAGGCCCCAGGTGCACATTCTATGCCCCTTCCCCCAGCCATTGGAGCCCCAAAGTCCAGGCAGCTGCCTTTTCCCCTGCCCCCTCACCAAGAAAACCATCTCTTGCAATACCAGTGACCACTGGAGTCATAAACCCACCCTGCATCAATCGGGAATAGAATCCATCAGCACTGATTGGACCAAGAGCCTGGAATAGACCAAGAGCTCCCATTAGACCAAGAGTATCAACCGGACCAAGAGAGGATCCCTCAGACACAGACACCACTTGGAAAGAGTGGAGGAATAGATGGGTAGATCCCAGTGCAAAAATACAGTCAATAACATAAAGATCAATATGTCACCATCAGAACTGAGTGGTTCTACATCAGCAAGACCTGAAAATCCCAATGCAGAAGAAGTAGAAGAAATTGACCTTAAAAATGACTTTAAGAAGATGATAAAGGCCTTTAAAGAGGAAATGAAAAATCCCCTCAAAGAAATTGAAGAAAAGCGAAACAAAAAAATTGGAAGAAATAAATAAAGAAAATGTTGAAAAGACAAACAAATAATTGGAAGAAATCAATAAATCCCTTAAAGAAAGCCAAGAAAAAGCAATTAAACAGGTGAAGGAAACAGTCCAAGATTTGAAAACTGAAATAGAGGCAATAAAGAAGACACAAACTGAGGGAATGCTGGAAATGGAAAATCTTAGTAAATGAATAGGAATTACAGATGCAAGCTCAACCAACAGAATGCAAGAGATGGAAGAGAGAATCTCTGGTGTTGAAGATACCATAGAGGAAATAGATTCATAGTCAAAGAAAACACTAAAGCCAAAAAAGTCCTAAGACAAAATGTCCAGGAAATATGGGACACCATGAAAAGACCAAATCTAAGAATAATGAAGATAGAAGGAGAAGAATACCAACTCAAAGGCATAGAAAATATACTCAACAAAATCATAGAAGAAAACTTTCCCAATCTAAAGAAGGAAATACCTATGAAGACAAAAGAAGCTTACAAAACACCAAATAGACTGGATTCAAAAAAGTTCCCTCCCCACATAGTAATCAAACCACTAAACATACAGAATGAAGACAAATATTAAGAGCTGCAAAGGAAAAAGGCCAAGTAACATATAAAGGCAGACCCATCAGAATAACACCTGACTTCTCAATGGAGACTCTGAAAGCCAGAAGGTCCTGGACAGATGTTATGCAGACACTAGGACACCATGGATGCCAACCCAGACTACCATATCCAGCAAACCTCTCAGTCACCATAGACAGAGTAAACAAAATATTCCATGATAAAACCAGATTTAAACAATATCTCTCCACAAATCCAGCCCTACAAAAAGCACTAGAAGGAAAAATCCAACCTAAGGAAAGTAGATACACCCATGAAAACACAGGCAATAGATAATTCCACACCAACAATTCCCAACGAAGGGAAACACACAACACTACCACAAAAAAATAACAGGAATTAACAATCACTGGTCATTACTATCCATTAATATCAATGGTCCCAATTTGCCTGTAAAAAGACAAAGGCTAACAGAATGGATATGAAAGCAGGATCCACCCTTCTGCTGCATGTAAGAAACATCTCAACTTCAAAGACAGACACTTTCCCAGCCTCAGAGTAAAAGCCTGGGAAAAGACTTTCCAATCAAATGGACTTAAGAAGCAAACTGGTGTAGCTATCCTAATATATAATAAAATAGACTTCAAACTAAAATCAATTGAAAGAGATCAGGAAGGACATTACATACTTATCACAGGGAAAATCCACAAAGATGAAGTCTCAATTCTGAACGTTTATGGCCCAAACACAAGGGCACCCACATATGTAAAAGAAACATCACTAAAGCTTAAATCACACATCAAATCCCACACATTAATAGTGGAAGACTTCAACACCCCACTCTCACCACTGGACAGATCTGCCAGACTGAAACTAACAGAGAAATAAGGAACCTAACAGAAGTTATGACTCAAATGGACTTAATTGATAGCTACAGAACATTCCACCCTAACACAAAAGAATATACCTTCTTTTCAGCACCCCATGGAACTTTCTCTAAAATTTATCACATGCTCAGTCAAGAAGCAAATTTCAACAGATACAAAAAATTGGAATAACCACCTGTATTTCATTGGACCATCATAGCTTAAAGTTAGATTTCAACAGCAACAAAAATTACAGAAAGCCTACAATCTCATGGAAACCGATTAATGTTCAATTGAATCACCAATGGGTCAAGGAAGAAATAAAGAAAGAAATTAAAGATTTCCTAGAATTCAATGAAATTGAAGGTACAAAATACCCAAACTTATTGGACACCCTGAAAGCAGTGCTAAGAAGAAAATTCATAGCTCTAAATGCTCACATAAAGAAGTTGGAGAAATCTCACACTAGTGACTTGACAGCACACCTGAAAGAAATTAGAGAAACATCACCCTTTATAATAGCCACAAATAATACAAAATACCTTGGGATATCTCTAACTAAGGAAGTGAAAGACCTGTATGATAAGAACTTCAAGTCTCTGAAGAAAGAAATTAAAGAAGATATCAGAAAATGAAAGATCTCCCATGCTCATGGATAGGTAAGATTAACATAGTAAAATGGCAATCTTACGAAAAGCATTCTACAGATTCAATGCAATCCCCATCAAAATCCCAACAAAATTCTTCACAGACTTGGAAAGAACAATACCCAACTTCACATGGAAAAAACAAAAAACCCAGGATAGCTAAAAGAATCCTGTACAATAAAGCAACCTCTGGAGGCATCATGATCCCTGACTTCAAGCTCTACTATAGAGCTACAGTAATAAATACAGCTTGGTACTGGCATAAAAACCAACATGTGGACCAATGGAATCGAATTGAAGACCCTGACATTAATCCGCACACATATGAACACCTGATTTTTGACAAAGATTCCAAAACTGTACCATGGAAAAAAGAAAGCATCTTCAACAAATGGTACTGTATAACTGGATGTCAACATGTAGAAGATTGCAAATAGATCCATATCTGTCACCAGGCCTAACAGTGAATTTGAAGTCTCCAGAAAGATGATGGGACCCCACAACTACAATTCTACATGGACAATAATAATACCACTAAGCTGACAAACATCACCCAAAGATCAGCTTTAGACTACAAACTGCTCAGGACAATTTCTAGATGGCTAGCTGAGATGACCCAGCTTCACAGACTGTTCAAGCAAGGACTTGAGATAAGCCCTGCACTTTTGCATTATGCAGAGACTGGACAACAGACGATACAGCTACCTCTCCCAGAACTTGACTATTAACTCAAAATTTTTCTTTTCAGGATCCCCTAAAGATGCCTTCACCCACAAACAGGAGGAAGTAATTTTAATAACACAGCACCCGCCTATTTTCCCAAGAGGTGGGGGGGGGGTTTCAGTCGTTCAATGGATTTTGGATAATTGTCATTGTTTAGGATGGTTGGTTACAAGTTGTTATTGTTAATGGTCAGGAAAAAGGCTAAACAAAGGAAATTAGATTTAAGATTCTTGTTTGAGAAAAAAGAAAAAAGAGGATATAGATAAGAGGTAAATTATTGAATCTATTCTGAAAAAAAGATATAGAAATGATAGTATAAGGCTAATTATTGAATCTATTCTGAAAAGAAAAAAGAGAGGATATAGATATGATATAGATAAAAAAGGTAGATTATTGAACCTACTTTTAAAAGGCAACTACTATTTTAAATATTTTACATTGGATTGGATTTTTATATATTGTATACAAATTATGTATATTGCTACAAATTTGAGATTGATTTATGTAGATATGATAAGATTAAAAGGTAAGATTATTGAATCTATTTTTAGAAAGCAACTACTAGTTTTAGATACTTTACATTGGATTGAATTTTTGTATATTGTACACAAGTTACATGTATTGATGCAAATTTGATATTGATTTTGTTAGAAAATGGTGTATGTATATTTCTAATCTTGTTCAGGATATTGTACCTATAAAGTTCATTTAACAATGTAATGCAATTTGCTGATCCTTGAATGTTATTATTATCAACTATTAGGATATAAAGAAATGAAAGTTAGTAGTAAGACATTACAATCGAACTTGTAGTCATATTAGTTATATTTTCAAGGTCAAGCAGAGATATATTTTAGATAGACAGCTCATCTTCAAACCCTTCAGAGAACTACAGAATATGGCATTTAAGATATTTTAATAACATAGTTTTTTTTCTTATTTTATGACTATGAGACATGTCTGCTCCTGGCAGCACCAATCTTCAGAAAAGATATGGGCATTGAAGAAACTGCATATGGAATTAACTTTCATTGTGGCAAAAGTTATCCACTGGACAACAAAGTATCCTCACATAGAAGGCTGACAAACAGAACAAAATGGACAAGCAAGACACACACACAAAAAAAAAATCAACAAAAAGGGGTGACTGCCAATCCTTGCCAAGACAAGTGTGGGTGCAGCTTTGGAAACAGGCAGCCTCTGAGGCCAGGACAATATGACACCATTACTGAAGTGGCTTTGCAATCCAGAAATGGTACAGTGTCCCTTTCTTCAAAGGCAGCTGAACAGGCAGTGGTCAGATGGTTCCTGGTGTGCAGTGGAACAGTAGCTGGAACAGTTACTCTTGGAAGAGTAACTAGGCTGATGGAGTCTGGCCTCTTAATGGTAGGCTGGCATTTAGTAAAGGAGATGAAGCCACCCACAAGCCAAGAAGAATCGGAGGCTAAATTCCAAAAACACCAGGAATTTCCAGAATTTAAAGTCCTGAATCATGACAGAACACTGGTGGAATTCAAGTTTATCTGGTACATGGAATACTCGCACAAAATATGGGATTGAGCTGTAGGCCCTGCGTACATCCTACTTCACAAATGAGTCTGACAGATACACTAAGCCTGTAGCCCAAAGATGATGCCCCAATGTGCAGAGAAACCTTGGGTGACTGTCCAGTAAGCTGGCTGTTTCTGTCATAACTCACGTTTTTTGGAAGTCACTTGTTTGTACTTCCTGTTTTGCTAAGTAATATTATTTCCTTCTCAAGTCTCTGAGGGAATTGAAGATTAGACAGTTATAGTTTTAGTTTTCCTTGTTAAGAAATTCAGAAAAGAAACTCACTAAGAGGTGTATATGTTTGAAAGACATAAGATAGTTTTCTGTTGGTAATACAAGATAGGATAGAAAGTGAATTAGGTACATTTTGGACTCACCAAAATAAGATAGATAATGGAATATTTTCTCTGAATTTGTCAAATGCAAATGGAATAGACATTGCTGATGTGTTTATTGCTTGTATATACTGTATATAGTTATTGTACTTATTGTATATAGTTTTTCTTATATCAGTTATAACTTTTATTTTTTTATTTATTTATTTTTTTTGGTTTTTCGAGACAGGGTTTCTCTGTGTAGCTTTGTGCCTCTCCTGGAACTCACTTGGTAGCCCAGGCTGGCCTTGAACTCACAGAGATCCTCCTGGCTCTGCCTCCCGAGTGCTGGGATTAAAGGCGTGCGCCACCACCGCCCGGCATAACTTTTATTTTTTATTAGACAAAAAAGGAGAAATGTGGTAATATTTTATTTATGCTGAAATGTGGTGATATTTTTATTTGTGCTTTAATAAATAAGCTTGTCTGGAGATCAGATGAATAGGAACCTCCATTATAAGTAAACAAAGAAGTCAGGCAATGGTAGCACACACCTTTAATACTATCACTTGGCAGGCAGAGATCTATCTGGATCTCTGTGAGTTCAAGGCCACACTGGAAAGAGAGTCAGGTTTGTTGGCACATGCCTTAAATTCCAACACTAGTTAACCATGGAGGTCTGTACAAAGAGACATTAAGTGACAGAGCTGGACAGGAAGAGGAAGTGATGTAGTTGGACAGAGAGCAAATTCAATGGCAGAACAGCAAGGCATATAGGTGTAGACAGGCAGGAAGTAACTTGCATTTGGAAGCTGCCTAGTTGGTGAGGTTATGTTAGCTTTCCCTAATTCCCCGATCTAAGGTTTTCGCCTCTATGTCTGGCTCTGTGTTTTTTATTTAATAAGACCATTTAGAAATTCACCTACATCAAAATGACTCTGAGATACCATCTTACACCTGTCAGAATGGCTATGATCAAAAACACTGATGACAGCTTATGTTGGAAAGGATGTAGAGCAAGGGGAAGACTCCTCCACTGTCAGTGAGAGTGCAAACTTGTACAGACACTTTGGAAATCAGTATGGTGGTTTCTCAGAAAATTGAGAATCAATCTACCTCAAGACCCAGCTATACCACTCTCGGGCATATACCCAAGGATTGTTCAATCATATCACAAGGACACTTGCCCAACTATGTTCATAGCAGCGTTATTCATAATAACCAGAACCTGGAAACAACCTAGATGCCCCTCAACAAAAGAATGGATTAAGAAAATGTGGCACTTATACACAATGGAGTACTACTCAGCAGAAGAAAAAAATGATATCGTGAAATTTGCAGACAAATGGACGGAACTAGAAAATATCATCCTGAGTGAGGTAACCCAGACTCATAAGGACAAACATGATATGTACTCACTCATAAGTAGATACCAGATGTAAAGCAAAGGATAACCAGACTACAATCCACAGCTCCAGAGAAGTTAGCTAACAAGGAGGACCCTAAGAGGGATGCATAGATCGCCCAGCAAAGGAGAAATAGATGAGCTCTACATGAGCAAACTAGGGGTGGGGGGGGGGGGTAATGGAGGGCAAGGAATGGGGGATGAGAACACGGGAATGGGAGGTTCGAGCTGGAACAGGGACAGAGTGGGAGAGCAAGGAACGATACCATGATAAATGAAGACATCGTGGGAATAGGGAGAAACAGGGTACTAGAGAAATTCCCAGGAATCCACAAAGATGACCCTATCTTAAACTACTAGCAATAGTTGAGAGGGTGCCTGAACTGGCCTACTCCAGTAATCAGATTAGTGAATACCCTAACTATCATCATAGAGCCTTCATCCTGTAACTGATGGAAGCAGATGCAGAGATCCACAGCTGGGCACCAGGCTGAGCTCCAGGAGTCCAATTGATGAGAGAGAGGAGGGATTCTATGAGCAAGGGACGTTGAGATCATGATGGGAAAATGTACAGAGACGGCCAGCCAAACTAGTGGAAACTCATGAACTGTGGACCAATAGCTGTGGAGACCCTATGAGCCTGGACTAGGCCCTCTGGATAGGTGAGACAGTTGTTTACTTGAACTGTTTAGGGGACCCCAAGGCAGTGGGATCGGGATTCGTAACTGGTGCGTGAGAGGGATTTTTGGAACCCAGTGCCTATGGTGGGACACCTTGTGCAGCCTTGGTGCAGAGGGGAGGAGCTTGGACCTGCTCAACTGAATTACCAGGCTCTGCTGACTCCCCATGGGAGAACTTGCCTTGGAGGAGGTGGGAATGGGGGGTGTATTGGGGGGTAATATTGGTGTTTTGGAGGAGAGGGCTATCTGTGGTTGGTATGTACAATGAATAGAAAATTTCTTAATAATAAAAATTTTAAAAAGATGCACTTTTGTGGAAAATATTTTTATTTATTTATGCATATATTTGTTTGTTTAATTATTTATTTATTGGTTTTCTTGAGACAGGGTGACCTGTCTGACCAGATACTCACTATGTAGACCAGGGTGGCCTTGAACTCACAGAGATCTTCCCACTTTTGTCTCCAGAATGATGGAATCAAAGATGTGCACTACCATGCCTGGTTGAGAACATTTTATTTTCAAAACAACTTTTATTGTCCTGTGAGAAATCCTCACAGATGTCACAATGAAAGAAGATGAATAATACCATTAATTTTCTGTATCAACATTGGTTCTGGAACAGAATGAGTAGAGAACATATCCAGAAATTATATGTCAGGATTAGTAGAATTATAAAATGTTCAGATTCCTGCTTTACTTCTCAAATATATGCTGAAATTTCTTTTTTTAACTGAGAATTTCATACATACTCACAGTATGTCTTAATCAGTCCCACCCCCACCCCTTTTAATACTTGATCTCCAGCAGGTGATGCTGTTTGGGGATACTTAGAAGGGGTGACCTTGCTGGAGGAAGTATGTCACTGGGGGATGGGATTTGAGGTTTCAGAGTCTTGCATCATTTCCATCTGCTCTGTGTTTCTCACTTATGGATCAAGATGTGAGCCCTCAGCTTTGGGCTCCAGCTGCTGCCATGATGGTGATGGAGGCCTGTACCTCTGAAACAGTGGTCCCCAGTAAACCCTTCCTTCTGTAGGTAGCTCTTACTACTTTGACAACTTTATTTTTGTAGTGCCCCAATCAGCACTAGAGATATCAAAAATACAAGAGGAGAAAAGACATATTGACTTGAATAATTTTTGCACTGTAGTGTAGATCTTGATGATTTCCAAATTGTATTTCAGCACTAAATTCTTGAGATGTGAGATATCTAGTTGGGTAATGATGACTGAATACAATCTTTATGACTCACTTAGTAGAAGGAGAGAACCAGTTCCCACCAGTTATCTTCTGATAACCGCACACATGCCAGAGTATGAATACAGCCAGTCTTGTGTACAAAATAAATAATAAATTAAAATTTTAAAACACATTATGCACAAGTAAACTAATGAGGACACTTTATTACATATACAACTGAGAATCAAATTAATTGCAAAATCAAGTATTTTCTTGATTTTTTTCTTTCATGTGTAAGTGGATACAGAAGTCTGCCTCTCTAGCTGTTTTAATATTACATGTGATTCTATGCAATAACAAAATGATACTATCTTTTTAAGAGAAAAAACAGTGTATGTATGAATTCTTTTATATTATATTAAACACTATTCAGAAGTCATGAGTTCAAATACTGAATCTCATCCTTCAGATTGATGAATTCTAACATGTGGAAGTGTTGCATTTCCCAAAAGTTTCATCAGCACAGTTTCCTGAAATCTGGGGCTAGTGAAATAGCTCTTCACATAGAGGTGATTGCTGCCAGATCTGGAAACCTGAGCCTAGACACCCATATACACACACATGCACTCAAAATAAATAATAAACTATAAAAAGAATTTGAAATTATTAATCATATACACCCTGTTATCCAATAAGCTTCCTGGATGTTACATGGGTTACATGTCATAATTTTCATGATTGAAGGGCTGTTAAATTTGAGTGATGGTATGTAAATAAATAACATTAAATTATATCTACAGAAGCAAAACCTTATCCTGGGAATCAAGACTGTGTGTGCCATGTTATCACACTGTTTAAACAGACAAAGGCTAGAACCTCGAGTTCCACAAACAAATGTGAATTCTCCTTGGGTCAGTTAAATGCTGTGTCACTAGTCATGTCAACAATGTGACTTGTGTCTACATTAGAGGGGTGTCCATAAGTGCATTTGAGCCTCTCCAGCTTTCCTAGTATTTCATCTATGATTCAAGTTCATAGGTGTTGAAAACTTGATTAAAAATGGTAAGACTCAGTATTCTTCCCCCAACATCTGATTGGAGGAACAAATAATAAGGAATGGATTCTAAAATGTTGATTGCCACAAAAAATGAAAAGGCTCAATTGGGAAAAATCCACACACAGCTTTACAAAAATATAGGAGTTGGTCGTACCCAGAAAATAAAGTCCAAGTAGAGATGAGAAATTGTATTTTTTGTTTAACCATCAGCTACATGTAAGTTTCAAGTTTAGAAATCAGGTTTAAACAGCATCCCTTCCAGTTAAAACAATATGATAGCATCTTGTTTTTTTTGTCTTCTGTTTTCTTAATAGGCACATAAATCCAATGAATAAAAACCTACCTGAAACATGGGACAGGCATCGGACATCAGAACTGACAATAAAAGTTAATTGTCCATCCCTAGTAAAGTTCTCCAGGAACAAATCTGTATGGTAAATTACCCAATGTCAATGTCAGCGCACAACTGCCAACTGGGACGCAGAACACTGCTCCAGCCAATCATTCTGAAAGGCTGCTATAAAAGGTAAGGGGGTAACTCTGAGCCTCGTCAATCAGTGTGGTCTGGGCATCTGCAGGGCGAAAACAGTCGCTCACACACAATGAGGGTCTTCATCCTCCTGCTCATGCTGGATCTGCTTGGCGTTTCCAGTGTGGTGATGAATAAGAATTTAAGAAAGAAGGTAGCAGGCCTGCATGGGAGGGGGCCTTGTGGAGGTGGGTGTTCTGGGAAGAGGCAGACACAGACAGAGAGACAGAGAAACAGACACAGAGAGAGGCATGGGGGAGTGGCTGTGGGGTGAGGCAGACAGAGACAGAGAGGCAGAGGCAGAAAGACAAAGAGAGGGAAAATAACTTCTGGAAGTTTGTATTCTCTATGTCTGGGAGTGGAGAGTGACAAACGGGGTAGGGGTAGTCTAATGGCTGGTTTCTGAGAGAAAGAAACAGAAAGACTGAGACCAAGAGATAGAGACACAAAGAAAAAAGAAAATGCTCTGGAAGTTGGTATTCTATACATCTGAGAGTAGAGAGAGAGAATGTTGTGAAAGGTAGTTTTCTGGGATAGAAACACAGAAAGAGAGAGGCCAAGAGACAGAGAGAGATACACACAGATTAAAAATGCTTCCAAAGGTAAGTTTTCTGTGTATCTTTGTGTGACAGAGATGGGAAAGAGGGAAAGGTGTTTTGGAAGTAAGTATTCTCCATGTCTCAGAGTGGAGAGTGGAAGAGAGAGAGAATGGTCTAAAGGATGGCTTTTCGGAGTGATAGA
Source organism: Peromyscus eremicus (assembly GCF_949786415.1). Classification (NCBI taxonomy): domain Eukaryota; kingdom Metazoa; phylum Chordata; class Mammalia; order Rodentia; family Cricetidae; genus Peromyscus; species Peromyscus eremicus. Next base: position 34,710,944 of record NC_081439.1, on the reverse strand, counting down.
AACAGAGACCAAGATAGACAGAGAGACAGACACACAGAGAGACACAGAAAGAGAGACAAGGGAGAATGTCCATCAGTCTGGCACCAAGGGTGAGTTCAATTTTCCATGAAAATCTATACATCTGTGTTACTTCTTACATTTCCAATCATTTCCCTCACACTGAAAAAATGGAAGCCATGATGATGGATACAATGAAATAATTGAAAGGGGGACTTATACTAATGTTCCTGTTTGCAGTGGCCACTATCTGCTTTGGCCTGTTATCCAAAACTTTAAAGTAAGGACTCACACAGATCTGCAGAAAAACCAAGATGACTTCCTTTAGGGCAAAGTTAGAGTGTAGATTACAAACAGACACACTGCCAAGATTGGCAGCTGGACACATGACTGACAGGACTCAAGGACCTCAAGCTATTATGTGCATCTTTTCCTGGGGTCCCAAAAACAGACAAGCTGGTTACTAAGGGGCCTGATTTATTGTGATTAACAGATTAAATCATTTATTTCTCCAACTGCATATGTCCCTTACCATAATGCATTTGACCTTAACCATACACATGCCTGATATTGCACAGAGGCATAAAGTGACCAATAGGGTAAGGTTATCTGAAGAACATGTTTTTGTCTTATTGTGCATACACCCAAGACCAGTTCAGGCCAGATCAGCATTTCTATTCTTCCTACCTAAATCCATTGAGAATATACTTGAATGGAAACTGTCTGGACTTGATCATTGCTAGGGGTGTAGAAAACCCTACCATCTTCAGAAACAGATATGTGAGTAGCCAGATGCAGGTGGGGAGGGAGTTATAAAAGGGTTTTTATGTGGAAAGCACCACACAATTGTTCACAGACAGATGTGAGAGTAGCCTGATTCAGAAGGGTAGGAGAGAAAAGAGGTTGTTATATGGGGAACTCTGCATCATTTTTCAGAGAGGGGTTTGTGAGTAGCCTGAAACAGGTGGTGGGAGTCTAAAATAATTATTAGATTCATTGCTCAGAACATTCAAAAACATAAAGAAGCTAAGCCGCCTAATGCATTATTACAAGATCAAGTCGTGAATTACCCCATCGAAGCCGAGTCCCAGATTACTAAACTATTCCCTACTCTTACCTGCCTTGTTTTCAAAGCCACTCTTTTTTTTCCAGATTCAAGGGAATTGGCGAACTATTTACTTAGCTTCCAGTACTGTGGAAAAGATAAGAGAAGACTCACCCTTGAGGACCTACTTCCGTCGCATTGAATGTGGGAGGAGATGCAAGCAAATCTACTTGTATTTTTATATCAAGTAAGATATAAAACAAAATAGAACAATCCATGTGGTAGGCTGTGTGCAGAGAAACAAGATGTTTTCAGTCAACACTTATGCCAGTGAACACCCACAGCACTAAGTAAGGATTCTTAAATCACTTTGCTCTGTGTGGTCCAAAGAACAACATATGACAGCCATACTTTTAATTTAGAACCAGTGAATTTATTTAGTGTGTGGCAAGCCAAGGTAAAATAATAAATATCAAGAGATAGATTATGATTACATATAGATGACCAATAAATACATAGATAATAGATATATCAGAAGATAGATTATACATGCATATGTAAGTAGATAATAATTAGATGATATATTTACATACATACATGCACACATATGTAGATGGATAGATAGATAACAGATATATAAGTGGATAGGTAAGAGATGGATAGATGGGCAGATAGATACATACATACATAGGTAGATATAAATAATAGATAAATAGATAGATAATAGATCCATCTGTCTATCTGGGGGTGATCAGAGAAAACCATAAGAAAAACAGGCTTGAGTGTAAAACGCATGTGGAAAACCCTGTGTTCAAAACTAGCTCCTCGGGGAAGTCAAACAGCACAAGATGATTTACCAAAATAAAATACATTTCAATGTATTTGAATGAAATACATTTCAATCATTTAATTTTCTATGTTCTACTCTTCAAAAACATAGGTGGGGGAGAAGATAAATCAAAAAATTATTTCAGACAATTTCAGTGCTTTTAAACTATCTGGATATGTGTGAAATTATCTATTGAGGACATATTTCTATCTGGGATCATGGAAGTTTTTATCAATTACATGCTGATATTTGAAACTTTGCATTAATTAATTATTTATTTATAATTTCAGTTTTCTGGGACAGTCTCTGTACATCATGCTGACTTTGAACTTAATACAGAGTAGAGAATAAACTTTTTAGTTTTTTATTTTTTATATATATTGGGTTTTCAAAATAGGGTTTCTCTGGCTATCCTGGAACTTGCTCTGTAGACCAGACTAGCCTTGAGCTCAGAGATCCGCTTGACCCTACCTCCTGAGCACTGGTATCAAAATCATGTACCACCATACCCAGCCTATTTTTTACGTTTTTTAATTTTTTTTGTTTTAAAATGACATTGAACCTATCCTCCTGCATCTGTGTCCCAAGTGTTGGGATGACAAGCGATACCACCACGCTTGGCTTGATATTTAAATTTAACACACCTAAAATTATTTAAAAGAGCAATAGTTCAAAATCAATTAAGTGAACACACTAACATATTAAAGGAGAGATAAAATTTTCATCTTTTAAATACATTTTTTGAAACTAAAACATAATTACATCATTTCCTACTTCCCTTTCTTCCCTCCAACCCTTCCCACCTACTCTCCTCCATTGGTTTATCTCAAATCCTATGCCCCCTTTTCTTTAATTGTTCATATGCATATATGTTCTTAAATATATAAATACAACCTGCTCATTCCATATAATATTATTGTATAAATATGATCTCAGGGCAACCACTTGATATTCAAAAACCAAGTGCTTTGGGGGAGAAAGGGCTTTTCCTCAGGAAAGACTATAAAATAGCTTAATTTTATATATGTTTTAGCTATATGAACTCAGATGGTTCATATAGCTACAACAATACTGAACAACAAAAACAGCGCTGGAGGGATCACCATTCTAGACATAAATGATATTTTTAAAAGCACTGAGAATGAGCCCCATGACCTTCAAAGGGTTTCATGGAGCTACATCCCCGGTCTAAACTGTTACTCCCATTTTTTTCTTTTTGGTTGTGAGCCTAACCTTTAATGGCTGAGCCATCTCTCCCACCCAGTTTTCCCATTTTTTTAAAGCCATAATGATAAATCTAAGCTGCGGCTGTCAACTATTAGTCAAATGTACCTCTGGTGAGTGAATATAGATCTGAAAACACGGCCATTCCTGTGACTTTATAGATCTCCTAATCAGTCGATGTACATCCCAGTCTAAATCTCATAAAACAATTGTAGGCTGACTTTATGAGAGGCAAAAAATAAAAGCATGATTACAATGACAATGTAAATATGGAAGCTAGACTATAGTGTATGGAGGTTGCTTCAGTGTACTTTGTACCAGATGGTCTCGCACCCTTTTAACTCAATGTCAACAAACATTTCTCACCTCGGATTGGGGTGGAATCTTTGCTCAATGCTTTGGTTTTTTTCGTTTATCAATAGTTGTTATTGGATACTAGGGATTCAGATGTGTTGGGAGAGTACTTACCCAGCATGCACCACAGATCTCAGGTCTCCATCCTCAGCACACAGATGTTGTCCTATATGCCCATCATTCCAGTGGTTGGTGAGTGAAGGTGGGAAGACCAGGGGTTCAAGGTCATTCAACGGGCAGGGATCAGGGTAGATGACAGGAGTCACACAGAGGAGCTGATTCTGTGCCACCAAAGATACCTGCAAACCCTTAACATGGTGACTGATGGCATTTAAGTATGCTATTGATTATATTTAGGGATGATGTCATACAACAACATGTCCTTATGACAGATCGACAGATGAAAATGTGGTTAGCATTAAACTGTCCTGTAATTCATGTGGAATCCAAAATCAGGATCCTGGAGCGATCCAAAATAAGACAACATTCGTGTGCATTTCTTTTTCAGGAAAGGAGCCAAATGCCAACAGTATGAAGTCATAGGAAAGAAAAGACAAGAATTTTACCAGGCACAGTGTGAGTAGAAGATGCCAGGGTGAATGCATGACCCTAATTGTTTCTTAATTCACAATCTGGTTGTATTTTGAATATCTGGATATCTACATTTCAGCACAATCATCTCTACAAATTAAAAGATGCAATCTTGGAGAAAGCCCCTTCAGTTTCTTCCTGGTCATTTGTTTTGCTGTTGTTGCTGTTCGTTTTTGTTTTTGTTTTTAAGTGACCTTTTAAATTTTGATTTATTTAGTGTATGTTTGTGCCAGGCACACTTCCCTCCTGTAGCTTTAGGCCTGCACTAAATCACAGACATGAGTTTGAGAATGGTTAAAGGAATCAAAAGGTGATTTGAACATTAAAAGAATAATGATGCAAAATAAGAACTAGGATTTTATACTTGATTAAAATGACTCCCAGCAATTTTCAAACATGAATCTTGTAATGTAGAATGATGAACTATCTAAATTTTATAATTTTATTGGGGAGAAAAATCATTTACAATAATCTATGTAATCTATGTTATGTGGCATGCTCTCTTGTTTCTCTGTCATGTGTCTGAAGAAGAATTGGTAAAGTTATATAACTGAACCACCAAATGTAATAGGATCTGTAAAAATGCATATATATAAAATCTGTTATTGAATATATTATATATAATCACACAGCTTTTCTCAATGTGTGTATATGTGTAGATTATTGCACAATTGAATTTAATAGGATCCATGAAATGCATACACATATATGTATGTACACATGTGTGCATATACATATAGTCATACAGCTATTCTCAGCAAGTAAGAGGATTGCAGTACAGTACTTTCTGTGCACCTACACACTCTGGTATCAGGAACATTGTTATCCCAAATCAATATACATTCTACATATTTCTAGGTAACTGTGGGATACTAGATACATTTCATATCTTAAAGCAGGAATATGAACTTGCTTTCTCAATTCCCTGTCTGTCTTGACTGGTTGCAACACATAGAGCAGAATATTATGGGCCAGAGACTGTATAATCCATGTATGCATTGATAAAGATGCAGCGTGAATGAGCCTGGGCAATCATTTTGTAATCTTTATATGTATTTATATGTATTTCTTAACTATCTCAGATGAAGGGAAAACAACAGTCATGATAAAGATGGTGAATGACAAGATACTGCTCTTTCATTATTTTAACAAGGACGTCAGGGGCAAAGTCACACGCGTGGCTGGAATTTTGGGTGAGTGTCACACGTGGAACTCATCTTCCAAGTGCATTGTTCAAGGACATAGGTGAGAGCTCATCACTGTGCATGAAGTTTGCAGTATGTTCATACATCTGACTCTGTTCTTCATGTTAATAAACCACTGAAGCTGTGATGGTTAGCTTTGATGATCAACTTAGCACAACCCAGAATCCCCTGGGAAGGTTCTTAGTGCAGGATTGCCCACAGCAGACTGGCCTGTGGGAGTGTCTTTATTAATGATTAACATAAGAAGGCTCCACCCACTGTGAGCAACACGATTCCCTAGCAGGGAGATGATGTGCTGTGAGCTTCAGCTGTCAACTGACACAACTCAGAATCCTCCGGCAAGGCTCTTAGTGAGAGATTTCTTACATCAGACTAGTCTGTGGGCATGTCTGTGGCAGTCTCTTGAATGATGATTGACACAGGGGGTTTTTCCCACTGTGGTCAGCAGCATTTCCTGGACAGACCATTCTGAACTATATCAGACAAACAGAAGACATTTGATGGCTTCTAGGGAAGGGAGGGCCATTTTTACCTAAGGCTGTGGCCCATGGTATATTACATTGTCCATGCCTCCCGGGATGGCCTCACCCCCATTCACAAATAGATAAACAGAAGCATGCATACTTGAATTCTTTGCCCTCTCTTCCTGACTGTGGATATGGTGTGTCAGCTCCCCCAAATTCATCCCACTGGAATTTCCCCCAATTAAACGTTCTATAACTGGGAAATTACTGCAGAAATAAACCCTTTTCTGCTGTAAATTATTTTTGTCAAAGCACTTGGTCAGAATATTGAACAAGGAAATTGAGATATTGAGAGTTTATCTGTTAAAAATAAATACATACTTCTTCTGTTGGGACTTAGAAGATTTTAATAAAATTTCCACACATCTTTTCCCAGTATTTCTGAATTATACATCAACCAATCATTGTATGTCTCATGCCAGTATAGTCTGGAATTTCCATCTACTAACAAAGCAGGAAATGAAATATTACTTGACCACATTAAGTGGGTTTCTTGATTGAATTCATATCAACTACAAAGCCTAGCTTTCAGCACTATTGTTTCTAGAAATCTTTACAATTCATGACTTGTAAATCTTAATTATAATGTAGCCTGAAGTCTGACTGTACTGGATCCTGTCCACAAAATTCAGTTTCTCATAGATCCAAACTCTCTTGAACTGACAGATTCCTAACCCTGACATCAAAGGCACTGGAGTCTTTTGTATGAGACCCTCATTTTGTTCCAGAATTAAAACTTTATTTCTGAAATTACCAGGAAGAGATTGGGCATGTTCCTCATCAGCAGAGGTTTTTTTTTTTTATGTGCAAGTGTTTACCTGCATTTAAGTGCACTAAGTGTGTGCTTGGTGCATACAGTGGCCACAAGATGGCATCAGATCTGGTCGTGCACCACCTCGTGTGTGCTGACAGCTGCATGTAAGTCTTTAAGCATTCTTAACCACTGAGTCAAATGTCACTCCTCTCATATTCATGATGATTTCAGATCAGTTGGTTCTGGCATGTAAGGAAAAATCAAGAACCCCTAGGAATGGATTCTAGAACATAAATAGAAACAAAAGAATGACATAGAGTTATGATAGTAAAAATGCTGATGACCAATCATTGTTTTCTGGAATTGCTTTGGAGGCTGTGTAGGAGTCACAGCATATTGAAGTATGCCAAAAAAATGTCTATATTACAAGAACAGGAGAACATGGTATGTTACATCCTGGGATCCACCCAGTATTTTCATTTCTCAGAAGGACGTAGTTTTACATTATCAATCGAATGATGGAAACGGGAGTGATGTTGTGCTTTGGCACTTTCAGGAAACTAAGCATTGGAAAATATTTTATTAATATGCTGGGTGCTAATGTTGTGACATCTCCTTCCTTATCCACTCTGAAATGCAGCAAGAGCCAGAAAACTGACTAAGAAAGAGATGACACAGTACATGGACTTGGTGGAGGAAATTGGCATTGAGGACGAGAATGTACAACGCGTCCTGGACACAGGTAAAATAACAACCTGTGTGTGTGGCTTTTCAGTTTCCATTTTTATAATAAATGTTACTTGTTTAATTATCTGATTTGTTGGGAAGATGGCTCCAGGGGAAACTGCACACAAGCATGAGCACCTGAGCTGGATCCCAGTACCCATGTAGAAAGCCAAAGACTACCAAAGCCAGGAAGGGGTAAAGACAGGAGGAGCGCTAGAGCTTTCTGACAACAGATCCATCTGAAAGATCTTGTTTCAAAAGTAATAATGTGTAGAATTAATAAGGAAGATGTTAAAAAGTCAACCTCTCTCCTATACATGCATGAGTGCACACGTGTGCACTCATTCACATGACCATGGACACACCAAAGAACCATGAACACAAAAAAATCTATCTGAAATGAAACTTGGTTCCTAGGATCTTCTGTTCAGATATTCTGTTCAAAACCTAGCTTTTTATCTGCACTTTTATGAAAATATCTCATATGTATACTGATATTACTATTAATATTATGTTAAATTATATATTACTTTAAAATATTATATTAAAATAATGCACTACTTTAATAATAATATTATTATAGTAAAAATAATATCATTTTTCCATGTTCACTCTCTTTTAGATACCTGTCCAAACACGATCAGGACTAGGTGAGTCAAGGCATGTTCACTTTATATCTTGATGTTTAATTCATTTGTGTTTTTTTAATAATATTATATTTGTTCTTTAACTTTTTCATATACATATATAATATATATTTATCTTATCCACTCCCCCATACACATTCTCCCTTCAACTATCCTAGATGCCCACCAATACAACTTCCTCTATACTTCATGTGGTTTTTAAATTATTATTATTATTATTATTATTAGCTAAATGAGTCCAATTGGTGCTATTTGTGAATGGGGGTGAGGCCATCCTGGGAAGCATGGACAGTATAATACACCACGGGCCACAGCCTTAGGGAAAAAATGGTCTTCCCTCCCCCAGAAGCCATTAAATGTCAGTAGCTCTTTGGTTAGGGGTGGATACTCCTGAGTCCCTTCCCACTCCACTCCATTCTAGAGTGTTGACTAGCTTTATCTGACCTCGGTCTTGTGTAGATGATCATGGCTGCTGTGAGCTCATGATTGTAACAGACGTGCTATGTTCAGAAAACAATATGTGGCTCTACTCCCCACCAAGATGACCATTAGTGGCTGAGCATCCACTGTCACTTATCCTAAACACTTTGAACAGCTATTAATTTCTGCATGAACCACTCCTCATCGCAAAAAGTTGAGCTGAGACCAGATGTGGAGGCTCATACCTTTAATTCCAACACTTGGGAGATGAATCTCTGTGAGTTTGAGGCCAGCCTGGTCTATATAGTGAGCTCCAGGACAGCCAGGGTCTCTTTCTGAAAAATAAAATAAAAAAGTAAAAAATTGACTTAACCAAAGTTTAAGGCATCACAATTCTATGAGTATTTTTTTAAGATGTTATCTTGGAAACATGGCAGTTTATCACCACTGGTCTCCCCTTAGGCTCCATGATTTCCACTACCTTGGGCTTTTGACAAGAATTACAACAGAAACCCACCCCTACCCCTGTTCTTCCCTAGACCTGAGATCCCTCCCATGGAGCTAGCATCAAATCCAATTAGAAAGTGGTTGGTTCCCACCATGATGGCCTTTATTGCCCAAGTGAACACAAGGCTGCTTTGTAGCATGCAGGGACATCATGGTGACATCATTGATGTCTTACCCCACATACACAGCCTACAGAGTACCTCTAGCCAGCTAGCAGGGAGAGTTTCCTAGTTCATTTGAGATTGATTTCTTGATGCCCTGCAACTGCAGCATGTAGTGTCTTCAGTAATGGTGTCCTATCATTTCGTTATGGTAAACAACCAAGAGATATGACAATAGCCAAGTTGTTTTGGTGACTTCAGAGCCTCCCTTCATTAATAAATGGTAGGGCGGTACCTTATGCCTGGTAATGAGATTTCCGTTGAAAAACCCATATCATCTAGGAACAGTATTGTATCTTTGCAGGGTTCCTCTGATGAAACTCTTTTTTTATGCTACATTTTTAATTAGCTTACAAACTAGTAAATTTCTGTAGTTTTGGTTGACCCACACCTGTCTCTGTTTTTCCCTATACCTCGACCACATCCACACCTGCTCCTTTATCCCACAGCATCCCCTCTCTAATTTTCCATGTCAACTGTGTTCCATTTTCCAGTTTAATTATATTTTATATTTTAGTTACAAGGTCATGGGTTTCCATATGATTTTTTAATAAACCTTCATTTTAGTTAAACCTTCCACCATGCCCTGATTTCCTTGTTCCACATCTGACTACATGATTGAACCTTCCCACCACAGTATTCTTCTTTATATTTTCATTTTAGTAGCATTTTACTATCTCCCCTCCCTTGATGGGTCTGCCCCTAATGACCTGTTTCTAATTACCTGGCTTCCACACATACTCCAAATTAAACATACAAAATAAAAGATTCAAATCTAAAATCCACATGTGAGATATAACATGCACAGTTTGTCTTTCTGAGCCCTGGGTGACCTCATTTCCAGATCCTTCTATTTACTTACAAATTTCATGATTTCATTTTTCTCTATGGCTGAATAACATTCTACTTTATATGATATGTTTTCCTTATCCATTCATCAGTTGATGAACATCTAGATCAGTTTCATTTCCTAGCTATTGTGAACTTAACTGCGATGAGCATGGGCATTCAAGGATCTCTGCAATAAATAGTGAAGCCCTTTGGGTACTTATCTAGAAATGGTATACCTAAGTCACATGGGAATTTCGTTTCTGGTTTATGGATTTTTTGTTTGTTTTATGTTCACAGTTTTTGTTTGTTTGTTTGTTTAAAGGTCTTTGTATATTGGAGACACTAATCCTCTATCAGATGTGTAGCTGGCAAAGATCTTTTCCATTCCCTTGGATGCCTCTACATTTAATTGACAGTTTCCTTTGCTGTAGTATTTAATTCCATGATATCTGACCATTTCTGATCTTACTTCCTTGCTACAAGAATCCTATTCAGAGAGTCTACACCTGTGCCTATGGTCAGCACATTTCCTGCTTTCTCCTCTATCGGCTTCAGACTACCATGTCTTATGTCACAGTTCTTGATCAATTTGGAGTTGAGGTTTTTGCAAAATGAGAGGGAAGGGTCCAGGTCCATTTTTCTGCATCTTAAGATCAACTTTTCCCAGTTTGTTTATTCTTTAGCAACTCTATCCCTTTATTGAATTATATACACTTAGTTTAGATCATTGTCCTCCTTTCAGTAGAAACATTGACAATATGCAGAAGGGGACTAATTCTTACTAGTGTGGAGATGGCATTCTCTTCTGTGGACCTGAGATTGAGAGATGAAAGCTCTACCCCTAGTCTTCCTCTGAGAGAGAGCTAATGTCTAGGACCTTGAGTGGAACTCCTGATGTAGGGTACATGGAGCTTGGTAAACCCCAATGTGAAAGAACCTTGAAACAAAAAAAATGTAATTTTAGCTTAGATTAATAGAAACTACAGACTCAAAAAAACACATAACTACATAAGCTCTGAGAAATACCGATTTAGGGCTTGATATAACATCATTTCTCATATTAAACTTTTCCATATATGGAAAACTTCAATAAAAAATTCATGTAATTACCAAACATACAAAATCTTGTAAAATGTTTTTGCATGATACATCCTGCCATTGTTTGTCTCTTTAATAGCTTGTATTTCTTTTATTTTCCACTCTCATCAAATATCATATATTACTATCTTAAATATATTAAATAACTCTGTTCCAACCTTACAGATGACAACATCAGGAATTTTCCAGTATATTCTTCCTGGAACCTGAAACACCAATATGAAGATGGAGTAACCTTTTCCCTCAGATCACATCTTCCTATTTGCGGCAAATTACGATTCCTATCTCCATGCTTTCTCTTTCATCCATCCTTTCCCGAGTTCTAATTGGTGTTAGTGCATCTTTGAATATTTAAATAAACTTATTTCACTTGCATACATGTCTTTGAAGAAAGAAAGCTACAGCACAGTGCACATAAATGTCTATTTGACTGTTTTAAAAGCATAAGAGGTGTGGAGAGATTGCTCCAAGGTTGAGAGTCCTTGCTGCTCTTCCAGAGGACCTGAGTTTGATTGTTAGCACCCACATTGGGCAGCTCACAACTGCAGCTCTCAGGAGCCTGTCACCCTCTTCTGGAGTCCTTGAGCACTGCACACAGACTACACACACACACACACACACACACACACACACACACACACACACACAAATAAAACATAAATCTTTGTAAAAATCCGTTCGAATGCAAGCATGGATTAATAATATCAGACAACTTTTAGGAAGGAGGGAAGACAGGGGGATCTGTGGTTGGTATGTAAAATTAATTTAAAAAAATACTTAATAAAAAAATTAAAATTAAAACAAAATAATTTCAAGGGTTAGGGTGAAGCTTGGTTGTTAAAGTGTCTACCATGCAAGCATAAAGCCCTCCATTCAATTCTATATTGTGGTGGGCCATGACTGTAATTCCAGCACCCAGGAGGGAAGTTGAGAAAGATGTCACCAGGAGCCAGCCTAGACCACCTGGAAAATCCCAGGCCAGTGAGAGACCATAACAAAAACTGAAAGTCGACACCTGACACTGTTCTTTGGCCATCAACATTCAGATACACACAAGTGCATCCACAAGCACAGGTGCTCAGCTACACACACACACACACACACACACACACACACACACACACACATACATGGATCTCATCATTCCTGCATGTTACAGACTCCGATACCATTGTTTTGACTTTTAGAAGAGAAAGTAAATTATTATATTGGCTTCTAAAGGTGAATATTAAAAGGTTTGTGTGCTGTTAGTTTTATGTCAACTTGACACAAGCCATAGTCACTTGGGAAGGGAGATGCTCAATGGACAAAATGCTTCCACCAGGTTGGTCTGTGGGAAAAGCTCTGGGACTTTTGTTTGATTAATGGTTGATATGTGAGAGCCCGGCTCACTATGGAAAACACTGCTGAGTAAGCCCTGAGGAGCTAGCCAGGAAGCAGCACTCCTCCATGGTCTCTGCATCAGATCCTGCCTCCAAGTTCTTGCCTTTATTTCCCCAGTTATGGACTACAAGCTATAATGAAATAAACCCTTTCCTCCCCAAGTTGCTTTTGGTCATGGTGTTTTATCACAGCAACAGAAACCCTGACTAAGACACACAGTATTGTTGGAGATCTTAGATCACAAAGCATTTTTCCGTCTTTCTTTCTTTCTTTCTTTCTTTCTTTCTTTCTTTCTTTCTTTCTTTCTTTCTTTCTTCCTCTCTTGGTTTTACAACACAGGGTTTCTCTGTGTAGCCCTGGTGTAGACCAGGCTGGCCTTGAACTCAGAGATCCTGCTTCTGCTTCCCAGGTGCTGGGAAAAAAAAACATGCATCACCACCACCCAGCCACAAATCATTTCTTAAAAGAAAGTTGAAAGCAAATGCCCAAATACCCAACTCTATGGAAAATGTAATCTAGTGCAGAACACTATAATCATTTAATTTCTCTTTTCCTATTGAATAGACCATGCTCACATCACTTCTCTTTTAGTATTTTCATTTCCAGGTACTTGTCAAACGTCTGTCTTTCTAAAATCTTTTACTGGCCTCCTTAATTACTGTATTTACTCATGTGAAATCATTTATCAAATGCCTAAAATAAACACATACATGTGCTTGTTCATAAATAAAATACAGTATCAAAGAATCAGTGGAAGTCCCTGTTCCTATGGATTTGCATAGATGACATGTTGAAGAGTTTACAAAATAAAATTGTGCATGCAGGTAACAGATTTCTTCTTTCTGCGAGAAATGCAAAGAAAAGGAAATGGGTTCTGATGAAAACAGTGTCAAAATGAGCTATAAATGCAGTCGTTTTGGAAATGATCCCGTAGCAGAAAACCTTTGGGGATCAGTTAATAGGTTTACAAAAGCCTACTGCCAT